>NC_143038.1:3553750-3910000 GCF_057628025.1 Oncorhynchus mykiss | reverse complement strand
TCTCTCTCTCTCTCTCTCTTTGTCTTTCTCTGTCTCTCTCTCTCTCCCTTTGTCTGTCTCTGTCTCTCTCACACACACACAAACACACACACATATCCTTGGCCGTTGCCTTGAGTAGCAGCCTTTATTGCTCAGGGAATAGGGGGAGATGTAAATAAACCCGTGGCCTGGGGTGGTGTATCATTGGTAGTAAAAACAGGGTATGAGAAGCAATTACACTGAACCCACAGGAAGGAAGAGGATGAAGATAATACTAATCAGGGACCACACACTGAATCACACTGAATCACACACTGAATCACACTGAATCACACACTGAATCACACACTGAATCACACTGAATCACACACTGAATCACACACTGAATCACACACTGAATCACACACGGAATCAAACACTGAATCACACACTGAATCACACACTGAATCACATTGAATCACACACTGAATCACACTGAATCACACACTGATTCACACAATGAATCACACTGAACCACATACTGAATCACACTGAATTGCACACTGAATCACACAGTGAATCCCACTGAATACACTCTGAAATTACACACTGAATCACAAACTGAGTCACACATTGAATCACACAATGAATCATACACTGAATCAAACACTGAATCACACACCGAATCACACACTGAATCACACTGAATCACACACTGATTCACACAATGAATCACACTGAACCACATACTGAATCACACTGAATTGCACACTGAATCACACAGTGAATCCCACTGAATACACTCTGAAATTACACACTGAATCACAAACTGAGTCACACATTGAATCACACAATGAATCATACACTGAATCACAAACTGACACACGTAGAGATGCACACACACGGAAGTGGGAACACATGCCCAGAAAAACACATTGTTGAAGAAAAGTTTCTCATGAAATCACACTGCGAGATCATAATGAGTTTTAGGGTATTTTTTGCGTTTTGCCTAATGCTTCTGGACTACCAAAATGTCACCTTTTGTCTTTGACGCAAGGGTTGCAGCTCCCTATGATTTAACCAATGTCGACCCTGCAGCTACCGAGCTGACTTAGGGGTCCTATTCATATGTGAAGCACATCCTCCTCTAATCTTTTATTCAGGAGCTAGAGGCACACCTATGAAACTGAATGAGGAAATCAACAAGCAAGTTAAATAACAAGCACTAGTATCACAATGGGAAAAGCACTCTAAGCTAACCTGACCAGAAATAGCTGGACCCTTTTGAAACTTTTGTGGGGTGAAAATCAATAAGCAATTCAGGCCTGTCATCAACCATTGCTGTTCTCTCTATATTCACTTCTTTGAATATCTTATAGATAATAATATGCTACAGTTTCATACAGCGTTTGTTTATGAAGATATGATCCACATCTACTCAGTGACGGGACATGGTGTCCTTGTGCCTGATTAAATGTGCCCAGTCAAAGTCACATTGATGGAGGGAGATGGAAAGAGAGAGAGGCAGAGATAGAGATGAAGAGAGAGTGAAAGAGAGGAAGAGAGGGCTGGTGCAAGATATCGAGAGAGAGAGGGGGAGAGAGAGAGAGAGAGAGGGGGAGAGAGAGAGAGAGAGAGAGAGGAGGGGTGAGAGAGAGAGAGAGGGGGGGGGGTGAGAGATGGGGGGGTGAGAGAGAGAGAGGGGGGTGAGAGAGAGAGGCAGCGAGACATTGAGTTAGCTATTGAGAGAGAAAAAGAGGGAAGGAGGGAGGGAGGGATGGGTGGAAGGATCACGCTGCAGTAGAAGAGCAGATAGAAGTAGGATTGCAGGCCAGCGGAGCCCAGGGGACCTGTGTCAGTGAATAATACTGAGAACAGTGGCCTCTTCACATTACCATATTATAGATGTTGGGCTCTTAGGACGGACTCCTAAATTAGGGGGCAAAACTGGTGCCAATAACGTTGTTATCTGGTTGTATTCTGGTTATATGTCATCTGGTTATGACGTCTGTTTACAACCAGAATATGACATCATTAAATGTCATTTTTTATGACATTCAACATTTCAGATGATCATGCAATTTGTTACATATCAATTTGTAACACTAGTGTAGAATCATTTTATGAGAGATTGTAACGGTTTTCTTGTGGTGAAGAAGAGGCGGACCAAAACGCAGCGTGGTTATGTTGATTCATGTTTAATAAAAAAAGATAAACACGAACACTTCAAAACAATAAACGTGGAAAACCAAAAACAGCCCTATCTGGTACAACACACAGAGACAGGAACAATCACCCACAAACACACAGTGAAACCCAAGCTACCTAAGTATGATTCTCAATCAGACAACTAATGACACCTGCCTCTGATTGAAAACCATACTAGGCCGAAACATAGAAATACCCAAAACATAGAAAAACAAACATAGACTGCCCACCCCAACTCACGCCCTGACCATACTAAATAATGACAAAACAAAGGAAATAAAGGTCAGAACGTGACAGAGATGTTAACATGTCAACATTGTGTAGTTCTAAAATATGATGAATCATCACTTGTTTGTAATTGTAATGGCAATTGATTATCCACCTAGCAACTACTTTTCTCTGTTCTGATTTGGGCAGATGTTAGTTCATTGTTGGAAGAGAACAAGAAGAACTTGAGTTGATGTATTGCCGCGTTCACGTGCTAGTCGGAACTAGGGAACTCTGAAATGTCCAACTTGCTAACTGGTTGAACATGGCATTTGTATTACTACAACCACTTAGTAATTTGGACATTTCTGAATTCCCTAGTTCCGAATAGCACGTGAACGCTGCATATGGCTGTGAAGGTGTTAAGTTAGTTCATTATTAAATTATTGAGTGATCGGTCTCCATGCAGTGTTTGTCTACAGAGAGAGTAATCCATCCAACATCTAAAGAACCTTCAAACTACACCAGTATTGACTCCAGCTCTTGGAAATTGCCTCTTGTATCTTCTACTCTAAACCTAAAAGTAGCTCTTCATTTGATCATAGGAGGAAATGTGTTATTCTGAGAATGGATGGTACAGGGAGCATTCAGGGTAAGGAAGGAAGATTATTCTCTGTCTGAAGATCACTCACATAGTGTGACTTCACCTCCACCTCTATCTATCCACCCCTCCATCCATCCCTCTATCTATCCACCCCTCATCCATCCCTATATCTATCCACCCCTCCATCCATCCCTCTGTCTATCCATCCCTCCATCCATCCCTCTATCTATCCACCCCTCCATCCATCCCTCTATCTATCCACCCCTCCATCCATCCCTCTATCTATCCATCCCTCCATCCATCCCTCTCTCTATCCACCCCTCTATCTTTCCACCCCTCCATCCATCCCTTTCTGTATCCGCCCCTCCATTCATCCCTCCATCTATCCACCCATCCATTCATCCCTCTATCTATCCACCCCTCCATTCATTCCTCCATCTATCCACCCCTCCATTCATCCACCCCTCCATCCCTATATCTAAAATGTCCCTCTTAGCTACCTCTTTCCTCTTCTCAGATTACAGGTTCAGGACTCTCCATTTGTCATTGGGAGTAGATGTTTTGGTAGTTTGTTGTCATTGATTGCTAACCAAGAGAGACCTGAGAGAGAGAGAGAGGGTGACAGTGAGAGTGAGAGATTGTAGGGAACATGACTGAAACTTTACCATGACTTTGAACAGTCATCGGGACAGTGCCTGGTTCTAAGGCTTGGGGAGAAAGTATGAGAGACTATGAAGGATGAATCAAGCTAAACGACATCACCATGACAGCGATGTTGGATTGGATTTTCTCAGCTTTGACTGAATTTATATGAAAATACCAGCAGCCATTTTAAGTCAAGATAGTGGATGAAACAGTGTCATACAACATTTTAGTAGACACCCTTATCCAGACCGATTTACAGTAACAATTGTTGTACTTTTTCACATACTGGTCCCCAGTGGGAATCGAACCCAGAAACCTGCCGTTGCAAGTTCCATGGTCTACCAACTGAGCCACATACATTGTTCTATAAAGATATAAGGTGTCCCTGTGCCTGAGTAAATGTACCAAGTCAAGAATATTTAGCTGCAACATAAGACATTGTGCATAGATGGAGGGAGATGGAGAGTGATACAGTACTTGAGTTGATGTATGGCTGTGAAGGTGGTCAGTTTATTATTAAATCTGAAAAATAGTAACCCGTCTCCATCCAGTGTTTGTCTACATAGAGAGACATCCATCCACCATCTAAAGAACCCTCAAACTACAACACTATTGATTCTAGTTCTTGGAAAATTGCATCTTGTATCTTCTACTCTGAACCTAAAAGTGGGCCTGTATTCAATCGTAGATAGAAAATGTTTTTCTGATAATGGATGAATGGATGGGACAGAGAGCATCTAGGGTAAGGAAGGAAGAGACTTCCAATACTAGTATGAGGTGGATCAAACCTTCTTAATGGCCCACATGAGGCATGAGACCTCATGTAAACCACTCTCTCTGGTCACGTTGACAGACAGCTATACATTTAGGATCTTAATTTGAGTCAGTTTGCTACAGCAGGAAAATAGTGTACGGCATAGGGAATAGGGTGCCATTTGAGGCACATCCTTCTCTGTATGTAGATCACTCACATAGTGTAACTCTCCTTCTCCACTTCTGTCTATCCTCCAATGTTTTGTCATCTAAAAGTTCCCTTTTTAGCTCCCTCTTTACTTTTCTAAGATTACAGGTTCGGGACTCTCTTTTTGTCATTGGGAGTAGATGTTGTGGTAGTTTGTTGTCGCTGATTGCCAATCGAGAGAGACCTGAGAGGGGGGAGAGCGAGAGGCCGACAGAGAGAGAGACAGAGAGAGACGGAGAGAGAGGGTGATAGAGAAAGAGAGAGAGGGTGATAGAGAGAGACAGAGAGGTTGATAGAGAGAGAGAGAGAGAGATGGAGAGAGAGAGAGAGGTTGATAGAGAGATGTAGAGAGAGGTTGAGAGAGAGATAGAGAGAGAGGTTGATAGAGAGAGAGAGAGAGAGAGAGACGGAGAGAGAGGTTGAAAGAGAGGGAGAGAGATGGCTGAGACTTTACCTTGACTTTATTCAGTCGTCAGTACGGTGCCTGGTGCACAATTGCAATCAATTGTGGGACTTGCTTGCTGAGGGGGAGAAAGTATGAGAGACTATGAAGGATGAATCAAGCTGAACAACATCATACTCATCACGTACCATGACAGCGATGGTGGATTGGATATTCTCAGCTTTGACTGATTTTATATTACCAACCTACCGGCAGCCATTTCGTGTCAGGATTGTGGATAGGCTTAACAATGTATTGACGGTTCAATTAATTCAAGATGACAGATAAAGAAGATCGATTGCTAGTACAGTACCACTCAAAAGTTTGGACACATCTACTCATTCAAAGGTTTTTCTTTGTTTTTACTATTTTCTACATTGTAGAATAATAGTGAAGACATCAACACTATGAAATAACACGTATGAAATCATGTAGTAACCAAAAAAGTGTTAAACAAATCAAAATATATGAGATTCTTCAAAGTAGCCACCCTTTGCCTTGATGACAGCTTTGGTGTGCATTCTCTCAACCAGCTTCACCTGGAATGCTTTTCCAACAGTCTTGAAGTTCCCAAATATGCTGAGCACTTGTCAGCTACTTTTCCTTCACTCTTTGGTCCAACTCATCCCAAACCATCTCAGTTGGTTTGAGGTCGGGTGATTGTGGAGGCCAGGTCATCTGATGCAGCACTCCATCACTCTCCTTCTTGGTCAAATAGCCCTTACACATCCTGGAGGTGTGTTGGGTCATTGTCCTTTTGAAAAAAAAATGATAGTCCCACTAAGCGCAAACCAGATGGGATGGCGTATTGCTGCAGAATGATTTTGTAGCCATGCTGGTTAACTGTACCTTCAATTCTAAAACAATCACTGACAGTGTCACCAGCAAAGCACCCCCACACCATCACACCTGCTCCTCCATGCTTCACGGTGGGAACCACAGATGCGGAGATCATCCGTTCACCTACTCTGCGTCTCACAAAGACACGGCGGTTGGAACCAAAAATCTCAAATTTGGACTCATCAGACCAAAGGACAGATTTCAACCGGTCTAATGTCCATTGCTCATGTTTTTTGGCCCAAGCAAGTCTCTTTTGATTGGTGTCCTTTAGTAGTGGTTTCTTTGCAGAACTTTGACCATGAAGACCTGATTCACGCAGTCTCCTCTAAATAGTTGGTGTTGAGATGTGTCTGTTGCTTGAACTCTGTGAAGCATTTATTTTGGCTGCTATTTCTGAGAATGATAACTCCAATGAACTTATCCTCTGCAGCAGAGTTAACTCTTGGTCTTCCTTTCCTATGGTGGTCCTCATGAGAACCAGTTTCATCAAATCGCTTGATGGTTTTTGCAACTGCACTTGAAGAAACATAGAAAGTTCTTGAAATGTTCCACATTGACTGACCTTCATGTCTTAAAGTAATGATGGACTGTCATTTCTCTTTGCTTATTTGAGCTGTTCTTGCATAATATGGACTTGGTCTTTTACCAAAGAGGGCCATCTTCTGTATACCACCCCTACCTTGTCACAACACAACTGATTGGCTGAAACGCATTAAGAAGGAAAGAAATTCCACAAATCATATTTTTACAAGGCACACCTGTTAATTGAAATGCATTCCAGGTGACTACCTCATGAATCTGGTTGAGAGAGTGTGCCAAGCTGTCATCAAGGCAAAGGGTGGCTACTTTGAAGAATCTCAAATGTAAAATATATTTTGATTTGTTTAAAACTTTTTTGGTTACCACATGATTCCATATGTGTTATTTCATAGTTTTGATGTCTTCACTATTATTCTACAATGTAGAAAATAGTAAAAATAAAGAAAAACCCTTGAATGAGTAGGTGTGTCCAAACTTTTGACTGGTACTGTATGTTTCCGTTATCTGGTGGAACTGTAATAGTGTTTACATTGGTTTTATACTGAACAAAAACAGAAACGCAACATGCAACAATTTCAACGAGGGTACTCAGTTCATATAAGGAAATCATTCAATTGAAATAAATAACTTGGGCCTTAACCTATGGATTTCACATGGCTGGGCAGGGGAGCAGACACGGGTGGGCCTAGGAGGGCATAAGCCAACCAATTGGGAGCCAGGCCCATCCACTGGGGAGTCTGGTCCAGCCATTCAAAAGGAGTTTTATTTTTTTATAGCTTTATTACAGACATAAATAATCCTTAGTTTCATCAGCTGTCTGGGTGGCCTGTCTCAGAAGACGGATATGGAGGTTCTGGGCAGGCGTGGTTACATGTACTGCCAAATTCTCTAAAATGACATTGGAGGTTTATGGTAGAGAAATGAACATGACATTCTCTGGAAAAAGCTCTGGTGGACATTCCTGCAGTCAGCATGCCAACTGCACACTCCCTCAAAACTTGAGACATCTGTGGCATTGTGTTGTGTGACAAAACTGCACATTTTAGAGTGGCCTTTTATTGTCCCCAGCACAAGATGCACCTATGTAATGATCATGTTGTTTAATCAGCTCCTTAACATGCCACATCTGTCAGGTGGATGGATTATCTTGGCAAAGGAGAAATGCTCACTAACAGGGATGTAAACAAATTTCTGCACAAAATTGGAGAGAAATAAGCTTTTTGTGTGCGAATTAAACATTTCTGGGATCTTTGATGTCAACTCATGAAACAGGGACCAACACTTTACATGTTGCGTTTATATTTTTGTTTATTAACCTCAACCTGACATGTGAACGTCTCAAATTAAGTGGGTTAAGCAAAGACCCTTTGAAAAGAGACTTTCTCTCTCACTCTCTCTCTCACTCGTACTCCAGCTGTACAGATTGTTTTGTTGCGCTGTGTGTGTGTGGGTGTGTGTGTCGCGCTGTGTGTGTGTTTTGTGCTGTGTGTGTGTGTCTGAGTGAGTGAGTGAGTGAGTGAGAGGGATCTCAACCCCTTCACGTAGGAGGCCGTGGGTACTGAAAGTTGGTTGCCACAGCAACTATAATAGAACTATAAATCAAGTTAACAACACCTCTCATACTATCTCCAGCTTGATCAAATTCACACACATAAAGACACAGGCACAGGCAAACACACACACACACACACACACACACACACACACACATACACCCAACGCCACAACCCCCCTCCCCCCTCAGAGAAGAATGACTAGCAACAGGGTTTGAGCGACAGGTAGAGGATCCCCCCAGCTTGTTCAGATCAATACTGTAATATCCTCTCTGTGTGCTGTCCATCATCTCTATGGACTTAGAATTAAGTGGCAGTAGCCGGATTGGAGGCACGCACTCATACAGTGTCTCCCACTGGAGATGGTTGGTGAACAAATGGATCAGATTGAGGTAGGCCGGCTGTCCATCACGGGGTGGATAGATGGAAGATGGGAACGGAGAGAGTGTGAGAGAGAAAGTATCTGAGAAGGAATGAACGAGTTGAGGATTCCATGATAAAAAGGGACTGAATGTATTTACAGCACACACTAACTACAATGTGCGTTATTTTTCTTCACACTTCTTACTTCATACAGAGCAGAGTAGCACAAGCTATGTGGAACCCTAATCTCTCTCTCTCTCTCTTTCTCTCGTTTACTTACAGCACTGTTCCCCATTGTAGCTACAGGCAGGCCCTGTGGCCCCAGAGTTCAGAGGTAGTGGACTGAATTGAAATTGTAAATTTGAAATCACCAGAAAACCCCCGAAGGGGCTAAGAGTACTATAACAGCTTTCCCTGGCCCATTTCACTTTCTCTCTGTTTCTGGTCTGTGTTTCATGTCTTATTCTGGCTTTGTTTCCTTATTCTGGTGGCTTTACTTCCTTATTCTGATGGCTTTACTTCGTTATTCTGGTGGCTTTGTTTCCTTAACCTGGTGGCTGTGTCCTTATTCTGGTGGCTTTACTTCCTTATTCTGGTGGCTTTACTTCCTTATTCTGGTGCCTGTTTCCTTAATCTGGTGGCTGTTTCCTTATTCTGGTGGCTGTTTCCTTATTCTGGTGGCTGTTTCCTTATTCTGGTGGTTGTTTCCTTAATCTGGTGGCTGTTTCCTTATTCTGGTGGCTTTACTTCCTTATTCTGATGGCTTTGTTTCCTTATTCTGGTAGCTTTGTTTCCTTATTCTTGTGCCTTTGGTTTCTTATTCTGATGGCTTTGTTTCCTTATTCTGGTAGCTTCGTTTCCTTATTCAGGTGCTTTTGTTTCCTTATTCTGATGGTTTTGTTTCCTTATTCTGGTGCCTTTGTTTCATTATTCTGGTGCATTTGTTTCCTTATTCAGGTGGCTGTTTCCTTATTCTGGTGCCTTTGTTTCCTTATTCAGGTGGCTGTTTCCTTATTCTGGTGCCTTTGTTTCCTTATTCAGGTGGCTGTTTCCTTATTCTGGTGCCTTTGTTTCATTATTCTGGTGCCTTCGTTTCCTTATTCAGGTGGCTGTTTCCTTATTCTGGTGCCTTTGTTTCCTTATTCAGGTGGCTGTTTCCTTATTCTGGTGCCTTTGTTTCCTTATCCAGGTGGCTGTTTCCTTATTCTGGTGCCTTTGTTTCATTATTCTGGTGCCTTCGTTTCCTTATTCAGGTGGCTGTTTCCTTATTCTGGTGCCTTTGTTTCCTTATTCAGATGGCTGTTTCCTTATTCTGGTGCCTTTGTTTCCTTATTCTGATGGCTTTGTTTCCTTATTCAGGTGGCTGTTTCCTTATTCCGGTGCCTTTGTTCCCTTATTCCGGTGCCTTTGTTTCCTTATTCTGGTGCCTTTGTTTCCTTATTCTGGTGCCTTTGTTTCCTTATTCAGGTGGCTGTTTCCTTATTCAGGTGCCTTTGTTTCCTTATTCTGGTGCCTTTGTTTCCTTATTCCGGTGCCTTTGTTTCCTTATTCCGGTGCCTTTGTTTCCTTATTCTGGTGCCTTTGTTTCCTTATTCTGGTGCCTTTGTTTCCTTATTCAGGTGGCTGTTTCCTTATTCAGGTGGCTGTTTCCTTAACCTGGTGGCTGTTTAATTCTAAACCAATAGGTATGTTTGTTGAGATTATTATACTTATCAAACACGTTATAATTTTGTTCCATAAAATGATGCCGCTCTAGTAACTCTGCAACCTCTAGTTATTCCATTTTATTTTCCTGAGGAAAGTTTCCACAAGCAAAAGTAAAAAAAGAAATAGGATAGGGATCACTGACTAAAACGACTAAAACGCGGACCTTGATTCTGTGAGAGTCCTTCATGTGGCCGGTGGGGCATTATAATCAGGGTTTAACCTGGGTCACACTCCCTAGCACACGCATAAACCAACTTGGACGCCCGACGCGCTGCTCACACACACACACATACACACACCGCCCCTACCCCTCACCCCCCACACGCACACACACTTCCACGTCACTCCGACAAGAGGGGTGGACATGAATCAGGATCTCCATAAATTGTATTAAACAGAATAAGTAGGCGTTGGGGTATATCATAGAATACCAAAGAGTGATTTATGCACACTTTCCCCAGGCTGGCTGATCAGCCGCACCACAGAAATCAATATGTAATTATAGACATCCTACTAGCTAGTACCCACAGCCCTGTTCGCTCCTCGTTCTCCACGCACACACACACACACACACACACACACACACACACACACACACACACACACACACACACACACACACACACACACACACACACACACACACACACACACACACACACACACACACACCCTCCAAACTAATGTCAAAACACCAACTCGGCCGACAGCCCCTGCAGAGCCAGCAGCAGTGAAATAGAGCTCCCCCTAGGGTGTGTGTGCATGTGCGTGTACCTGTGTGTGTGGTGGTGTGTGTGTGGCTGGTTCTATGCCAGTATGCCAGGTGGCAGGGTGTGTGTGTCTCTTTCCTATAGTCTATGCCAGGGTGGGCAACAACAGCAAGAGCAACATTGGCATCTGAGGATCAAACACTTGTTGGCTTTTCACGAGTCATGGCTGTTACCATGACGACTTAAGATGCATACAAAATAGAAACAACTGTATATACTTTTTTTGCTCACTTTTATCCTAACTTTGTCCCAGGCATTAGACATATTCTCAACCATTGAATCTCACTCCAGAGGGCAGGTAGATTATCCTGGGTACCAGTCTGCTTGTGCCTTCAATCCACTCCTTCACACTTCTTGTCACTTCTTGTCATAATGTTTTGCATGGAAAGGAGTTGATGTGATGGCACAAACAGATCTAGGACCAGGCTACAGTTATACATGCAGCAATGGCTTTAGGAGGCAGTGTGCGTTTGTTTGCCAGTTGTTCGCACCTGCCTGCCTACCTGCACCTGTGCTTATTCACACCTCAGAAGAGTCCCGACAGATATACATACCAACCCACCACACCAGAGAAATACCTACCAACCCACCACACAAGAGAAAGATATACCTACCAACCCACAACACCAGAGAAATACATACCAACCAACCCACCACACCAGAGAGAGATATACCTACCAACCCATAACACCAGAAGAAATACATGCTTACCAACCCACCACACCAGAGAAAGATATAACTACCAACCCACCACACCAGATAAATACATACCAACCAACCCACCACACCAGAGCAATACATACCAACCCACCACACCAGAGAAATACATGCCTACCAACCCACCATACCAGAGAAAGGTATACCTACCAACCCACCACACCAGAGAAAGATTGACCTACCATCCCACCACAACAGATAAAGATATACCTACCAACCCACCACACCAGAGATATATCTACCAACCCACCACACCAGAGAAATACATACCTACCAACCCACCATACCAGAGAAAGGTATACCTACCAACCCACCACACCAGAGAAATACATACCAAACAACCTACCACACCAGAGATATACCTACCAACACACCACACCAGAGAAATAAATACCTAACAACCCACCACACCAGAGAAAGATATACCTACCAACCCACCACACCAGAGAAATACATACATACCTACCAACCCACCACACCAGAGAAAGGTATACCTACCAACCCACCACACCAGAGAAAGATTGACCTACCATCCCACCACAACAGATAAAGATATACCTACCAACCCACCACACCAGAGAAATACATACATACCTACCAACCCACCACTCCAGAGAAAGATATACCTACCAACCCACCACACCAGAGAAAGATTGACCTACCATCCCACCACAAGAGATAAAGATATACCTACCAACCCACCACACCAGAGAAAGACATACCTACCAACCCACCACACAGGAGAAAGATATACCTACCCACCCACCACACCAGAGAAATACATACATACCTACCAACCCACCACACCAGAGAAAGATATACCTACCAACCCACCACACCAGAGAAAGATATACCTACCAACCCACCACACCAGAGAAACACATGCCTACCAGCCCACCACATCAGAGAGAGATATACCTACCCACCAGACCAGAGAAAGATATACCTACCAACCCACCACACCAGAGAAATACATACGAACCAACCCACCACACAAGAGAAATACATACCAACCAACCCACCACACCAGAGAAATACATACCTACCAACCAACAACACCAGAGAAAGATATACCTACCAACCCACCACACCAGAGAAATGCATGCCTACCAACCCACCACACCACATAAATACATACCAACCAACCCACAACACCAGAGAAAGATATACCTACCAACTCACCACACCAGAGAAAGATATGCCTACCAACACCAGAGAAATACCTACCAACCCACCACACCAGAGAAATGCATGCCTACCAACCCACCACAACAGAGAAAGATATACCTACCAACTCACCACACCAGAGAAAGATATACCTACCAACCCACCACACCAGAGAAATACATGCCTACCAACCCACCACACCAGAGAAAGATATACCTACCAACTCACCACACCAGAGAAAGAAATAACTACCAACCCACAACACCAGAGAAAGATATACCTACCAACCCACCACACCAGAGAAACACATGCCTACCAGCCCACCACATCAGAGAGAGATATACCTACCCACCAGACCAGAGAAAGATATACCTACCAACCCACCACACCAGAGAAATACATACCAACCAACCCACCACACCAGAGAAATACATACCAACCAACCCACCACACCAGAGAAATACATACATACCTACCAACCAACCACACCAGAGAAAGATATACCTACCAACCCACCACACCAGAGAAATGCATGCCTACCAACCCACCACACCAGAGAAATACATACCAACCAACCAACCACACCAGAGAAATACAAACGTACCAACCTACCACACCAGAGAAATACATACCTACCAACCCACCACACCAGAGAAATACATACATACCTACCAACCCACCACAACAGAGAAATATATACCTACTACCCCCACCACACCAGAGAAAGATATACCTACCAACTCACCAAACCAGAGAAATACATACCTACCAACTCACCACACCAGAGAAATACATACCAACCAACCCACCACACCAGAGAAATACATGCCTACCAACCCACCACACCAGAGAAAGATTGACCTACCTCCACAACACAACAGATAAAGATATACCTACTACCCCACCACACCAGAGAAAGATATACCTACCAACTCACCAAACCAGAGAAATACATACCTACCAACTCACCACACCAGAGAAATACATACCAACCAACCCACCACACCAGAGAAATACATACCAACCAACCCACCACACCAGAGATATACCTACCAACCCACCACACCAGAGAAATGCTTGCCTACCAACCCACCACACCAGAGAAAGATATACCTACCAACTCACCACACCAAAGAAAGATATACCTACCAACCCACCACACCAGAGAAATACATACATACCTACCAACCCACCACAACAGAGAAAGATATACCTACCAACCGACCACACCAGAGAAAAATCGACCTACGTCCCCAACACAACAGATAAAGACATACCTACCAACCCACCACACAAGAGAAATACATACCAACCAACCCACCACACCAGAGAAATACATACCTACCAACCCACCACACCAGAGAAAGACATACCTACCAACCCACCACACAAGAGAAATACATACCAACCAACCCACCACACCAGAGAAATACATACCTACCAACCCACCACACCAGAGAAATACATACATACCTACCAACCCACCACAACAGAGAAAGATATACCTACTACCCCACCACACCAGAGAAATATATACCTACCAACTCACCACACCAGAGAGATACATACCTACCTACCCACCACACCAGAGAATTACATGCCAACCAACCCACCACACCAGAGAAATACATACCTACCAACCCACCACACCAGAGAAATACATACATACCTACCAACCCACCACAACAGAGAAATATATACCTACTAACCCACCACACCAGAGAAATACATACATACCTACCAACCCACCACAACAGAGAAATATATACCTACTAACCCACCACACCAGAGAAATACATACATACCTACCAACCCACCACAACAGAGAAATATATACCTACTAACCCACCACACCAGAGAAAGATTGACCTACCTCCCCAACACAACAGAGAAAGGTATACCTACCAACCCACCACACCAGAGAAAGATATACCTACCAACCCAGCACACCAGAGAAAGATATACCTACCAACCCACCACACCAGAGAAATACATGCCTACAAACCCACCACACCTGAGAAAGATATACCTACCAACCCACCACAACAGAGAAAGATTGACCTACCTCCCCAACACAACAGATAAAGACATAACTACCAACCCACCACACCAGATAAAGATATTCCTACCAACGCACCACACCAGAGAAAGGTATACCTACCAACGCACCACATCAGAGAAATACATGCCTACCAACCCACCACACCAGAGAAAGATATACCTACCAACTCATCACACCATAGAAAGAAATACCTACCAACGCACCACACCAGAGAAATATATACCTACCAACCCACCACACCAGATAAATACATGCCTACCAACCCACCACACCAGAGAGAGATATACCTACCCACCACACCAGAGAAAGATATACCTACCAACCCACCACACCAGAGAAATACATACCAACCCACCACACCAGATAAAGACATACCTACCAAACCCCCACACCAGAGAACAATATACCTACCAACCCACCACACCAGAGAAATACATGCCTACCAACCCACCACACCAAAAAACGATATACCTACCAACCCACCACACCAGAGAAATACATGCCTATCAACCCATCACACCAGAGAAAGACATATCAACCAACCCACCACACCAGAGAAAGATATACCTACCAACCCACCACACCAGAGAAATACATGCCTACCAACCCACCACACCAGAAAACGATATACCTACCTACCAACCCACCACACCAGAGAAAGATATACCTACCAACCCACCACACCAGAGAAAGATATACCTACCAACCCACCACACCAGAGAAATACATGCCTACCAACCCACCACACCAGAGAAAGACATACCTACCAACCCATCACACCAGAGAAATACATACCTACCAACCCATCACACCCGGTAAAGATATGCCTACCAACCCACCACACCAGAGAAAGATATACCTACAAACCCACCACACCAGAGAAATACATACCTACCAACCCACCACAACAGAAAAATACATACCTGCCAACCCACCACACAAGAGAAATGCATACATACCAACCCACCACACCAGAGAAAGATATACCTGCCAACCCACCACACCAGAGAAAGACATACCTACCAACCCACCACAACAGAGAAAGCATTAGCATCGAATAGCCCCCATGATATGCAATTTTTCAGGGAAGTTAGGAACAAATATACACAGGCAGTTAGAAAAGCTAAGGCAAGCTTTATCAAACAGAAATGTGCATCCTGTAGTACTAACAACAAAAAAAGTTCTGGGACACAGTCCATGGAGGATAAGAGCACCTCCTCCCAGCTGCCCCCTGCTCTGAGGCTAGGAAACACTGTCACCACCAATAAATCCACTATAATTGAGAATTTCAATAAGCATTTCTCTACGGCTGGCCATGCTTTCCACATGGCTACCCCTACCCCGGTCAACTGCCCGGCACCCTCCACAGCAACCCGCCAAAGCCCCCACCATTTCTCCTTTACTCAAATCCAGATAGCTGATGTTCTGAAAGAGCTGCAAAATCTGGATCCCTAAAAATCAGCCGGGCTAGACAATCTGGACCCTCTCTTTCTAAAATTATCTGCCAAAATTGTTGCAACCCCTATTACTAGCCTGTTCAACCTCTCTTTCGTATCGTCTGATATTCCCAAAGATTGGAAAGCTGCCACGGTCATCCCCCTCTTCAAAGGGGGTGACACTCTAGACCCAAACTGCTACAGACCTATATCCATCCTGCCCTGCCTTTCTAAAGTCTTCGAAAGCCAAGTTAATAAACAGATTTCTGACCATTTCGAATCCCACCATACCTTCTCCACTATGCAATCTGGTTTCAGAGCTGGTCATGGGTGCACCTCAGCCAAGATCAAGGTTCTAAACGACATCATAACCGCTATCAATGAGAGACATTACTGTGCACCTGTATTCATCGACCTGGCTAAGGCTTTCGACTCTGTCAATCACAACATTCTTATTGGAAGACTCGACAGTCTAGGTTTCTCAGATGATTGCCTCGCCTGGTTCTCCAACTACTTCTCTGATAGAGTTCAGTGTGTCAAATCGGAGGGCCTGTTGTCAGGACCTCTGACAGTCTCTATGGGTGTGCCACAGGGTTCAATTCTCGTGCCGACTCTCTTTTCTGTATACATCAATGATGTTGCTCTTGCTGCTGGTGATTCTCTGATCCACCTCTACGTAGACGACACCATTCTGTATACTTCTGGCCCCTCCTTGGACACTGTGTTAACTAACCTCCAGACAAGCTTCAATGCCATACAACTCTCCTTCCGTGGCCTCCAACTGCTCTTAAACGCAAGTAAAACTAAATGCATGCTATTCAATCTATCACTGCCCGCACCTGCTCGCCCGTCCAGCATCACTACTCTGGACTGCTCTGACTTAGAATACGTGGACAACTACAAATACCTGGGTGTCTGGTTAGATTGTAAACTCTCCTTCCAGACTCACATTAAGCATCTCCAATCCAAAATTAAATCTAGAATCGGCTTCCTATTTCGCAAAACAAAGCATCCTTCACTCATGCTGCCAAACATACCCTCGTAAAACTGACCATCTTACCGATCCTCGACTTCGGTGATGTCATCTATAAAATAGCCTCCAACACTCTACTCAACAAACTGGATGCAGTCTATCACAGTGCCATCCACTTTGTCACCAAAGCCCCATACACCACCCACCATTGTGACCTGTACACTCTCGTTGGTTGGCCCTCGCTTCATACTCGTCTTCAAACCCACTGGCTACAGGTTATCTACAAGTCTCTGCTAGGTAAAGCCCCGCCTTATCTCAGCTCACTGGTCACCATAGCAGCACCCACTTGTAGCAGGCGCTCCAGCAAGTATATCTCACTTGGTCACCCCCAAAGCCAATTCCTCCTTTGGTCGTCTTTCCTTCCAGTTCTCTGCTGCCCATGACTGGAACGAATTGCAAAAATCTCTGAAGCTGGAGACTCACATCTCCCTCACTAGATTTAAGCACCAGCTGTCAGAGCAGGTTACAGATCACGGCACCTGTACATAGCCCATCTGTAAACAGCCCATCTGTATACCTACCTCATCCCCATACTGGTATTTATTTATTTATTTATTTTGCTCCTTTGCACCCCAGTATCGCTACCTGCACATTCATCTTCTGCCGATCTACCATTCCAGTGTTTAATTGCTATATTGTAATTACTTCGCCACCATGGCCTATTTATTTCCTTAACTTACCTCATTTGCACTCACTGTATATAGACTTTTTGTTTTCTTTTGTTCTACTGTATTATTGACTGTATGTTTTGTTTATTCCATGTGTAACTCTGTGTTGTTGTATGTGTCGAATTGCTACGCTTTATCTTGGCCAGGTCGCAGTTGCAAATGAGAACTTGTTCTCAACTAGCTTACCTGGTTAAATAAAGGTGAAAAAATATATATATAAAAAACCCAGAGAAAGTGAGAAAGGACTAGAAAACCGATTCTGTGCTTCTGTAGTCTGTCACTTTGATTAACAGCTGTGAGTGGCTGAACTCTGTTCACCTCTCTCTCTCTCTCACTCTCTCTCTCTTGCCATGCCTGCTAGACTTCCAGTTAAATCAATGGGATAAACAGTCAATGTCTGCCCAGACACCTGCTATTGCAAGCCCTTATCTGGCCCAGGCAGTTTAAAGCTGACCCCCTCACAGGTAGTAGGTAACACCACCCATCCATCTCCCTACCATCCCCGGCCCAGACAGACTCATCTCTCTCCTGCATGCGTGTGTGCTTTGTTTTTCTTGTGGGTGCTCTATCTCTCTCGATGCCTTGTTCCATCTCACTCTTTCTCTCTCCCTCTCTCTCTCTCTTGATCTCTTTCACGTCATCTCTCCTTCTGTAGATGCATAACTCTTTCCCTCTCTCTGTCTCTCTCTCCCTCTCTCCCCTTCCCTGCAGGTGCCACATGGTCTGACCAAGACAGATGAGAATACATGGATCTTGTGAAATTGACGTACACATCATTGCCTAGCAATATGGTCTCAATGAGGGTTGAAATGATTGGGAATGTGATATGTTCTGGTTTGGTAGTCATCCTGCCGGAGGCACCAGTGGCTGATCCATCAGACCTCAGCCTGAATACTTCATGTCTGGTCTGTTGTTGGCTTTATCATCACAGTATAAAAGGTTTCATGATGTTGTTGTCCTACAAAGTCTGAAACTCTGCTGTGTACCACAAAGTCACGATGATTCGCCAACTTCAGTCTGACAAAACTGCAGGCATAGCAATCTTTCCAGGAAAGGAACATAAAGGGGTTATTACTGATAAAGGAAGTCATTTTCAAAAACATATATGTGCAGCCATATTATACCAACATCCTTTCCTAGTTTTCTTTAGTTTTGTTTTGTTATGTTGTGTTGTGTTGTGTTATGTCTTGGAGAAGGTTGACTGGGGTCAAAACATCAGTTACCTCATCAGTGACCTTGTTCAGTATGGTGGTCTTCCAACCCCTGTCCCATAATGCATCTCACCGCTCCCATTATTGAACGCTACTACAATACAGTATATCTTGCTCTTTGAAAAAGTGTCAGTATCCCAACAACTGGGTTACACTTTACCCTCTCTTCCGATGCTCCCTCCATCCCCCATTTCCTCCTCTGCACCCCTCCCTCCTTCCCTCCCTCTCTCTGTGTCTCACTGCTCATGGAGGGCTGAGAAAAATATTAGTCCTCTAAATGGATATGTGCCATAGCTGCTGAAAATAGCAATGTAGAGAGAAATCTGTGCGATAGCAGGATGGTATCAGCAAATGGAGAAGCTCCCAGAATAATCTTTAACTTTCACAGAGAGAGAGGGTGGAGGGGGAAGGAAATATTGGGTGGGAGAAAAGGGGAAAGGAGGACACATGGGGATTGTGAGAGAGAGGTAGGAAAGAGAGAGGAGAGAGGGATGGAGAGAGAATGTGTGATGCAGGAGGATTAAAAGAGAAAGTGACAGACATAAAGATTGACAGAAAGAGAGCGACGCAGAAAGAGAATGCTGTAATTTCAGATGTGGCGACACGATAAAGCCATGATACCCCCGTTAGATGAACGAACTGCAGCCTCAGTCTTCAGTTTAGTTTACTTCCTGGTTGTTCTGACTGTGTTTCCCATGCCACTAGTGAAAGCCGTACTGCCACTGGCAGACATTAGCATTTAGGATTCATTACAGTGTGTTGACGGCTGCTCCTACAGGGCAGAGACCTAGCCAGCACCCTGATATAGGATAGCAGCCTTCTCAGCCTTCCTCCATTCTGCCCAAAGTCATTTGGTATTTAGTAAGTGATGGTTATCTAGCTTTCTATTTTTCCCCTCTGTAAAATAGCTTGGTGGTTAGCTTTGTGGCTGGGTTTTAGAGAAGGTGAATATGTACATTTGGATCTGTAGATGGGTTCGTGGGGTGTGTGTGCGTGCATGTGTGTCTGTGTTTCTGTGTGTGTGTGTGTGTGTGTGTGTGTGTGTGTGTGTGTGTGTGTGTGTGTGTGTGTGTGTATTTGTGTGAGTATACAGTACATGCACACACATGCTTGTGTGTTTCTATGTGAATTTATGCATTTATGCACCCATGAGAGTGTACTAATGTGTGTGTGCTGTTAGTATTTCAGCCACGTTGCTTGAGCACACACATGAGCGAGCGAGTGGTGTGTGTGTGTGTGTGTGTGTGTGTGTGTGTGTGTGTGTGTGTGTGTGTGTGTGTGTGTGTGTCTGCCGCTGGTGGTAGCCAGAGTCAGTGTGTGTGTTTTCCCATTAGCATTGTTCACCCGGGGACCCGGTTAAAAGTTTCATGAGGGACGAGCCAAAGGGGGTATGAAATGCAAAGATTGAACTTTTCCTGGAGGCCTGGGCAGGAGAGGGGAGGAGGGTCTGTGGAGGTCGGTGGTGTGGAGAGAGACTATCCCTCAGTATGGAGGAGGGCTGGAGGGTGGTTGGCATCTTTTGAACACTGTCTCTCAATTCCTTGCTTCCTATTTTTCTTATTTCCCTTTTCCCATCTCTCTCTCTCCATCTTTCCATCCTCTCTGTCTCTCTCTCTCTTTCTGTTTATCTCGCTTACCCACCCTCATTTCCCATCCATCCATCCTTCCTTCCTTCCCTCCAACCCTCCCTTGCCCAGTACCATCCTCCAGAGCCAGAGCAGGGGGCCAGAGATCAGAACTGGCTGCAAGAAGGGGAGGAAGCGAGCTGGGGAGCCAGGGAGAGGAAGGAGGGAGGGGTAGATGCCTTTTTTTTTTTTTTTTTTTAGACCAGGGAGGGTCTCTGGTCTAACCACCAGTCTCCATGTCACTGTGTGTGTGTCGATGTGGCTGTCTCCCGAACATCTCCTAGTCAAAGCGCTTACAGGACATATGTGACCTTCTGATTGTAGGTTGTGTTCAGAGACGTGATAGTAGGTTGTGTTCAGAGACGTGATAGTAGGTTGTGTTTAGAGACGTGATAGTAGGTTGTGTTCAGAGACGTGATAGTAGGTTGTGTTCAGAGACGTGATAGTAGGTTGTGTTCAGAGACGTGATAGTAGGTTGTGTTTAGAGACGTGATAGTAGGTTGTGTTCAGAGACGTGATAGTAGGTTGTGTTCAGAGACGTGATAGTAGGTTGTGTTCAGAGACGTGATAGTAGGTTGTGTTCAGAGACGTGATAGTAGGTTGTGTTTAGAGACGTGATAGTAGGTTGTGTTCAGAGACGTGATAGTAGGTTGTGTTCAGAGACGTGATAGTAGGTTGTGTTCAGAGACGTGATAGTAGGTTGTGTTCAGAGACGTGATAGTAGGTTGTGTTCAGAGACGTGATAGTAGGTTGTGTTCAGAGACGTGATAGTAGGTTGTGTTCAGAGACGTGATAGTAGATTGTGTTCAGAGACGTGATAGCAGGTTGCGTTCAGAGACGTGATAGCAGGTTGCGTTCATAAATGGGATAGCAGGATGCGTTCAGAGACACGATAGCAGGTTGTGTTCAGAGATGTGATAGCAGGTTTCGTTCAGAGACGTGATAGCAGGTTGCGTTCAGAAGTGGGATAGCAGGATGCGTTCAGAGACATGATAGCAGGTTGTGTTCAGAGATGTGATAACAGGTTGCGTTCAGAGACGTGATAGCAGGTTGCGTTCAGAAGTGGGATAGCAGGATGCGTTCAGAGACATGATAGCAGGTTGCGTTCAGAAATGGGATAGCAGGATGCATTCAGAGACATGATAGCAGGTTGCATTCACAGATGTGATAGCAGGTTATGTTCAGAGATGTGAAGCAGGATGTGTTCAGAGACATGATAGCAGGTTGCATTCACAGATGTGATAGCAGGTTGTGTTCAGAGATGTGACAGCAGGATGCGTTCAGAGATGTGATAGCAGGTTGCGTTCAGAGACATGATAGCAGGTTGCGTTCAGAGACATGATAGCAGGTTGCGTTCAGAGACATAATAGCAGGTTGCGTTCAGAGACGTGATAGCAGGTTGCGTTCAGAGACGTGATAGCAGGTTGCGTTCAGAGATGTGATAGCAGGTTCCGTTCAGAGATGTGATAGCAGGTTGCGTTCAGAGTTTGTGTTGTATTGGTCTCTGTTGCGAAATGACAGATAAAAAAAAAATATTTCTGGGCTTGCAGTGCCAGCGAACTTTGATTTGTTTTGGGATTTAAGGATTTTGGGTGTCTGTTTCATCTTGTGTTACTGTGTAAACAGAGGATGTTTGGGTAGTAGGGATGGGAAGGGAATGTCGATGGTAAACCATGTGTGTAATATACTGTATGTGTGTAATGTGTGTATGTGTGTAATATATGTATGTGTGTATGTGTGTAACATACTGTATGTGTGTAATATATGTATGTGTGTAATATATGTATGTGTGTAATGTGTGTATGTGTGTAATATACTGTATGTGTGTAATATATGTATGTGTGTAATATATGTATGTGTGCATTATACTGTATGTGTGTAATATACTGTATGTGTGTAATATATGGATGTGTGCATTATACTGTATGTGTGTAATATATGTATGTGTGTAATATACTGTATGTGTGTAATATGTGTATGTGTAATGTGTGTATGTGTGTAATATACTGTATGTGTGTAATATATGTATGTGTGTAATATACTGTATGTGGGTAATATATGTATGTGTGCATTATACTGTATATGTGTAATATATGTATGTGTAATGTGTGTATGTGTGTAATATACTGTATGTGTGTAATATACTGTATGTGTGTAATATACTGTATGTGTGTAATATATGTATGTGTGTAATATACTGTATGTGTGTAATATACTGTATGTGTGTAATACATGTATGTGTGTAATATATGTATGTGTGTAATATATGTACGTGTGTAATATACTGTATGTGTGTAATATATGTATGTGTGTAATATATGGATGTGTGTAATATATGTTTGTGTGCATTATACTGTATGTATGCAATATATGTATGTGTGTAATATACTGTATGTGTGTAATATACTGTATGTGTGCAATATATGTGTGTGTGTAATATACTGTATGTGTGTGATATACTCTATGTGTCTAATATAGTGTATGCGTGTAATATATGTATGTGTGTAATATACTGTACGTGTGTAATATATGTATGTGTGTAATATACTGTATGTTGTAATATACTGTATGTGTGTAATATACTGTGTGTGTGTAATATACTGTATGTGTGTAATATACTGTATGTGTGTAATATACTGTATGTGTGTGGGGGTGGGTTGAAAGAGATAAAAACACTGTGCTCTCAGCAGAAAAGACAAGAGGATGTGATGTGATGAGAGTTCGATCCAGAGCCCTAACCCGGTAAATGAGAAGACCCTTATCTCCACTCTCCATCTGGTAATGAATAATGCTTTATTGCCAAAAAATATGAAACTCTAAGCACTTAAGAGATTGTAACACACATTAATTCACTCATGCACGCACAAATGCACGTACATACACACTCCCACACAGGCACGCACACACACATGCACATACACACAGAGAAAGAAAAATTCACACACACACACACACACACACAAGAAAGCTTTTAGTGATCATAAACCATCTTTTCCTACCCACAAAGCACCACTGTTACAGGAAATACAATATTGACATTTTTGTTTTTTTTACTCCAGAAACAAACGAACAACAATTTACAGACACACAAACAATACTATATCTAATCTGCCCAGACCCGCATGCTCACACCCCCATTCCTAGTGCCTGCATTACTGTTGTTTCTCTTCGGTCGCCCATGCTATTAAAATATTTAACTAATAAATTATTAGATTCTTCTATTGTGTTAATGATGGCTGATTGATTGATTTCCAAGTTTTTAGTGTACGTTTCTTCAAGATGAGTGATGAGAAGAGAATTGTCCAGCCCATTAGGTGGGTGGGGTTATATCCTTCCTGTTTGGCCCTGTCCGGGGGTGTCCTCGGAGTGGGCCACAGTGTCTCCTGACCCCTCCTGTCTCAGCCTCCAGTATTTATGCTGCAGTAGTTTATGTGTCGGGGGGCTAGGGTCAGTTTGTTATATCTGGAGTACTTCTCCTGTCCTATTTGGTGTCCTGTGTGAATCTAAGTGTGCGTTCTCTAATTCTCTCCTCTCTTTCTCTCTCTCGGAGGACCTGAGCCCTAGGACCATGCCCCAGGACTACCTGACATGATGACTCCTTGCTGTCCCCAGTCCACCTGGCTGTGCTGCTGCTCCAGTTTCAACTGTTCTGCCTTATTATTATTCGACCATGCTGGTCATTTATGAACATTTGAACATCTTGGCCATGTTCTGTTATAATCTCTACCCGGCACAGCCAGAAGAGGACTGGCCATCCCACATATGCTCTCTCTAATTCTCTCTTTCTTTCTCTCTCTCGGAGGACCTGAGCCCTAGGACCATGCCCCAGGAATACCTGACATGATGACTCCTTGCTGTCCCCAGTCCACCTGACTGTGCTGCTGCTCCAGTTTCAACTATTCTGCCTTATTATTATTCGACCATGCTGGTCATTTATGAACATTTGAACATCTTGACCATGTTTTGTTATAATCTCCACCCGGCACAGCCAGAAGAGGACTGGCCACCCCACATAGCCTGGTTCCTCTCTAGGTTTCTTCCTAGGTTTTGGCCTTTCTAGGGAGTTTTTCCTAGCCACCGTGCTTTCTGTACAGCACTTTGAGATATCAGCTGATGTACGAAGGGCTATATAAATAAATTTGATTTGATTTGACATTAGGTATCTCACTACACCCCCATATGGCATGTCTTGAAATATGCAGATAGACGGATTCACAGTAAGTTTACATTGTAATACTTCAGACGGCCAACTTTCTAGCTCCGCCCACAACTTCCGGCCAGCAGCATACCACCCTGCATACCACTGCTGGCTTGCTTCTGAAGCTAAGCAGGGTTGGTACTGGTCAGTTCCTGGATGGGAGACCAGATGCTGCTGGAAGTGGTGTTGGAGGGCCAGTAGGAGGCACTCTTTCCTCTGGTCTAAAAAATAATATCCCAATGCCCCTGGGCAGTGATTGGGGACACTGCCCTGTGTAGGGTGCCGTCTTTTGGATGGGATGTCAAATGGGTGTCCTGACTCTCTGAGGTCATTAAAAGATCCCATGGCATTTATCGTAAGAGTAGGGGTGTTAACCCCAGTGTCCTGGCTAAATTCCCAATCTGTCCCTCAAACCATCACGGTCACCTAATAATCCCCAGTTTACAATTGGCTCATTCATCCCCCTCCTCTCCCCTGTAACTATACCCCAGGTCGTCGCTGCAAATGAGAACGTGTTCTCAGTCAACTTACCTGGTAAAATAACAAATAAATAAGTAAAATGTATAGCATTCCCAGAAAGCATACATTATTTAGTCACTATTTGTTTTACACTTAAGCCGTTGTGCTGCAGAATTTGTGAATTTTGTCTCATGTCAAATAAATTGTAAACATTAGTTGATACTGGATTAAGCGTAATTGTTTTGTTAGCTGCAATTTTGTTAGTTATGCTCCAATATTCCCTCCATCTTGTGCCAACATTTAACATTTAAGTCTTGGTTCCAATAGTTTATATATTTTTTCTAAGACATTGTCAGTTGGATAGTCTCTCTGCAAGGTTTTCTACATCTTCCCTATCATATGAACATCCTTTTCTGAATCAACTGAGATTCCCTCAAGGTAGCTCTGATGTCCAAAAGATTTCAAATAGAAATATTGCGATATGTAACTTTTAATTTGCATGTGTTTGACATGGTCACTTCAAAATTGCTTTTAAATTTTATCATGGATACAGTTGAAGTCGGGAGTTTACATACACTTTGGTTGGAGTCATTAAAACTCGTTTTCAACCACTCCATGTCTTGTTAACAAACTATAGTTTTGGCAAGTCGGTTAGGGCATCTACTATGTGCATGACACAAGTAATTTTTCCAACTATTGTTTACATACAGATTATTTCACATATAACTCACTGTATCACAATTCCAGTGGGTTAGAAGTTTACATGCACTAAGTTGACTGTGCCTTTAAACAGCTTGGAAAAGTCCAGAAAATGATGTCATGGCTTTAGAAGTTTCTGATAGGCTAATTGACATCATTTGAGTCAATTGGACGTGTGCCTGCAGATGTAGGTTCATCCTTGGGAGCAATTTCCAAATGCCTGAAGGTACCACGTTCATCTGTACAAACATTAGTACGCAAGTATAAACACCATGGGACCACGCAGCCATCATACCTCTCAGGAAGGAGACGCGTTCTGTCTCCTAGAGATGAAAATACTTTGGTGCGAAAAGTGCAAATCAATCCCAGAACAACAGCAAATGACCTTGTGAAGATGCTGGAGGTAATAGGTACAAAAGTATCTATATCCACAGTAAAACAAGTCCTATATCGACATGACCTGAAAGGCCGCTCAGCAAGGAAGAAACCACTGCTCCAAAACCTCCATAAAAAAGCCAGACTATGGTTTGCAACTGCACATGGGGACAGAGATCGTACTTTTTGGAGAAATGACCTCTGGTCTGATGAAACAAAAATAGAACTGTTTGGTCATAATGACCATCATTATGTTTGGAGGAAAAAGGGGGAGGCTTGCAAGCCGAAGAACACCATCCCAACCGTGAAGCACGAGGGTGGCAGCATCATGTTGTGGGTGTGCTTTGCTGCAGGAGGGACTAGTGCACTTCACAAAATTGATGGCATCATGAGGATGGAAAATTATGTGGAAATATTGAAGCAACATCTCAAGATATCAGTCAGGAAGTTAAGGCTTGGTCACAAATCTGTCTTCCAAATGGACAATGACCCCAAGCTTACTTCCAAAGTTGTGTAAAAATGGCTTAAGGACAAAAAGGTCAAGGTATTGGAGTGGTCATCACAAAGCCCTGACCTCAATCCTATAGAAATTTGTGGGCAGAACTGAAAAGCGTGTGCGAGCAAGGAGGCCTACAGACCTGACTTAGTGACACCAGCTCTGTCAGGAGGAATGGGCCAAAATTCACCCAACTTATTGTGGGAAGCTTGTGGAAGGCTACCCAAAATGTTTGACCCAAGTTAAACTATTTAAAGGCAATGCTACCAAATACTAATTGTGTGTATGTAAACTTCTGACCCACTGGGAATGTGATGAAATAAATGAAAGCTGAAATAAATCAGTATCTCTACTATTATTCTGACATTTCACGTTCTTAAAATAAAGTGGTGATCCTAACTGGCGTAAGACAGGGATTTTTTACTTAAATGTCAGGAATTGTGAAAAACTGAGTTTAAATGTATTTGGCTAAGGTGTATGTAAACTTCTGACTTCAACTGTATCTGTATTTCCTGTTACCAAGTAATTTATGGTTTCTCTGCCTTTAGATGGAGGGAGAATTGGAGCATAACTAACGAAATCACAGCTAACAAAACATTTACGCTTAATCCTTTCGTTTTCCATGTGAACCAATTTATTGGTGAATTCGGAAAAGCTATCTAAGGATTGTTCCATAACATTGTGTTTTTAGGGAGTGATGTTCGTTCTTGTACAATACCTTTCATTTTCTTCTGTATCGTTATAGTGTTCTTCGCTATGAAGTTGTTAATGTTCTTAGCTTTATGCTTTGAAAATGAACACATACATTATTCTGGGGATGAGCATCCTATTTAGTGCATTTAACTATTTGTTGCAAGTAAAAGCCTTGGGCAGCGAGTTGACATAATTCCATGTCTGGATGGTTCAAACCACCCTCAGACTTAGGAAGACGTAAAACGTTCCTTTTTAACCTATGAGTTTTATTTGCCCATATAAAGTCTTGTTATGAGCGATTATACATTTTTAAAGAATGTCTTCGGTGGGGTAATTGGCATTACCAAAAACAAATGCATAAACTTTGGCAGCCATGCCATTCAAAATAAGTTTATTCTACCTTTAAGATGTATGGGAAGATTATTCCATTTAAGTATATCTGCTTTCATATGTTTGAGTAATGGAATAAAGTTTTCAGATATTTGTTGTCACTTATTAAGCATCCTAAGTATTTAATTTTTGTTGTGGTCCACATAAAGGATCACTGTAGATTGTGAGTTATTATTTTCTCTTTTTCCTATTGCCATTATTTTGGGAATAATTTAATATCCTGTTATTTTATAGTATTCTGAAAATATTTTTAGCAAAGGGGGCATTGAGTTTTCAATATTGGTCAGGTATATCAGGAGATCATTAGTTTATATTCATGTTTATCGAGACGGATAACTGTTATGGTTGTGTCCAGTCTAATTACTTCTGCAAGCGGTTCAATTGCCAGTGCAAACAGGAGGGGGGAGAGGGGACATCCATGACGTGTTCCCCTTTCTAAGGCAATTTCATCAGATGATGTATTATTTGCATATATTATCATTTTAGTACTTTTATACAATATTTTGTATAAAATGTTCTATTTCATTCAAGACGGTTTAAAGCCTTTTCGGGATCAACAGCCATTATTGATAAATCTATGTCTTATTATATTTGTAAAATGTCTATTTTTAATAAACCCTGTTTGATTGATATGTTTCAGGTCTGGTAAAACTTTTGCCATTTTATTGCTATAAGTTTTGTTAATATTTTATTGTCACAATGTATTATATTTATGGGTCTAAAATCAGCAGGGGTCTCTCCAGATTATCCTGGTTTTAATTTAACTGAAATAACTGTCTCATGCATTGAACTAGGAAGTATTGAATTGAGTGACGTGTTGTCATTTGTGTAAATAGGGGGGCTACTTTGTCCCAAAACCTTGAATATAATTATATGGGAAAGCCATCCATTCCTGATGCTTTTCTCCATGAGAATATTTCAAAAGTTTCTAAAATTTCTTCTTGGGTGACCTCTGTTTTTAGTGATTATTTTTTGTCTGCTTATAATTTCTTCAGAGTTGTTGAGTCTAAGAAGGCTATAGGATGCGTCCAACTGTTGTTTAAATCTGATTTGTATACATTTTCATAGATGCTTTTAAAATTGTCATTAATTGCGTTGTTGTTTCTAATTACTGCTTTTGTATCTTTATCTTTAGAAATGTACTGGTTTAGCATGTGTTTGTTTTGTGAGAGCTGCAAGACATTTACCCTTTTATTTGCCATTAAGTAGTATGCTTTATTTGAGTTTAACTTGTAGTTGCTGGCTATCTTCAAAAGTAATTATTCCTGCTTAAATTCAGAAATGTTATTTCCTTTACCTTGTAAAGGTTTTTTCTAGGCTTTTTCTAAAATAGGGATTTCTTTTTCTTTAAATTTCTCAATCAGATTGAACATTTGCAGAGTATGAGATAATCATCCCCTAATATATGCCTTAAAGGCATCCCAAATTATATTAGGGGTCATCTTTTCTCTGTCCTCTATGTCCACATTGTAATGGTAAAGGTAAAAAAAAAATGGTTTACGTATTTAATACATTTCGGGTCCAGAAGATGTGCTCTGTTCATTCTCCAATCTCTGTCGCTAAATGTATTTTCTATCGGTTTAATTAAACACGAGGATTTATCCGATATCAGTGTATTCTTGGAAATAAAAATGTAGTTGATTCTTGAACAGTTTTTCTTACTTTGAGAAAAAAAAGGAACAGTCTTTTGTAGTTTGGAATAGTAATCTCCAGGTGTCCTGTAAATCGTTTGTAGAGATGAAATGCTTCTGTCTTTGGAGGCTCCCAATATGTGCCTTTTCTATTACGATGTCAGTCAATCTTATCAAAAGTATGATTTAGGTCACCTGCTAAAATAATAGTTATTGTCTAGATTTGATCTAATATAGCTTGAAGTCTATCTAAAAACACCAATGTTGACTTGTAAGGTACAAGTCAACATTAGAAAACGGCTTTCTTGGTCCATGTGCTGGGATATAAGGGAAAATGGTGTGTTCTTATTTATCAGGATGTCTACAACTCTGCTGTTACAACAGTAGGTGGCAGCGTTGACCTCTCAAACCCAGCTCCTCTTTAAATGCTACATTTCTCCTTTAAAAAAATGAAACTCTTTAACTGTTCGAGAACCATATGTTTTTTTTCCCCATCATGGAGCCCGAGCACATTCCATATGATCATTTGGATTATGTTGGTCTTTACTTGTATAGAATCAACGTTAACTTTATCTGTTCTGTCTGTCATTGAAGAACCAAGTAAAACATATTTGCAGACATGACATATGAGGGCAGTGGGCATTCCATAGAATGGGAGGATCATATTATAAATAGATAGTTATTGTATACATGACATATATAGAGCGAGTGGGCTTTGGGCTGAGCAGACATTTTTGCTCCGACTCCTCTCCTGATGTACCCCCCCAAAAAACGGAAAATGATTGACTTAATGCTATATTCCCTATTTGATATTGCCTTTGCATTGTCCATGTACATATCTCATTGGCATCAGCTAATTCCATCGTTACTTCTTAGGGAAGAACAGTAACTTGGGGACAATTGAGTCTAGAGTGTACTGGGGAGAGACGGAAGGTATATTGTCTCAACTTACGATAAACTTGTCTTGGTCATAACTGTATGTATCTTAGTGTGCTTGTCTGTTTTTTCCGCTTCTCATCTCCTCAGGGCACTGGGCTCTCTTTAACTGGAAAGGTTGTCTGCAGCCTGTTCAGTGCTTCACCGGCGCTTGTGAACTCCATTTTCTGTATTGACATTCATTGACCATCACAGACTCAAGACCGATAACCTTGGAGAGGGAGAGCGTAGGGGAGATGGACTGGTGCTTCTACAAGTGGTCGCTTTTGATGTAGCTGGCTGTTCATTGATTAGCTAAATAAATTTCTTATTTGCAACCGCTGCTCTGCTGCTTCTTGGAAAGTGGTGTTCAAATCAGTGTGTGTGTGTCTGTCTGCTGTTCGTAATATATATATATATACTGTATATTGTAACGTGTACTCTGGGAGTCGGGAAGCAAGTACTGGGAGTGCAAATTTAATAATAAATAGAACATAGTACAAAACAAGAAACTCTAAAAGCGTACAGACATGAAACAGAAACAGAGTCAATAACGCCTAGTCCAGGTGATTGTCATGAGGCGCAGGTGCGCGTAACGATGATGGCAGGTGTGCGTAATGCTGAGACAACTGGCGACGTCACGCACAGGAGAGGGAGAGCGGGAATAAACGTATTTAAGATGGTTATTTTATTTTCATGAAAGTCTTCATCCATAACCATCGGTTACATGGTTACACCCTAATTCAACCAGCCCTAGCATAAGCGCATGTGTGTGTTTCCCTTTCTGAAAAAAATACGCCATTTGTTGTAGTTTCTTGACAACGATTTCACCATGAAGTAATTGTACAAAAAAAGGTAGGAATCAAACTACATTTCACATGGTTTTACAATGCAGCACACCATCCTCACTGGAAACCTCATACAAATCAAATCAAGAAAAGTTGAGATGAGGAAATTGTCTCGAATATTCAATTAATATGCTGATACTTCAAGCCTACGTGAAGCCTTATACGGTTGTATCACTGTATGGTCATCCTCATAAAATATACACCTTGCTCATAGTGGTAAACAACATTCCTCTGCATCCCAAATGGCACCCTATTCCCTACATAGTGCACTACTTTTTTTCTTTTACCACAGACCCACAGGCTATGGTCAAATGTAGTGCACCAGATGAGTAATAGGGTGTCATTTGGGACGCACAACACAAATCTAGTCTAATAGATAATGCATGATGCATAGTGCTTCAAGTCAATGTGACAGGAACATAAAAAGTGCGTTTGATGCCGGGTAGCGTGTTGTTCATGCTTTTGCGCATACAGTACCATAAACCCTGCCAGGCACAACGTAGAAACTAACCTCCAACCCCTGTCGGTGAGAATGTGACTATGAATATAGATGTGTGTGTTTCTATGAGATAGTCAATTCAGAGATAGGGACCAGAGTTTTGCCTGACTGCATGATCTGACCAGGAAAAGAGCTTCGGTCCCTACAGATATAGATAGAGGCTTCTAAAAGAAGTGAAATGATGTAACCTGCGAAACACGGCGTACATACGGCATCGCCCAGGGTCCTCTACACACCTTTCCTTTTAACCTTGGTGTTCTCCCTGATTCCCACACTTCTACTACAACACATGTAGCCTTGAGCACTTTACTCCCCACTGACGAGTAGAGGTAGAGACAGGGGAGAGAGGGAGAGGAGGAGAGGGGAGGGGAGAGATGAGAGAGAGACATAGCATTGAGCACTTGACTCGCCCCTGTCAACTAAAGGGGAAATGGGGAGTGGGGAAGAGGAGAGGAGAGGAAGAAGGAGGGAGAGAGTGAGAGATAGAAAGAGAGAGGGAGAGGGAGAGATGGAGTCCCCCCGGGACAGCCATTGGCATTCCAAACCAGGGGTCCCCTACCTCTAGCCTCATGCCGAGGATTCCAAAATAATTTTTGCGCCCCTAGGAGAGGTTGTCATGTGTAAACTCAGCTCTTTGCTAGATTGACGCTAAGCGCCTGATCACAGGATTGTTCTACCACAGTGACACTGAAAGGCTTGTGTGGTTCAGCAGTGTTGTGTGTCGCCCATATGATCAATAGGGTGATATCAAGTGGTGAGATCAAAATGTCTTGTTACTTCTTTCTTACTGATTTAGCTACCTCACCATTGAGTCAACGGAATCCTCAAAGAGCAGACATCGAATAGATTAGAACAGAACAACGAATAGATAATCCGTTCCTACATAGAAAACTCAAAATGATCCTGAAAAATGTGAAGCAGAAAGTCCACTGAACGTTCTTTTGAATCTGCAGTATGACCTTAGCATTGCTATACTGTACAGAAATCATTAGAGGAACTGTCGTGGAAATGTCCTGTATTACCAAATCATGAGAGAGCAAACCACACACAAGTCAGAGTATATTATAAAGTCCCATCTTTAGTTATATATGAGCTTCACCATAGACCTGTGACTGTCAGATCAAATTCAGTGTCTATAAAGGAATTCCTTAGTATCATTTATAGCCAAGACACACCCATCTCAACTCTCAACATGACGAACATGACGATCTCAACATCTCAACATGACGAATAACAGATCTTAGGAACATTACACAAAGGAACCTTTACTTGAGAGAGGAGTATCCCATAGCCAGACAGCATTGGCCATAAATTATCGTTCAGTTTGGTCTCCTAAATGAAGTTCCTATCTCGTTCTTGGTAAAACATAGTACCAAACCATTACCTCATCCAATGACATATATCAACGGTCAATTCTAGATACTCCCATCTCAAATACATCCCTCCTGGACAAGCTCATGGAGAGGAGTGACTGGCACACAGACATTGTGGAGCCAACTAACTGGTTCCCCATTAATCACGCCATCCCTTCACATGGTTTAGGAATAGTTACAGACACATTCACAGATAAGACAAACCTGACCTCTCCCCTCTCTGGGCCCCAAGTAACTGAGCCCTAGCAGAGAAGGGATAACTGCAAACTGCCAACAGTATTATAATTAAGAAAACATCCTAATGACAAATATCTCACATAAGCATCATTATGTAAATAAAACATCTTATTTATCAATGTTACCTAACTAATTCTGATTCTGCTACCACAGAACACAGTGAAAACACTCTTGTCTACTCTCTCTCTCTCTCTCTCTCTCTCTCTCTCTCTCTCTCTCTCTCTCTCTCTATCCTCCTCCTCTTGTGGTTTTCAGAGGACCATTGTCTTACCCTCCTGCACTGATCAAATCCCTCCCTCCCTCCCTCCCTCCCTCCCTCCCTCCCTCCCTCCCTCCCTCCCTCCCTCCCTCCCTCTAGGGATAATAACAGTGGCTGTCTGCTTACTCGTGGTTTTCTCAGCCCGTAAGAGAATGCTGCTTGTGACTGTAACTTAAAACGGTGCTTAAAGTGAAAATGAATAATACTGACATCAACGCCCCCCACCACACACACACACACACCCATAAATGCCAATAAGTCATTCCCTCCCTCCCGACACATGACACATCACACATCACACATGCATGCAGGCACACACACACACACTTTTTTGTGGCCTTAACAGAATCATTCTCCGCTCTTCAGACCGCATCGACTTGAATGGGAATGTCCATTCTAGTCATTGTAATTCTATGGTGCTAACTCTCTGTCCTTTCTGCGCTGTTATTTATAAAAAGGAGTGCTGCCTGGGATTAGTGGACAGTAGTGGACGAGCTGGAAGAGGTACAGGGCACAAGCTGTTGCCAAAGACAGGGAAGAAGTAAGTAAACTGCCTTGGAATGACCTTTTTAGTAATTATATGTCTATGGTGCCAGCTACCTATAGTAACCAGTCTCCCCTTTAGCCATATAGTGGGCTGTATTAACCTTCCCCATGCACACTGGTCCAGCGGTTTCACACTACATTTCCCCCTATCGTTTACCACACGATTGGCTCTGAGAGAGAGAGAGAGAGAGAGAGAGAGAGAGAGAGAGAGAGAGATGTCTGGTAATGTGATTTTGAGTGATGCTCGTGTCATTACCTTGCTTCAAAGTCAGCAACAACAACACATTAATAAGACACACTCGGCTTACTCTGGTGAACATGGCCCGTTAGCCAATGGGATAGAGCCATCGGTATAAACGAGGAAGTGGCAGATGTGTACAGTATATAGGCCTACTGTTCAGAGTGAGATATCGTGCTGTTTACATGTATGCTCTAAGAGAGAAGCGATTTAGTAAGAGATGTTTTTTCTTTAATGGTAAATTAATAACTTTGTAATGACTATAAAGGCTCTGTCTAAGCACTGAGGACAGGAGAGTAACTCTAACACGACACAGCTGCTGTTTAGAAAGACTTAGTCATGAACTTCGTGATAGAATGAGTTTCTCTACTGATTTCTTCTCCCCATCATAGAGTTACAGTACATTGGCCTGAAATAGAATGGGCTGTCTGATTAACTAATAAAATAATCACATTCCTATTCATAACTGAAGAACTGCAATGCTGGGCTGATTCATCAAAAGAGTCATTTATTCATCAAAGAGTCATTTATTCATCAAAGAGTCATTTGCCAGCGATGCTCCGTTGGATTGGCTCATCAAATAATCATATTGGTCTGAAATACACCTCTGAATTGTTTAATCAGGCTGGATCAGAGTCGCACACACACAGGCATGCACGTACGTACAGACAGACAGGGCGGACACAGGCACGCACACAGGCATGCACGTACGCACAGACACACAGGACGGACACAGGCACGCACACAGGCATGCACGTACGCACAGACACACAGGACGGACACAGGCACGCACACAGGCATGCACGTACGCACAGACACACAGGACGGACACAGGCACACACACAGGCATGCACGTACGCACAGACAGACAGGGCGGACACTGGCACACACACAGGCATGCACGTACACACAGACACACATGGCTGACAGGCACACACACGGGCATGCACGTACGCACAGACACACAGGGCGGACGCTGGCACACACACAGGCATGCACGTACACACAGACACACATGGCTGACAGGCACACACACAGGCATGCACGTACACACAGACAACATGGCTGACAGGCACACACATGGGCATGCACGTACACACACACACTGTTTGCTGGTCTGCTGCATGGAATTGTCTGGGCTTTCTAATAGTCATGCGAGTGACTGAGTGCTGGGGGGGGATTGTAGTTAACAATCTTAATCTGGTTGGACAACAGGAGCGCCAATGTCCAGTGGCTATGGGCAAGGGACAGGGGGACCTTGACTGTGTGTGTGTGTGTGTGTGTGTGTGTGTGTGTGTGTGTGTGTGTGTGTGTGTGTGTGTGTGTGTGTGTGTGTGTGTGTGTGTGTGTGTGTGTGTGTGTGTGTGTGTGTGTGTGTGTGTGTGTGTGTGTGTGTGTGTGTGTGTGTGTGTATGTGTATGAGACTGGCTATACCAGCTAGTCAGTCAGTAAATCAACCAACCATCCTGTTGTCTGTACCAGTCAGCAAGTCAACCAACTATCCAGCCTGTCCTGTAGACTGTATAGTCTGGGCTGACTGCCAGTAGAACAGCAGAGAGACTCCACCAGACGGTCAGGAGCCTGGTGTTTGGTTTATAGCAGTTAAAGCACTGTTTATCTAGTGTGTATGAGAGAAGCTTGACCCCCACACACACCTGTTCCCTCCTCACCACCCGGCATTAGACACCTGCAATTAACTAATGATAGATCCATGGCCCTGCTCTGGAACTGAGCCTGACGCATACATATTGTCACAGAACAGAGTCTGTGTAGAGTGGTGTATGTTTGTGTGGGTTTTGGGGGGGCTGTAGGTTTGCGGTTGTGTGTGTGTGTGCGTGTGTATGCGTGTGCTTGCTAGTGTGTGCTTGCGAGTGTGTGTAGTTGCCAGTGTGTGTCTGTGTGTGTGTCTGTGTGTGTGTGTGTGTGCGCGCGAGTGTGTGCCCAGCTTCAGGCATGGGGGGAGACTCAGTCAGGGTTACAATAGTAGAATACCCAAGGTGCAATTCCGAAAAGTGGTTGTGCATCAGCAGTTTTCATTTTGTTATGTCACTCACAAAAAAAAATGTATGAGTAAATTATTCTTGCCAGCTAATCTAAACTTGTAGTAATCATGGCCTTCGGGGGACCCCATTCATTTTGTTAGCGACACTCAGATATTATTAACATGGCATAAGTATATGGCAAAATCTTTGAATTTCAGGAAATTTTCTTTAAAACTGCTGAAAATTATCTCCACCACATGGGAAAATGTATAGAATTACAGAAAACTTGCTTTAAAACTGCAACATTTTCTCTAAGCCCCATGGCAAAAGGTGTAGAATTTCAGAAAATGAACTTAAAAATGTGAAATGTTTCTCTCCGCTGTCAAGAGGGTGGCCACTAAAATGTTTAGCTGGCAAGGAGGCCCACAACAAAATCTCACTTAGGGACCCCAAAAGGCTAGAACCGTGCAAGCGTGCGCGAGTGCAAGTGTGTATGTGTGTGTTGTAACACACATACACATTGTTCTGTCCCACACAGAGGAAATGTCACACAGAAGAAATGTCATTTCTACTCACTCTGCCAAAAGTAAGGTTTTGAAGGCGTTAAATTTAAGAGGGCAGCACTTCACGAATGAGATCAGATTCATCATTATCCTAATTACAATCTCATCTGGCACTGTATGTACATTCACAACAAATGACTCATATATCATTGGTGCACAGTCAGCTTGCCCAATCCCAACCCTTCTCATTTCAAACCTAATGTGCAACGTGAAGCGATGCTTCAGTACCTCCTACCCCGGAGTACACTGAATCGTAGATGGACAAACAAGTCGATATGCAGGCCACTGACTCCATTCCATTCCCTTACTGAGCGGACAAAAGTTAACCTACAATAAAAACAGATAAAGACAATGTAAAAGTTAGGAAGAGGAGGAGGAGGTGGAGGAGGAGGAGGAGGAGAATATAACAAGATTAATTCCCAATTTATTTAAGAGGAAAGTAGGAATCACAGAAGCTTGTTATTGATTTGAAGACAAGAAGGTTGGAAACACTATTAGTGTTTAATGCTGAATACCAGGCATGTATCTCAAATGGCACCCTATTCCCTAAATAGTGCACTAAAAGTACAAAAAGTAGTGCACTATATAGGGAATAGGGCGCCATTTGAGATGCAACCCTGTGGTAACAGGAATGAGAAATGTCTAGTTCCACGCCACCTCCTCGACACTATCTACAGATATCGGATATGCCATTAAAGTTTTGATGATAATGGATTCGAGTTAAACTTCTCCCAAGATACATTTCTGTTTTATGTTTCTTAAGAGAACTAGAGCACACTTGAGTATCAAAAGGGAATGTGCTTGTGTGAAGCTCGGACGAAAGTTTCTTCACAAATCCACTCAAAGATACAATGTATTGTTGACGGATAATTTAATTGGTGTTCGGTTTGATTGTCGGAATACAGACTTTTGTTGGATCACAGACTGCTAAAACATATCAAAGATTTTGAGGGTTATTTGAACCAATTTCTTGATCTATATTTAGTTCTGTTTGGGAAAGAAAAGGTCTGCTAGAAGGAAGAGAACATTTTAATTTCATTAGCAAAGAGAAGCTTGAAACGGCTGAAAACTTGGAAGTTATTCTAGCAGCCATGATTAAAGGAGAACAAGGTCATAGCTGCCTCACACATGTTATAACCTCGCTATGACCTGAGAGGTCGTTGCTAATCAGCGACGGAATCGGAGACCTGTATAATCATTCTCCCCTACACAGCTGAAGCCTCGGCCCCTGAGAGACACAACTTGGCTGGCTTTCCTCCGCCTCTCCTCGCCCCTCCCAGCCTCCTTCACTATCTTTCCTCCCCCTCTCCTCACCCCTCCCAGCCTCCTTCACTCTCTTTCCTCCCCCTCTCCTCACCCCTCCCAGCCTCCTTCACTTCTTTCATCCCCCTCTCCTCACCTCTCCCAGCCTCCTTCACTCTCTTTCCTCCCTCTCTCCTCACCCCTCCCGGGCCACCTTCACTATCTTTTTTCACCCTCTTCCTTCCCTTCTCTCCCTCTCTCCCTCCCTCCATCCCTCATTTTTGACCCCCTCCTCTCTTTGGTCTTGTTCCTCACCTCTCTTCCTCCCTCACCCCTCCCTTCTTTTTTCTCACCTTCCTTCTTTCTCTCCCCCTCTTTTTGGTCTTGTTTCTATTTTTACAGTTCTAACAAGGTTGTTCAGCCACAGAGGGACTGGTGGAGGAGATGCAGTGAAGGGGTGTTGAGAGAAATCGATGATGTCGAGTACTCCAGGCTGTTGTAGAGAGAGAGGGGCCCTTGGAGGCCCCTGAGGGCCAAAGAGTGTGCCCCCTGGGAGGACGAGAGTGGTAGAGATCTGGACCTAAGGGTCACAGTTAGAGACATTAACTGACAACCTCACCCCTAGTATTGACAGATGAAGAGAAGCAGCTGGGGTATAGGTGTGTGAGTGGAATGAAAACTAGGCTTGAACAACATCTAGCATTGTACTTACTGAACCAGCCTGTGGTGCAAAATCGATTTGTTATCCGAATGGTACTTATTAAAAACCAACCCTCAATTACATAGTAGCTTAAAGTACATGAAAATGTATGTTAGTGGAAGGAAATCTAGGCTTTAAGAACGGTCTTGTCCTTACTATACAGTATACTGCATATGCCTGTGGTGGAAAATGGCCCAATAGTAATCAAATTGTTAAGAATTGAAATGGGAATCCCAAGCACACATTTATCTGCCCAATGCAATTAACATTCTGTCTAGTAACTGTCTATGAATACACGTTGTGAAACGTAATGAATGTAGCTAATAACCAATAACTTCCTATTGAGTCTGGAGGAGATTCACATAGATTTCCACAGAGGTCAAACACAGTAATATTCTTACTCCACAGACTCTGTGTCATATAAATAACTCATGGTATGATGGAAGACTTTAATGTACAAACTCATTCTCTTGTCTTTCAGATGGAGAGCCCATTCCAATCCATTTAACCCAGACACACATCATGTATGGTCAGCAAAAGAAATGGGACGGGTGTGTGTGTGTGTGCGTGCGTGCGTGCGTGCGTGCGTGCGTGCGTGTGTGTGTGTGTGTGTGTGTGTGTGTGTGTGGACGTGTTTAACTATACTTGTGGGGACCAGAAGTAAACGTACAAAATTTAAACAACTGAAAATATTTTGTTGGTCCCCACAAGGTCAAATGCTATTTCTAGGGGGTTAAGGTTAGAATTAGGTTTAGGGTTAGGTTAGTGAGCTAGGGTTAGGTTTAAGTTTTTGGGTTAAGGTTAGGGTTAGGGTAAGGGGACAGGTTAAGGTTAGGGTTAATAGGATTTTGAATGGGAATCAATTGTATGTCCCCACAAGGTGTATGTGTGTGTGTGTGTGTGTGTGTGTGTGTGTGTGTGTGTGTGTGTGTGTGTGTGTGTGTGTGTGTGTGTGTGTGTGTGTGTGTGTGTGTGTGTGTGTGTGTGTGTGTGTGTGTGTGTGTGTGTGTGTGTGTGTGTGTGCGCGTGTGTGTGTGTGTGTGAGCATGCATTCATATGAGCATGTGTGTGTGATCAATTATTCAATAGTCTAATGAAAGAACACAGGTGTAAATTTGCTCTGCAACAGTCCGTCCAAGTGAAGGAGTCAAACGAGTGAAAGGGGAGGAATCAAAATGGCCATAAGGTAGACGGGGACATCGACATCAGTAGGTTTAAAGCTACAGAGAAAAACCCCCATACATCCTCAGAGTGATGTTCAGAAGGCACACACACCTGTTGAAACGAGAACACTCATTTTTGTTTTCTTTTGTAAAATGTTTTTCTACTTTTTGGCTTATTGAACATGACCTAGTTTGAGGTTTAATGCTAAAGGGAGATGCGCCCATAAAACGTCAGGGACATGTTCAGTAGGTTTGAAACTGGGAGGTGCTATCATGAACTTGTCCAATAAGAACGCTCATTTTTGTTTTCTGTTACAGCATGTTTTGCTACATTGTGGTAACTGAACACAACCCAGGTTGAGGTTACTGACGGGGCAGTTATAGGATAGGACATCGTTGGTGCTTCCTCTGAATGGGTGAAATGCTCCACATAGCCCATTACTGCAGTCAAATGACCTAGTGGTCTCATGGGTGGAATGTTACTCATATTTTTCATAATTTCATAATTAATAAAGATGATTTTTTTAAACACACCGAAGATGTCAGTCGTCTGTGATGTATAGAAAGTGTAATATTAAGATGCAAACTCAAAATGTAACACATTTCAACTGTATATCTGACATGGTACAGGTGTCTTCTTTTTTTAACCCCATAACCGTGTGTGTGAGGTATATACTTTTGTCTAAAAGTAGATTTGTTCTAGACTACCAAGAAACACTCTGTGTGACCCTGATTTAGCCCACTGGAGTGTTTCCTCCAACCCCATTTCTCCAGGACCAATGTTTTGCTCCAGCCCAACACTAGCCAAGTACGACTACAGTATGTTTCTTTTGGGACGATGGGATCATCCATGTATAATGGGAGGGTTTGCTGCTCAAGTGGTGAGCATTGGGATCATGTTGCTTAATGTCTACTGTGTGATAGAGTGTGCAGTGCTGGTTGGTTTCTACTGTGTGATAGGTTGTGCAGTGTTGGTTGGTTCTACTGTGTGATAGGTTGTGCAGTGTTGGTTGGTTTCTACTGTGTGATAGAGTGTGCAGTGTTGGTTGGTTCTACTGTGTGATAGAGTGTGCAGTGTTGGTTGGTTTCTACTGTGTGATAGAGTGTGCAGTGTTGGTTGGTTTCTACTGTGTGATAGGTTGTGCAGTGTTGGTTGGTTCTACTGTGTGATAGAGTGTGCAGTGTTGGTTGGTTTCTACTGTGTGATAGAGTGTGCAGTGTTGGTTGGTTTCTACTGTGTGATAGAGTGTGCAGTGTTGGTTGGTTTCTACTGTGTGATAGAGTGTGCAGTGTTGGTTGGTTTCTACTGTGTGATAGGTTGTGCAGTGTTGGTTGGTTCTACTGTGTGATAGAGTGTGCAGTGTTGGTTGGTTTCTACTGTGTGATAGGTTGTGCAGTGTTGGTTGGTTCTACTGTGTGATAGAGTGTGCAGTGTTGGTTGGTTCTACTGTGTGATAGGTTGTGCAGTGTTGGTTGGTTTCTACTGTGTGATAGAGTGTGCAGTGTTGGTTGGTTTCTACTGTGTGATAGGGTGTGCAGTGTTGGTTGGTTGTGCAGTGTTGGTTGGTTCTACTGTGTGATAGGGTGTGCAGTGTTGGTTGGTTGTGCAGTGTTGGTTGGTTCTACTGTGTGATAGGGTGTGCAGTGTTGGTTGGTTTCTACTGTGTGATAGAGTGTGCAGTGTTGGTTGGTTCTACTGTGTGATAGGTTGTGCAGTGTTGGTTGGTTCTACTGTGTGATAGGTTGTGCAGTGTTGGTTGGTTTCTACTGTGTGATAGATTGTGCAGTGTTGGTTGGTTTCTACTGTGTGATAGAGTGTGCAGTGTTGGTTGGTTTCTACTGTGTGATAGGTTCTGCAGTGTTGGTTGGTTTCTACTGTGTGATAGGTTGTGCAGCAGTGTTGGTTGGTTCTACTGTGTGATAGGGTGTGCAGTTTTGGTTGGTTCTACTGTGTGATAGGTTGTGCAGTGTTGGTTGGTTTCTACTGTGTGATAGAGTGTGCAGTGTTGGTTGGTTTCTACTGTGTGATAGGTTGTGCAGTGTTGGTTGGTTGTGCAGTGTTGGTTGGTTCTACTGTGTGATAGGGTGTGCAGTGTTGGTTGGTTCTACTGTGTGATAGGTTGTGCAGTGTTGGTTGGTTCTACTGTGTGATAGGTTGTGCAGTGTTGGTTGGTTCTACTGTGTGATAGGGTGTGCAGTGTTGCAGTGGAATACATTGATTTATCCATGATTTATCCATCTCCTTGTCGGAAGTCTCAAGTGAGAACACACACACAACACAACACACTTATACATTCTGCTCTCTGTCTCAGCACCGTGTCACCTGGGAGAACATGGCTGAACTTATGTAGAGGATTACAGAACTGCTGCAGAGCGTGACTCACACACAGGCTTGGGCACACACACATCCACACACTCACGCACCAATACACACACAACTAGACCCCCCCCCCCACACACACACACACACTCACACAGCAACCTTCCCCCAGATCGACCATTAACTATGACTGCTGTAGATGGAGTGGGATTACTCTCCCTGCGACATGTGCCACCTTTATGCTGAACGGCTTCAATGTCGTTCCTATGACACTTTACATGTCCCAAGTGACCTTTAGCTGAACTGTGGGGACAGGGGTGACGTTAGGTGAGGCTTGTCCTTAAGCACAGATCTAGGATCAGCTTACCCTTCCTGAACGCGAAGTTTAGCCATTGTGGGGGAAAAACAAAATGACATCAAATTGACCTTAGATCAGTCTTCTCTACGGGCTAATTCTCCCTACTACCCTGCATGGACTCTGACTCTATAACCCTCTAACCCTGTGACCTATTCACCTTTGACCACAAGAACAGGAACTCAATACAAACCCTGTTGTCTAACACGATTAGATAGAGTATAAGCCTTCAACATGTCAGTGTTACACCAACTAATCACCAAGGATCTCCTTTCAACACATTCCAGGTATCCTTCCTCTTTGTGTGCTTCGACCAAACCCATAGCCATAATGTCAGAATGTGACTAGCCACCTCTGTCTTCTGTCTTCTTCTACTACTGAATTAAAAGATTGACCTCTCCACAGCTCCCCAAACGCTACGTCTCAGGGACAAGCGAGTGAGGCACCCAAGGCATGACCAGTCATCTCGCCTGACCCACACATACCCTCTCCCTCAGGCTTCTTTGCTGTTCTGACTGACACTGCAGAGAGAGAGAGAGAGAGAGAGAGGAGAGAGAGAGAGAGAGAGAGAGAGAGAGAGAGAGAGAGAGAGAGAGAGAGAGAGAGAGAGAGAGAGAGAGAACTGTACATAGCCATCATTTGAAATGTGTCTATTCCTTTGAAACTTGTGAGTCTAATGTTAACTGTTCATTTTTTTATTGATTATTTCACTTCTGTTTATTGTCTAATTAACTTGCTTTGGCAATGTAAAGGTATGTTTCCCTTGCCAATAAAGCCCTTTGAAATGAGAGAGAGAGAGAGAGAGAGAGAGAGAGAGAGAGAGAGAGAGAGAGAGAGAGAGAGAGAGAGAGAGAGAGAGAGAGAGAGATATATATATATATGCACCCTAGCACCAATCTGGTCAGTGTTGGTCAGTGTCTGTGCTTGACTGATGGGGGGGGTCAGCTTTAATTAAATTCATCAGCCGTGGGGACCGGAAGCCATCGCTGCGGCAACGGAGCATCGGCTAATGAGAAGAGAAGAGCTAGTTCTGCTGCCTGAGAAGTTGTAGTTGTACCCTCTCTCGCTTTCTGATTTTCTCTCTCTCTTTCTCTCTCCTCCGTCTGTTGCTCGCTCTCTCCCTCCTTCGTCTCTCAACTTCTCTTTGTGTGCCCCTGCCTCTTCCGGTCCCTCCTACATCTCTCTCTCTCTCTCTGTCTCTCTCGCTAAAACTTTCTACCTCTCCATTTTTCTCACATCCCTTCTGTCTCCCGTCTCTTTCACCTGACTGTGAGTCTTATCTATTTTTCTCACTTTCTCTCCCCCAGACTTTCTTTCTCCATATCCATTATTTCTACTCTCTCTTTCCGTTCTCTTCTTCTTTTCTCCTCCCTTAATCTCATTTGCCTTTCCTCACATGTTCATCCATATCACGTTCTCTCTCTCTCTCTCTCTCTCTCTCTGTTTGTCTCTCTCTCCCTTCTTTCTTTCCCACAGTCTCTCACCTTGGCAACATTTTTGAAATGTAGAAGACGTTCAAATGTCTCAGGAATGTGTGTGAGCACAAAGCTATTTTCAATTTCAATGTGACGTGTATCTATTAGTATGGTGTGTGTGTGCGTGCGTGTGTGTGTGTGTGATCTGGGGGTCCTTATCACTTTTGGACAGTAACATAGGTTTGTGTTTGCCCAAGGTAAACCTTGGTAATCAAATGTGTGCTGCAATTTAAATGCTAAATAAATGCTAAGGAAACTGTCACGGAATGTACAATATGAACATACTGTATATTAAATATAATATAGTCTTGTCAATGGATGAATAGAACGAGTCTTGGCCCAACTGGTCCTCTTTTGTCCATGTACCCACTTGAGTTCTTGCATCTGGTTGATATTACTGCATGTCTTGTTGGGTGAATGGACAAATGTTTCACCGATACTGCCAGGTAAAATTGAATGGCGTGTGGTTTGGTGCTAGACTACCTTCTGTTGCTAGGATACAGCTCGAATTAACATAATACAGCTCGAATTAGCACTGTTTGTGCCTAATGTCAGACGTCCGTCTGTTTTCGATTGGCAGCTAGGCTGAGAATAAACACTATCTACAAATGCAAGGCATGCTGTCAATGTGTGGCATGTCATAATTAACCAGTCTGGAGAAAACACAACAAGGTCAGAGACTAATAACTATGTATTTTTGTTTTAGCCAAGGCTGTTGTTTTGAGCTTTGCATAATGTGCTTTGTTCTAGCCTTTCTGCCTCTCAAATGTATTCCTTCAGGTGAAACACACACACGCGCACACACACACACACACACAGTGGTCTGTGTACTTACTGTCCGCCGAAAAATAATAATGCTACCATCTCCGCCTGTAGTCACACTCTGTAATCCAACTCTCATTGAAAAGGTTGAGATATGCAAAACCTGCCTTCAAAATATCAGAGAAACAATTTTCCTGTTTTGCACCAATTATGCAATTTTCGACTTACCAAAACCCACCCATCAATTTGTGTCCGCTAGGCCTGGTGTACTGTAGGTAGACACACACTCTGTGTGAATGCTATCTTATTTATTCACCGTCAGTGGTTCATTGCCCTTAAGCAAAGAGCAGAACAGCCTCGGCGTGGATTGCCTAGTTGATAGTGTAGACGTTTGTTGACTTATTAAAGGGTAGCAGTGTGGACTTATAAGGAAGGAAGGGAGAACACACACATACACGTCGCAAATACACACACGCATACAGAGCTGATGTAGTAGTCCCAGTAGATACTACATCAGCCGTGTGTGTGTGTGTGTGTGTGTGTGTGTTACTGTGCATGCGCGTGTGTATTTGCGTGTGTGTGTTCTCCCTTCCTTATAAATCCCAGTAGCTGTACTAGCTCAGCCTTGGCAGACAATTAGATAGCGAAGGTATGCTTGCCAGAAAATTAAGCACAATGCACAGGGGTACACAGAGTAAATACGGATGGAAATCCTCTACATCCATTACAAGAAGTTGCTGTAGTATAAAGTTTGGGCTTGATACTACTGTAAGACCTAGCTCCTCCCTACCTTTCATACACAGCTGTAAGCATAGACTTGGGCCCTTTCTTATGAATCAAATCATGTTGAAGTGAACTTGGGGTTATCCCCCCACCGAGACTCGAACACAGGTCCAGCGACTGTCAAGCCAACAGCTTAACTGTTAAATCAAGAGGTCCGAACTTCTTGGCGAGGTCATTACGTGTTGGATTAAGGTCGCTACAATATACTGTACATGAATAACTCTCCTTTTATAGCTCTTATGGTCATTTGGTACATTGGTTATGTTTGAAATGCACATGAAGTGGCATCAATAATTGAATGCATAAGGGGATGGTGAGGGTTGGTCCTAGTGGAGCCTACAGTACATGGGATGGATGTGAGCTTGTATTCTATTTGTAAGAAGCTGCAGCGATACACATTTTCTGAGAGCACTGTCCATGGTACTGATATTGTTCAACGGTACATTGTGTTCACCCACATCAACGTTTCCAAAAATATCATTTTTTTGTTTGTTTAATCATTAAATGTCGTGGATGGGTATCACGTACATGTGTGAGGTGATAACCCACGTGCTTCGTGCCGAGGTATTTTATACAAGAATTCCAGACGGGGGACTCTAATTTACCGTCGCTGTGACTCAGAACATTCGGTGAACATCCTGAGCTCGCGCGTAACGTCTTTCAACCACACGATGGCTCTGTGCTGCCTCCTCTCCTCGATGCTCCTCCTAGCCATCGTGAGCAAGATCTAAAAAAAAAAAAACTCCCGTGGTCTCTCCGCTCCTGCTGTCTGTCGCGCTACGCAGAGGCAGGCTAGCCGACCTTCTCCTCTCGAGTCCTAGCAGTCAAAGAGTGAAGATGGTTGGCGGCTCGTGCGCTCGCAGGTTGGCCCGCCGCTCGCGTTCCGCCTTGATAGCGGCTCTCACCGTGCTGCTGGTCCAGACGCTGATAGTGTGGAACTTCAGTAGCCTCGATTCCGGGGAAGAACGGGAAAACGGCGGCGGTGGCGCGTCGAACATGAGGGAGAAGAGAGACCGGGTCGGCGGCGGTGGCTACAAAGGCAGCAGCGAGTATATGAAGCGCGAGGTTCAGCTACAGCACCATCCTCCACAAGGGAAAGGAACGGTTCGTCACATACAGCAGCCGGTAAGACTGTGGCGCTACTGCTGTTACACGTAGCTATTATATCCATTTTACCTACGGCCCATTTTAAGTGTCTGATAAAGACATAGCCGAAGACTGCATGGGCTACAACCGCTGCTTGAATGATTGTTCCTGTCTACCTATCTATGCCTGGCGCTTTGGTAGACTGGATGGGCACAGACGCTCAAATTAATTAACCGAACCACCTCTGGCGGCTGTATTCATTTTCAAATTGAGATCCTTTTAAATGGAGATGTGCTACTCTGACATGTTACATCGACGTCGCTAGCGTCCCAGCCTCCCGCGCAAAGAGTGACAGATGTCCGATGTTGTAGGAATGTTTCCAAATCCAAAACATTATGAAGAGGAACAGAATGACAACTGAACGATGCCACATTGGGTGTCCTTCAAATCCATTCGTTGTGTAGCCTACTGTAAATATATATATTTTTTAAATCCACTGGGTGTGAATTTGAACCCAAAACGGTATAATCCAAGCAATATTTAATCACAGCAAATACTCTATAAAGTAATTTCAGATGCGTAAATCGATGCCCCGGGCTGCTTACTTCTAACTGCTTGTTATAGGTCAGAAATTATTATTTGCCCTTACAGATAACAATTTCAGCGACACACACGACTGTGTAATGGCCATTTGAAACGCATAATTTGCTAATTGTGTATCAATGCAAAACCGCTTAATGGACTAGTTCATGTGAAAATACCACAGGGAAATGACTGCGTGGTGATCGGAGTAGCCACATATCGTTTATGCAAACGCTACATTAGAGGGAAATGAGAAATGTAAACATATACATGCGAACTATTGGCTCTAACCAATAAATTGTGCAAATAACCTACACTTTTGGATCATTATGAACGCCATTCTACATTAGTTCAGCACCAAATTGAGACCAAATCAAGTTGAAACATTGCTACCACACTACCTATACAGCCTTAGTTTAAATCCACACGCTCCGGGATCCCAGATGATCACTGGTCTGTTTGTTGAAATAGTCGTAGTATTAGCAAACACTGGAGGGGCAAATGGATAAATTATGCTTAATTAAATTACAGTAGCCTACAGGTTGACATCTGTTCGGTTGTTAATCAATCAATCTTTGACTGATTTTGTCAAGAGATATGCAGTCTCCAAATCATTTAATTCCATGGCACTAATATGGATATTATATTATTACCACAATAATATAAGCAATATGATATCTGGACTGTGTTTTTTTTTTTGTTAAAATATATGGTGTGTTGTAGCCTATTTTGCTGTTCCAATATTTGGAAAACCTTGCATCACATTGTTTGGGCTGTATAATCCCGTCACTATGGATACAGTAGCTTTGATATGGTTGTTATGGGAGATATGCTGTAGACTACAGTAGTGTAGGTTCCTCAGTCCTCATATAGCATCCCTCTACACTCTCATCTATCTCCTACGGGTGGTGGGAGCTGTGACTCAGTCTATCCATCAACTCTCTCTCTCGGTGTGTGTGTGTGTGTGTGTGTGTGTGTCTGTGTGTTTGCCCTCAGGCTACACAACAACAACATAATGTATGGTAAGTCATTCCAAGGACAGAAACGTGATGAAGATGTCAAGACAGACCTGCTAGGAGTGTGTTTGTGTGTGTGTGTTTGCAGTGCACATATAGGGCTCTACCTGTTCAGAAGACAAGCCCCTTCCAGTCTTCAAAGAGCCGTTTTGGGTGGTGGTATAATTTCCCCCAAAATTACTGTATATATGTATTTTTGGTCATTGTTGTTCGGAAGCCACTGCCCCCAAGGTGCCGTGGTGTCAGGTTCACCCTGTACGGAGCTCTCACGCCCTGTTGCACATTTTTCCCAGTCTGTCCTGTACGGAGATTGCACGCTCCCAGTATCCAAACATGCTTGGCTTGAGATATGCGCTCACCTGTCGAGTGTCTGTAGCTAGCTACCTAGTTTAAATATCAACACTACTGCCACAGCAGCATATTTTGGGGGCGGCAGGTAGCCTAGTGGTTAGAGTGTTGGGCCAAAAACCGAAAGGTTGTTGGATTGAATCCCCGAGCTGACAAGGTACAAATCTGTCGCTCTGCCACTGAACAACTCAGTTAACCCGCTGTTCCCTGGTAGGCCGTCATTGTAAATAAGAATATGTTTTTAACTGACTTGCCTAGTTAAATAGAGGTTAAATAAAAAAAAGTACAATTCTTTTATTAACACTTGATTTAGCTTACATCATCATCAATATTCAGTCTGGTCGGCTGATACACAGCAGAGAGAGACAGAAAGACATAGTGGTCAATTACAGTCAGTAAAATAAATGAAGCTAGCTGACTAGCAGATTTACATCAATCACTAACATCAGTGATCAGCTGATAGCCCGCCCTCTTTTCCCGATGTCAATCATCTCTGTCTTTAGGATTCACTTTAACTAGCTTGCCTAGAATTTCTAAAGATGATGAGTGGGTGTGTTGTTGCAGGAATAAACAGGCCTATGCTCCAAAACTGTTAAATGCCTGCTGAGGCATTTGGTACGTTCTGAGCACCTGCCCCCTGAAAGGTCTGTGCACGGCCCTGGGTGTGTGTGTGTTCGCTATAACAGCATCAGTCTGAGAGACACACTAACAGACCAGGAAGGGTTTTTATCATTGTTCCTGTCCAGTAGCGTGGCTGAATTAGCTAAATAGTTCTTGAGTTCTGACACACAGAATCAATTGTGACTGGGCGACGGGAAGATGTGTGTCAAAACACATTCACGCCAAGACAATTGTGGCTGCGATCCCAAGTTGCACCATATTCCCTATATAGGTCACTACTTTTGTCCAGGGCACATACAGTTGAAGTGGGAAATGTACAGTGCCTTGCGAAAGTATTCGGCCCCCTTGAACTTTGCGACCTTTTGCCACATTTCAGGCTTCAAACATAAAGATATAAAACTGTATTTTTTTGTGAAGAATCAACAACAAGTGGGACACAATCATGAAGTGGAACGACATTTATTGGATATTTCAAACTTTTTTAACAAATCAAAAACTGAAAAATTGGGCGTGCAAAATTATTCAGCCCCCTTAAGTTAATACTTTGTAGCGCCACCTTTTGCTGCGATTACAGCTGTAAGTCGCTTGGGGTATGTCTCTATCAGTTTTGCACATCGAGAGACTGACATTTTTCCCCATTCCTCCTTGCAAAACAGCTCGAGCTCAGTGAGGTTGGATGGAGAGCATTTGTGAACAGCAGTTTTCAGTTCTTTCCACAGATTCTCGATTGGATTCAGGTCTGGACTTTGACTTGGCCATTCTAACACCTGGATATGTTTATTTTTGAACCATTCCATTGTAGATTTTGCTTTATGTTTTGGATCATTGTCTTGTTGGAAGACAAATCTCCGTCCCAGTCTCAGGTCTTTTGCAGACTCCATCAGATTTTCTTCCAGAATGGTCCTGTATTTGGCTCCATCCATCTTCCCATCAATTTTAACCATCTTCCCTGTCCCTGCTGAAGAAAAGCAGGCCCAAACCATGATGCTGCCACCACCATGTTTGACAGTGGGGATGGTGTGTTCAGGGTGATGAGCTGTGTTGCTTTTATGCCAAACATAACGTTTTGCATTGTTGCCAAAAAGTTAATCTGACCAGAGCACCTTCTTCCACATGTTTGGTGTGTCTCCCAGGTGGCTTGTTGCAAACTTTAAACAACACTTTTTATGGATATCTTTAAGAAATGGCTTTCTTCTTGCCACTCTTCCATAAAGGCCAGATTTGTGCAATATACGACTGATTGTTGTCCTATGGACAGAGTCTCCCACCTCAGCTGTAGATCTCTGCAGTTCATCTAGAGTGATCATGGGCCTCTTGGCTGCATCTCTGATCAGTCTTCTCCTTGTATGAGCTGAAAGTTTAGAGGGACGGCCAGGTCTTGGTAGATTTGCAGTGGTCTGATACTCCTTCCATTTCAATATTATCGCTTGCACAGTGCTCCTTGGGATGTTTAAAGCTTGGGAAATCTTTTTGTATCCAAATCCGGCTTTAAACTTCTTCACAACAGTATCTCGGACCTGCCTGGTGTGTTCCTTGTTCTTCATGATGCTCTCTGCGCTTTTAACAGACCTCTGAGACTATCACAGTGCAGGTGCATTTATACGGAGACTTGATTACACACAGGTGGATTGTATTTATCATCATTAGTCATTTAGGTCAACATTGGATCATTCAGAGATCCTCACTGAACTTCTGGAGAGAGTTTGCTCCACTGAAAGTAAAGGGGCTGAATAATTTTGCACGCCCAATTTTTCAGTTTTTGATTTGTTAAAAAAGTTTGAAATATCCAATAAATGTCGTTCCACTTCATGATTGTGTCCCACTTGTTGTTGATTCTTCACAAAAAATACAGTTTTATATCTTTATGTTTGAAGCCTGAAATGTGGCAAAAGGTCGCAAAGTTCAAGGGGGCCGAATACTTTCGCAAGGCACTGTACATACGCTTAGGTTGGGGTCATTAAAACTAATTTTCAACCACTCCATAAATGAGTTGTTAACAAACTATAGTTTTGGCAAGTCAGTTAGGACATCTACTTTGTGCATGACACAAGTCATTTTTCCAAAAATTGTTTACAGACAGATTATTTCACTTATAATTCACTGTATCACAATTCCAGTGGGTCAGAAGTTTACATACACTAAGTTGACTGTGCCATACAAAAGTTATACTTAAATCCAAACTGGTTCTCTAGTCAATTGGTACGAATGTCTCATCCTATATTAAGGAAGGGCCTTTTCCCCTTTATTCAGATTACACCTGCTCACTTTCAGTTATTTGAAAAGGAAATAATCTCCAAAATATCTTTATTTTTTAAACAAGCCTTAGAAAGTTGGTTGCAATTTCAGTTTAATCCACCTGAAAGGACGGAACAAATAGTACAACAAATATTGTGGTTAAATTCAAATATACTAATTGATTAAAAAATATATATCTATCGAAGACATTTTTAAAAAAGGTATACATTTAGTGAATGATATCATAAATAGGACTGGTGGAGTTATGTCACACATGCAGCTAACACAAATGTCTGCTCTACCCAAAATTACAACCAATTAATTGCAGCATTACCACAAAAATGGAAGAGGCAAGTAGAAGGGGAAAAAAGTAAGGAACTTGTCTGTCGGCCCTGTATTAAAGAACATAAATGGTTAAAGAAAAGTGTGATAAATAAAAACAAATACCAAGTTAATTTAAGGACCCAAAAACTGACAGCTGTGCCATTTAAATTGCAAAATAATTGGGAAGAGATTTTCGATGTACCCATTCCATGGCACATGGTTTATGAATTGATACGCAAAACAATGCCGGATTCAAAACTTCAAATTTTTCAATAGAAATTACTATACAACATTCTTGCAACTAATAGAATGTTATATATATATATATAGGGGATACAATCTTCCCAGCTCTGCAGATTCTGCTGTGAGGAGGCAGAGTCATTAGATCATTTATTTTGGTATTGTCCATAAGTAGCTCATTTTTGGTCACAGGTCCAGGAATGGCTGAAGAATTACAACATTTGCCTGGAACTAACGCTGCAGACAGCAATACTGGGTGATTTGAAAAGCCATAGTCAATCAATAATATAATAATTATTTTAGCAAAAAAAAATATTTTTAATTTACAATCTGTAGAAGCTATGAGAATAGGAAGGTTCAATTATTTTGTGAAGCATCACAGCACAGTTGAAAAATATATGGCAAGTAGAAATCCGAAGTGGATGATGTTGAGAGACAGATGGGAGGGGTTGAGTGGAGCTGAAGGGTGGGACTAATAACAAGATAAACAATGTAGGGCATAAGGGATCTATAAGGGATCTATAATGTATATAGGTTCGGAGCGTTTGTGAAATAGCACAGTTACAAACAGAAATAGAGGAAGGACTAAGAACAAACAAGAGAGAACTATTGTAAAGTAGACTGTGTCTGTAGAGTGTGTATAATATGTATGGATTGAAGGTAGAAGCAGAAGTGTTTATTAGTTTACTCCAATTGGGGGATCGGCGGAAGGGTTTGCGGGGAATAATAATAAAGGTATATTCTTTAAAAAAGTATGTATGTCTATATAGGTATGTGTATGTATATATGTGTATATGTATTCATGCGTGTATGGATATATATATTTACCCAAAAAATATGGGGGATTGGAAATGATGCAGACAATGACATTGGAAGCAACATTCTTTCCACAATATTAAGCTGATCCACCCTCCAAAAAACAAAAACAAAAAGAAAAAAAGTTGACTGTGCCTTTAAACATCTTGGAAAATTCCAGAAAATGATGTCATGGCTTTAGAAGCTTCTGATAGGCTAATTGACAATTTCAGTCAATTGGAGGTGTACATGTGGATGTATTTCAAAGCCTACCTTCAAACTCAGTGCCTCTTTTCTTGACATCATGGGAAAATCTAAAGAAATCAGCCAAGACCTCAGAAAAGAAAATATAGACCTCTACAAGTCTGGTTCATCCTTGGGAGCAATTTCCAAACATCTGAATGTACCACGTTCATCTGTACAAACAACAGTACGCAAGTATAAACACCATGGGACCACACAGCCGTCATACCGCTCAGGAAGGATATACGTTCTGTCTCCTAGAGATGAACGTACTTTGGTGCAAAAAGTGCAAATCAATCCCAGAACAGCAGCAAAAGACCTTGTGAAGATGCTGGAGGAAACAGGTACAAAAGTATCTATATCCACAGTAAAACGAGTCCTGTTTCGACATCAACCTGAAAGGATGCTCTGCAAGGAATAAGCCAATGCTCCAAAACCGCCATCAAAAAGCCAGACTACAGTTTGCAACTGCACATGGGGACAAATATCGTACTTTTGGCAGCATCATGTTGTGGGGGTGCTTTGCTGCAGGGGGGACTGGTGCACTTCACAAAATAGATGGCATCATGAGGATGGAAAATTATGTGGATATATTGAAGCAAAATCTCAAGAAATCAGTCAGGAAGTTAAAGCTTGGTCACAAAGCCCTGACCTCAATCCTATAGAACATTTGTGGGCAGGACTGAAAAAGCGTGTGTGAGCAAGGAGGCCTACAAACCTGACTCAGTTACACCAGCTCTGTCAGGAGGAAAGGGCCAAAATTCACCCAATTTATTGTGGGAAGTTTGTGGAAGGCTACCCAAAACGTTTGACCCAAGTTAAACAATTTAAAGGCAATGCTACCAAATACTTATTGAGTGTATGTAAACTTCAGACTCACTGGGAATGTGATGAAATAAATAAAAGCTGAAATAAATCATTCTCTACTATTATTCTGACATTTCACATTCTTAAAATAAAGTGGTGATCCTAAGACACAGAATTTCAACTAGGATTAAATGTCAGGAATTGTGGAAAACTGAGTTTAAATGTATTTGGCTTAAGTGCATGTAAACTTCTGACTTCAACTGTATGTCCTGTAGTGCACTATATAGGGAATAGGGTGCCATTTGGGACACATGCAGGTATTCCTCAAGAAGCGTTTACCATTATCACTGGCACAACAGATCCTGTGACCTTTTCAATGTAACGTGGAGAGCATGGTACTTATGCTTCATCGACGATGCCTTGCGGTTGCCAGATAATGTGCGCTACAATGCCTTCCGGTTGCCAGGTAAAATGCCGGATTGGCCTGTTTGTCAGATTGCCTATGCCCTTCTCTTTTGCTGGTTGTTCTGTGTGATGGTTCGTCAGGGTCTATATCTGTTGCGCCTAGGATAATATACATGAACTAACTGCTGCTGCTGCACATTGTGTGTGTGTGTGTGAGAGAGAGATGGGAATAGATGTCGCCAGGCGCCTTGACGAGGATAGAATTGACCTCTGAGGAGAAGTTCTACAAGCCTCGTCATGATAATATTAGATGTAGAATAATCACCCAGAGTGACAGGTGTTGTTATCAGTAGGTGTTTCCAGGTCAAACTAATTGAAAGGAAAGATGATGCCTAGCATGCATCAGGAGAAACTGGTGTACGTTTGATACCATAGGATTTAACCTTGGATGTTGCGGCCATTTGCCTTTAGTGCGTACGTACCTGCATGCGTCTGCGGCCCGTTACGACAGAGCCTGGGCGCGAACCCAGAGTCTCGCAGTACAGCACCCTTAACCACTGCGCCACCCGGGAGGCCCTGCATGTTTACCTTTGACAGATTGCTAGAGAACAACTTTCCTCCCAACTAGCATCACAATCATTGTAAAAAATCGAATGATTTATTATTGAAATATTGAAATAGCATGGGCGACTGAGTGAAAAAATGAATTGGGACAATATAAGGTGGTCCCAAACAGTAATGCAGGGACTAGGGATGGGGGTGTGAGCATGCTGGTCTGGGCAGAGGAGATGTCGTCGTTGTTTGTGTGCGTCTGTGAATTACTTATTAAATGCAACTCGTTTCAGGAAGCTAGGCGGTTGTCACACATCACTACTTCCAGGGACAGGCATTTGAATGTCAACATACATTTTTTGGGCAGAAATGTCTTCTGGAACGTGAACTTTAATGTGCCTTAATAACAAACTCGTATGTCATCTGTAAATACCAATACAATTGTTAAATTACGAGCCTAGTTGGTTTATCCACGAAGAAAGGCAGGAACCTTAATGAGCCCTTGTTCCCCTCTCCGTTAAACTCCTAATCATACGTGTGTTTTTCTTGCCATCTGGGGGGCTACTAGACGGATGCCGACCGTCATGCCTCCCAGCCACAGTGTGTTTTCCAGGTCCTACACGTGTTGTAAAGTGTTTCTGGGCTTAGTAACTGTAACATCCGTTTCCCCCTGCTGCGGACATCGCTTTCATGGCGACACACACACACACACACACACACACACACACACACACACACACACACACACACACAAACAGATACATACACATACATACACACAAACACATGGGGACATGTACTATACACACACACATTGAAGCAGGCATGCATACACACACACACACACACACACACACACACACACACACACACACACACACACACACACACACACACACATACATACATACACATACATACACACAAACACATGGGGACATGTACTATACACACACACACACACACACACACACATACACACACACATAGTTAATCACACGTGGTTTCTTCACAGCAGATCCATCAAGTCATTTTCGCCACCAGAAGTGAAAATAAATGTTCCATTGTTTTAACCATCTGTTGACATGGCAACGGCACATCTGATGACAGATATCACCAAGGCATGTGAATATTCTGTTCCAAGTCTGTTGAATATTTATATGTTCAATAACTGTTTCCTTACATGACGTCCCGATAATATGGCATATCTTAGTGTCATCATGTCTTGCCTTCCCTGTCCCTTTGAGAGCAGTAAAACAAAACAAATCGTAGTCAATCTAATATTATGATGGTAAAAGTAAGATAATGGTGTCCAATGGCATATTTTCCCCTTTATAAAGACATTCGTGTTTTTGGGACCAAGGTCTCTCTGGCTCCAGCAACAGTTAGGATTTTAAACTGTATTTCAATATTATTACTGCATCTGTCTTTCATTCCAGAGCTTTGTTGAGTCTGTGATGCCTTTGCTATTGTATCAGTTAGTCTACCCCCCCCCTCTCTCTCTCTCTCTCTTAACTCTCTCAACTCTCTTAACTATCTCTCTCTTAACCTTCTCTCTTATCTTCTCTCTCTTAACCCTCTCTCTCTCTCTCTCTCTCTCTCTCTTTCAACTCTCTCCATCATCTCTCCTCCTGCTGCCTTCCTGCTCCACCACTCACGCTGTTTCAATCATGCCACTCCTGTCCTGATCACCATGCTGGCTCACACATTTTAAATACTTTATTTGAAAACACACACACACACACACACACACACACACACACACACACACACACACACACACACACACACACACACACACACACACACACACAGTGAGTGGCTGATGCCCTACTTTCAGCAGTGCTACTCTACTCATGGCTGGGACTGAGTGGGTGTTTACATCACCCTGTGATGATGCAGTCACAGAGACAGTGTCTCCGTGTGTGTGTGTGTGTGCGCGCACGTGAGACAGAGACAGTGAGAAAGAGAGAGAAGAGAAGAAAGGAGCGTGGCACACAGAAATAGGGCCTTAAGTGTGCTAGGACTTAACTACAGAAAGGGTGGGTCACAATCACGCCCAGAAAGTAATGGTTGTTATTGGAATTGATCTAAAACCATTTGGATTTCTTTTTAATAGCCTTTTTCAAAGCCTATTTTTTTCTATTTCTCCCAACTGATATCTTCTTTCACTACATTTAAACTAACTCAGCGGCATTCACTTTGCACTGTAGTTGGCTTTCAAATTAGCAGTAGGAAAAAAAGGCGGATGGAGGAGAGAAAAAGTGTTATTTTGAGTTATTAGGCTTTGAACACTGCAGATGATTACAGGCTTTAGAAACCACAGTCATGAAGATTTAAAATCCCCCCTTTCCCTTTTCAAATATTACATCATCAAAGGCAATCCCATATGTGGTTGCATCAATGACAAGGGAAGGGAAAACGTGTCTGGTCCATCTACTTAAAGGGATAGTTCACCCAAATTACAAGCTAATATTAGTTGTTGCTTTATAGTTTAACAACACAAGAGCAGTCTGTCCTTGTCTATGGACTGCTTTCAAGGTACGGAAACAAATATGTAACATTTTAATTTGGGTGAACTATCACTTTAAGTAGATAGCCCACTCAACTTTATGGTTCCATCTTGCTATATTTATAGATCAACCTCACCCTGCCAAAAACATATGCTAGATCCAAGGAAAACCACTCACTTTGATTTGAAGAGGTGGATTGATTGGAGCCTCACATCTGTGATGTTACATGAGGCTTAGATATAGCTATACATAGATATACACAGCACATTCTCTTTAACAAACACCTGCAAGGACAAACCATTCCCCTCTATCGTGTCTGTGGATGTGGAATGAAGAAGCACGATCTGTACAGGCAGTATATCTACAGGTATCCATAGCAGCACAGTCAAAACATCCACCATTTTGTCCTACTGTTAACCCCGCTGTGCTGTCACAGACCAAGCTAGCAGCTCCTTGCTAAATGCTACTTCTAGCTCAGGTGCTAAATGTGGGCTTCCCTGGCGAGGACCTAATGTCATTCCAGACAGGCAGAACAGAGGCACCACTGTCTCTCTGTAGGACCCCTGTGACTTTTCCAAAGTCCATGTAATGGGCCCCGATTGTATGGGTCTGTGCGCCATACTCTGAAACCATATGAAGAGTGCTGATCTGGGATCAGGTCCCCCCTGTCCACGTCAACCAGCTCTCACAGCCTCACGTCAGAATTAGACGTCCATCCATGTTTCCCAAACGTCACATTTTGAAGTTGTGACAAACGTCACATTTTGAAGTGTTTAAGGTTAAGTTTAGGCAACCTCCAAATTCTTAAGGTTCGGTATTAACTCTGACTGGTAACGGTTAGGGTTAAGGTTTGGGATTGGCTTAAAACGATAATATCAAAAACACCGTTCTGCCGCTGGATTTGAACTTGCAACGTTTGGAATTAAAGGCTTACACCCGTCCGCCCACCCTGTCCACAACTACTTGAAGGTAACAGCGCACACTGCTGCCCACTAGTGGTCGGTTTCCACCTCATCTCTCGACGTCCTCAGACATGGATGGACGTGAAATACCGACTTGTATCACGGGGGACCTGGTTGGTCCATGTAAGTGGAGGTGTTACTGCGGGTGTAGAGAAATGCTTGTGTTCCTACAGTAGCTTCAACAGTGCAGTAGTGTCTTAACAATTCACAACAATACACACAAATCTCTAAAGTCAAATAATGGAATTAAGAAATATATAAATATTGTATTGATGATATATTTCATCTTATTGATCAGGATCTAAAAGGCAAACCTGATCCTAAAGCAGCAGTCCTTTTCCGAGCGCTTCATACTCTGACAGCAGATGAGGAGTGCTGATCTAGGATCAGGTACCCCCTGTCTCTGATGAGTCAGAGATAAGACAGTGATATTCCATAATAGGTTGCCTGAGTATTGGCCTGAGGTTGCCTGTCTGGTTCTCAAAAGCATTGCGATCTCACACACAGTCAGCATCCACACACACAAGCGCACACACACACACAATCTTCACACACACAGTCAGCGTCCGCTTACCCACTGTTCTCCAGCAGGAACCCTTAATGTGAAGCACAGCAGTAGAACAACCCACTCTGAGAACCCCCACACAGCCCCCCTCACTGTGAGGCTAACACGGGGGCAGTCAGAGTGTGTGTGTGGGTGGATCGGGGGAGTGTGTGTGTGTGTGGGTGGATCGGGGGTTTGTGTGTGTTTGATACTTTGTATGCCTCGTAGGTCCTATGAAACAAACCACTGTGTCTCGACAGTTTCTACTTTGCCTTCTCCACACATGGATGATAATGTCCTTCTGTTTAAGGCCATATACCAGCCATTATAGGCCATTAGTGTTATAAAAACACACTCCCCGGTCACACACACTCCCTGTCTCCAACCAGCACAGTTACCCAACACATCGGCTTCTGACGATTCCCAGACGATGTCACGATCCTACTACCGTTTCAGACGGGTTGGATTTGTAACACACACACACACACACACACACACACACACACACACACACACACACACACACACACACACACACACACACACACACACACACACACACACACACTCCCCATCCCCCATCACTGTTCCAGGTGGCCAGGTTTCTTACAATACGTTAATATCACATCATCCAGAACAGTAAAGCCATATAATGTGATGCCAATGATCCCATAGGTAAGAGGTTTAGAGTAGCTACAGCCTCAGATGAGGGGGGGGGGGACCAGGCTCTGGTAAAGTAGTTCATCTAGATGACTAGATGAACAGGCCCCCTCCCCCAACATGTTTGTATTCCTAGTCAGGCCAGCGTCAGTAGGGCTAAATGTTTTTATTATTTTTATGAATAAATGTAAAATGTAAATAAGGGATTCCTATTGGACAGGTTTAGGTGCAGATGTCGCTGAGAGTTTTCCTGCACGGTAGTGTATTCAAGGTTTAAAAAGGCTTCTAAAGTTTGTGATTTCCACTTTAAAATGTCAGTCTTGATTTGCCCTATTGAAAAATGTATGAACCCCTGCAAAATTGTCCATTTAATTTGAATCCACATAATAATTCACATTTCCTGTTGCTGCAGGATTCTTTTCTGTAGCAAACTGTAGCAAACTATCTCAAATGAAGATCCTACGTCTCTAGTGCCTCCCCATTTCAAAACGTTTCTCCCAACTGAACACAACCCAGACGGAGCAAGACTAGGGGTTTGTGTTGCCATTTCAGAGCAGAGATCACCCCTTTGGAGAGAGGGGGTAGAGAGGGAAGGAGGGAATGAGACCCTGGCCATATGGACGACTGATTAGGCTGATCACCGCTCACATTACCCTTTTAAATAGATATTTTGGCATCACATTACGTTCCAATCCCCATACCAGCAACTTTAAACTGGCTACTGTAAACAGGCTACTGTAGATTAATGTTCTAATCCCCATACCAGCTACTGTAAACAGGCTAATGTAAACAGGCTACTGTAGATTCATGTTCTAATCCCCATACCAGCTACTGTAAATTGGCTACTGTAAACAGGCTACTGTAGTTTTATGTTCTAATCCCCATACCAGCTACTGTAAACAGGCTACTGTAGATTAATGTTCTAATCCCCATACCAGTTTCTGGAAACATACTACTGTATATAAACATTCCAATCCTCATACCAGCTACTGTAAACAGACTACTGTACATGAATGTTCTAATCCCCATTCCAGCTTCTGTAAACAGAGTACTGTATATGAATGTTCTAATCCCCATTCCAGCTACTGTAAACAGTAAACATACTGTAAACAGTATATGAATGTTGGTTTCTATGACCATTTTGTATACTGTAAGAAATCAAACACACATCATTTTTATGTTACAATGGGCCAGAAAATATGTGAGGTAATATTTGCATTCCTAGATGATTCAAAACGCAAGCTGTTTCAATCCAAACCGGTTTCCCTAACCTCCTCGTGTTGTTAGTAAGGTGTAAACAATGTTGAAAAACTACACATTCACCTCCGATAAATTGTAGTCACATGCAATCTTTCCTTTTGTGTCCATGTATTCCCCAATCCCCACAATGCAAGGTAGTTATCCTAACTGACCTAAAACAGGGCAATTTTACGGGGGATTAAATGTCAGGAATTGTGAATAACTGAGTTTAAATGTATTTAGGTAAATTTCCGACTTCAACTGTATGTGTGTGTGTGTATATATATATATATATATATATATATATATATATATATATATCAAACACACTAGGTTAGCCCTACTCTCTGGGGAAATCTCACCCATCTCAAACACACTAGGTTACCCCTACTCTCTGGGGAAATCTCACCCATATCAAACACACTAGGTTACCCCTACTCACTGGGGAAATCTCATCCACATCAAACACACTAGGTTACCCCTACTCTCTGGGGAAATCTCACCCACATCAAACACACTAGGTTAACCCTACTCTCTGGGGAAATCTCTCCCATATCAAACACACTAGTTTACCCCTACTCTCTGAGGAAATCTCAACAATGCAGTCGCATTAGGCCCAGTAGTACACAGATAATAAGTCACACACACCACACACACACTGCATAATGACATTGTGTGCGACTCAAAATCATTCCCTCGCTATCTCCTCTCTTCTCACTGCAGTAATCCCTTGTATTCTCGTATCCTAATAAGACTCTGGTCTTCATGAAGGGAGGAAGGGAGGAATAAAAGGAAGAGAAGAAGATGAAGACGGGAGGATGACACATTAGCACTGGGCAGAGATACGGGCGGCTGGGCCTGTCAGAACGAGCCTTATGTCCTTCCAGCCCATGGAGCAAGAGGCCAGTAATTGCAGACTGTCTCTTTGCTCCGCTCCCTCGCTTTTCCTTTTTCTCCTTCTCTTTTTCTCCTTCTCTCGTTCTTCTCTCGTCACTGGAGCTGAATGTGTGTGTGTTACTGCAGTGGTGTTGTCTGTATCAGTGATTTAAGACAGTGAGAGCGGTGTAACACGAGAGGCAGAAGAAAAGTGGAGCGAGAAAGGGAAAGATATATATATTTTTCATTCCCTTCGTAAATCCGACGTCTACTCAAATCCCAGGCGTAATCCGCCCATAAATCCCTTGGGTTTCGACGGCTATTTAGTTAGTAGTGTAGACACACACACACACACACACACACACACACACACACACACACACACACACACACACAGTCATGGGGCAAACACACCTTCCAGATGAAGTTGTCCCCTAGACACTTATTTGAAGTCAGTCTTGTGTTTTGCCCCACTAATAGTTCAGGTTAGGTCTTGGCCAGCTAGTTGCTGATCAGGGCCTGTATTCATAATTATTCTCAGAGAAGGAGTGCTGATCTAGGATCAGTTTAGCCTTTTAGATCATAATTGGTGTTGGTATTTTATTAGGATCCCCATTAGCTGTTGTGAAAGCAGCAGCTACTCTTACTGATTGCAGGAAACTGATCCTAGATCAGCCTTCCTACTCTGAGTCTTTTTGAATACAGGCTGTGCTGTGCCTAAAGGCAGCTTCCATCCCTTATAGGTTCATTGTTGCAAGTAGTCTATGGCCTTGACCCAATGTAATATACTGACATAGTACATGTATTATCTCCCAGGTAGGGCAAGAGTCAGGGTAGGTTTTTATTAACGTTGCACCAGGGATAGCTAAAGGAGCATCTACTAATTATTATTATTATTATTCCACTCTACTAAAGGGTGGAATCTCTCACATCTCTCTGCATTGTTGAGAAGGGCCCGTAAGCATTTCACTGTTGGTCTACACCTGTTGTTTACGCAGCATGTGATTCATATTATTTCATTTAATTTAACGGGGTAACATGAAAAGCTTCGAGGTAGGACACTGGTGCTCATGTCCTTCTCTCCTCTCTTCCTGCTTCTTCTCTCCTTTCCTTCTCTCCTCTCTTCCTGCTTCTTCTCTCCTTTCCTTCTCTCCTCTCTTCCTGCTTCTTCTCTCCTTTCCTTCTCTCCTCTCTTCCTGCTTCTTCTCTCCTTTCCTTCTCTCCTCTCTTCCTTCTTCTTCTCCCCTTTCCTCTTCTCCTCCTCCTGTTTCTTCTCTCCTTTCCTTCTCTCCTCTCTTCCTGCTTCTTCTCTCCTTTCTTTCTCTCCTCTCTTCCTGCTTCTTCTCTCCTTTCCTTCTCTCCTCTCTTCCTTCTTCTTCTCCCCTTTCCTCTTCTCCTCCTCCTTTCTTCTCCTCCACCAGTCTCAAATAGGATCTCATTCTGCTCTTCTACTACCCCTCCTTTCCAGTAGTTCACTTCCCTTCTCCTGCTTCCTCTTCTTCTCCTCAAGTAGGATCTCAGATATTATTTTATGGTGGCTGAGCAATTGGATGGTCCTCCAGTCTCCTAAATCAAACTTAATGAGTCTGCAGAGATTGGAGCTGCTCTCTTGCTGTGCAGAAATTCCATCCCTAATTGAGCCGCATGATAATTCAAAATTTTCTTTCAGATTTTATACTGCTGGTTGGTGAACCATCGTCATGTATCTGGTGTGTGTGTGTGTGTGTGCATGCATGTTTGTGTGCAGTGGTGGTAGTGATGGCAGTTGTAGTGATGGTAGTGGTACTGGTGGTGATGGCAGTGTGGTGATGGTAGTGAAAGTGATGGTGGTTTTATTTTTTTAATCTTTATTTAACTAGGCCAGTCAGTTAAGAACAAATTCTTACTTTCAATGACGGCCTGGGAACAGCGGGTTAACTGCCTTGTTCAGGGGCAGAACGACAGATTTGTACCTTGTCAGCTCGGGGATTCGATCTTGCAACCTTTCTACTAGTCTAACCCTCTAACCTCTAGCCCCGGTGGTAGTTGTAGCTATGGTAGGGATGGTAGGGGTAGTGCTGTTGGTGGTAGTTGTAGTTATGGTGGTGATGGTAGGGGTAGTGATGGAAGTGGCGTTGATGGTAGTTGTAGTTATGGTAGTGATGGTAGGGGTAGTTATGGTGGTGATGGTAGGGGTAGTGATGGTAGTTGTAGTTATGGTGGTGATGGTAGGGGTAGTGATGGTAGGGGTAGTTATGGTGGTGATGGTAGTTGTAGTTATGGTGGTGATGGTAGGGGTAGTGATGGTAGGGGTAGTTATGGTGGTGATGGTAGGGGTTGTTATGGTGGTGATGGTAGTGGTGTTGATGGTAGGGGTAGTGATGGTAGTTGTAGTTATGGTGTTGATGGTAGGGGTAGTGATGGTAGTGGTGTTGATGGTAGGGGTAGTTATGGTGGTGATGTTAGTGGTGTTGATGGTAGTGGTGTTGATGGTAGGGGTAGTTATGGTGGTGATGGTAGGGGTAGTGATGGTAGGGTAGTGATGGTAGTGGTGTTGATGGTAGGGTAGTTATGGTGGTGATGATAGGGGTAGTGATGGTTGGGGTAGTGATGGTAGGGTAGTTATGGTGGTGATGGTAGGGGTCTTGATGGTAGGGTAGTGATGGTAGTGGTGTTGATGGTAGGGTAGTTATGGTGGTGATGATAGGGGTAGTGATGGTTGGGGTAGTGATGGTAGGGTAGTTATGGTGGTGATGGTAGGGGTCGTGATGGTAGGGGTAGTTATGGTGGTGATGGTAGGGGTAGTTATGGTGGTGATGGTAGGGGTAGTGATGGTAGGGTAGTTATGGTGGTGATGGTCGGGGCAGTTATGGTGGTGATGGTAGGGGTAGTTATGGTGGTGATGGTAGGGTGTAGTTATGGTGGTGTTGGTAGGGGTAGTTATGATGGTGATGGTAGGGGTCGTGATGGTAGGGGTAGTGATGGTAGGGGTAGTTATGGTGGTGATGGTAGGGGTCGTGATGGTAGGGGTAGTGATGGTAGGGGTAGTTATGGTGTTGATGGTAGGGGTCGTGATGGTAGGGGTAGTTATGGTGGTGATGGTAGGGGTTGTGATGGTAGGGGTAGTTATGGTGGGGATGGTAGGTGTAGTTATGGTGGTGATGGTAGGGGTAGTGATGGTAGTGGTGTTGATGGTAGTTGTAGTTATGGTGGTGATGGTAGGAGTAGTGATGGTAGGGTAGTTATGGTAGTGATGGTAGTGGTGTTGATGGTAGGGTAGTTATGGTGGTGATGATAGGGGTAGTGATGGTTGGGGTAGTGATGGTAGGGGTAGTTATGATGGTGATGGTAGGGGTAGTGATGGTAGGGTAGTTATGGTGGTGATGGTAGGGGTTGTGATGGTAGGGGTAGTTATGGTGGTGATGGTAGGGGTAGTTATGGTGGTGATGGTAGGGGTGGTGATGGTAGGGGTTGTGATGGTAGGGGTAGTTATGGTGGTGATGGTAGGGGTAGTTATGGTGGTGATGGTAGGGGTAGTGATGGTAGGGTAGTTATGGTGGTGATGGTAGGGGTAGTTATGGTGGTGATGGTAGGGGTAGTTATGATGGTGATGGTAGGGGTAGTTATGGTGGTGATGGTAGGGGTAGTTATGATGGTGATGGTAGGGGTCGTGATGGTAGGCGTAGTTATGGTGGTGATGGTAGGGGTAGTTATGATGGTGATGATAGGGGTCGTGATGGTAGGGGTAGTTATGGTGGTGATGGTAGGGGTAGTTATGGTGGTGATGGTAGGGGTAGTTATGATGGTGATGGTAGGGGTCGTGATGGTAGGGGTAGTGATGGTAGGGGTAGTTATGGTGTTGATGGTAGGGGTCGTGATGGTAGGGGTAGTTATGGTGGTGATGGTAGGGGTCGTGATGGTAGTGGTAGTTATGGTGGTGATGGTAGGGGTAGTTATGGTGGTGATGGTAGGGGTAGTTATGGTGGTGATGGTAGGGGTAATGATGGTTGGGGTAGTTATGGTGGTGATGGTAGTGGCGTTGATGGTAGTTGTAGTTATGGTGGTGATGGTAGGGGTAGTGATGGTTGGGGTAGTTATGGTGGTGATGGTAGTGGCGTTGATGGTAGTTGTAGTTATGGTGGTGATGGTAGTGGCGTTGATGGTAGTTGTAGTTATGGTGGTGATGGTAGTGGCGTTGATGGTAGTTGTAGTTATGGTGGTGATGGTAGTGGCGTTGATGGTAGTTGTAATTATGGTGGTGATGGTAGTGGCGTTGATGGTAGTTGTAGTTATGGTGGTGATGGTAGTGGCGTTGATGGTAGTTGTAGTTATGGTGGTGATGGTAGTGGCGTTGATGGTAGTTGTAGTTATGGTGGTGATGGTAGTGGCGTTGATGGTAGTTGTAGTTATGGTGGTGATGGTAGTGGCGTTGATGGTAGTTGTAGTTATGGTGGTGATGGTAGTGGCGTTGATGGTAGTTGTAGTTATGGTGGTGATGGTAGGGGTAGTGATGGTGGTGGTGTTGATGGTAGTTGTAGTTATGGTGGTGATGGTAGTGGCGTTGATGGTAGTTGTAGTTATGGTGGTGATGGTAGTGGCGTTGATGGTAGTTGTAGTTATGGTGGTGATGGTAGTGGCGTTGATGGTAGTTGTAGTTATGGTGGTGATGGTAGGGGTAGTGATGGTGGTGGTGTTGATGGTAGTTGTAGTTATGGTGGTGATGGTAGTGGCATTGATGGTAGTTGTAGTTATGGTGGTGATGGTAGTGGCGTTGATGGTAGTTGTAGTTATGGTGGTGATGGTAGTGGCGTTGATGGTAGTTGTAGTTATGGTGGTGATGGTAGTGGCGTTGATGGTAGTTGTAGTTATGGTGGTGATGGTAGTGGCGTTGATGGTAGTTGTAGTTATGGTGGTGATGGTAGTGGCGTTGATGGTAGTTGTAGTTATGGTGGTGATGGTAGTGGCGTTGATGGTAGTTGTAGTTATGGTGGTGATGGTAGTGGCGTTGATGGTAGTTGTAGTTATGGTGGTGATGGTAGTGGCGTTGATGGTAGTTGTAGTTATGGTGGTGATGGTAGTGGCGTTGATGGTAGTTGTAGTTATGGTGGTGATGGTAGTGGCGTTGATGGTAGTTGTAGTTATGGTGGTGATGGTAGTGGCGTTGATGGTAGTTGTAGTTATGGTGGTGATGGTAGGGGTAGTGATGGTGGTGGTGTTGATGGTAGTTGTAGTTATGGTGGTGATGGTAGGGGTAGTGATGGTAGTGGCGTTGATGGTAGTTGTAGTTATGGTGGTGATGGTAGGGGTAGTGATGGTGGTGGTGGTAGTGGCGTTGATGGTAGTTGTAGTTATGGTGGTGATGGTAGTTGTAGTTATGGTGGTGATAGTAGTGGCGTTGATGGTAGTTGTAGTTATGGTGGTGATGGTAGGGGTAGTGATGGTGGTGGTGTTGATGGTAGTTGTAGTTATGGTGGTGATAGTAGTGGCGTTGATGGTAGTTGTAGTTATGGTGGTGATGGTAGTTGTAGTTATGGTGGTGATAGTAGTGGCGTTGATGGTAGTTGTAGTTATGGTGGTGATGGTAGGGGTAGTGATGGTGGTGGTGTTGATGGTAGTTGTAGTTATGGTGGTGATGGTAGTGGCGTTGATGGTAGTTGTAGTTATGGTGGTGGTGTTGATGGTAGTTGTAGTTATGGTGGTGATGGTAGGGGTAGTGATGGTGGTGGTGTTGATGGTAGTTGTAGTTATGGTGGTGATAGTAGTGGCGTTGATGGTAGTTGTAGTTATGGTGGTGATGGTAGGGGTAGTGATGGTGGTGGTGTTGATGGTAGTTGTAGTTATGGTGGTGATGGTAGTGGCGTTGATGGTAGTTGTAGTTATGGTGGTGATGGTAGTGGCGTTGATGGTAGTTGTAGTTATGGTGGTGATGGTAGTGGCGTTGATGGTAGTTGTAGTTATGGTGGTGATGGTAGTTGTAGTTATGGTGGTGATGGTAGTGGCGTTGATGGTAGTTGTAGTTATGGTGGTGATAGTAGTGGCGTTGATGGTAGTTGTAGTTATGGTGGTGATGGTAGGGGTAGTGATGGTGGTGGTGTTGATGGTAGTTGTAGTTATGGTGGTGATGGTAGGGGTAGTGATGGTAGTGGTGTTGATGGTAGTTGTAGTTATGGTGGTGATGGTAGGGGTAGTGATGGTAGTTGTAGTTATGGTGGTGATGGTAGGGGTAGTGATGGTAGTTGTAGTTATGGTGGTGATGGTAGTTGTAGTTATGGTGGTGATGGTAGTGGCGTTGATGGTAGTTGTAGTTATGGTGGTGATAGTAGTGGCGTTGATGGTAGTTGTAGTTATGGTGGTGATGGTAGGGGTAGTGATGGTAGTTGTAGTTATGGTGGTGATGGTAGTGGCGTTGATGGTAGTTGTAGTTATGGTGGTGATGGTAGGGGTAGTGATGGTGGTGGTGTTGATGGTAGTTGTAGTTATGGTGGTGATGGTAGTGGCGTTGATGGTAGTTGTAGTTATGGTGGTGATGGTAGGGGTAGTGATGGTAGTTGTAGTTATGGTGGTGATGGTAGGGGTAGTGATGGTAGTTGTAGTTATGGTGGTGATGGTAGGGGTAGTGATGGTAGTTGTAGTTATGGTGGTGATGGTAGGGGTAGTGATGGTAGTTGTAGTTATGGTGGTGATGGTAGGGGTAGTGATGGTAGTTGTAGTTATGGTGGTGATGGTAGGGGTAGTGATGGTAGTTGTAGTTATGGTGGTGATGGTAGTGGCGTTGATGGTAGTTGTAGTTATGGTGGTGATGGTAGGGGTAGTGATGGTAGTTGTAGTTATGGTGGTGATGGTAGGGGTAGTGATGGTAGTTGTAGTTATGGTGGTGATGGTAGGGGTAGTGATGGTGGTGATGGTAGGGGTAGTTATGGTGGTGATGGTAGTGGCGTTGATGGTAGGGGTAGTGATGGTGGTGGTGTTGATGGTAGTTGTAGTTATGGTGGTGATGGTAGGGGTAGTGATGGTAGGGGTAGTTATGGTGGTGATGGTAGGGGTAGTGATGGTGGTGATGGTGGTGATGGTAGTTGTAGTTATGGTGGTGATGGTAGGGGTAGTGATGGTAGGGGTAGTTATGGTGGTGATGGTAGGGGTAGTGATGGTGGTGATGGTAGTTGTAGTTATGGTGGTGATGGTAGGGGTAGTGATGGTAGGGGTAGTTATGGTGGTGATGGTAGGGGTAGTGATGGTGGTGGTGTTGATGGTAGTTGTATTTATTGATATTTTTATGTTCTCCCCTCCTGTAGTCTCTTCCTTTACGTTTTGTTCCGTTCCAACGGACATTGTGCCCCAGAGGAGCGGAAATTAGAATGTGTGAAAAATGGAGGGATGTGCACGGAGGGAGGGAGGTAGAAGATCATTAGGATTGGTGATTGTGCAGCTCAATGTCACATGTTTCCTATTTAAGGCATACACACACACACACACATACACACACACACACACATTATCTCTCTCTGTCGCACTTACTCACCCTGCATGTCTACACATATTCATACAGACTTGATCACATACACATAGATATACACATAGACTTTTCATATGATATAAAGGACCCTTGTGAAGGACCCTTCCTGAAAAGACTCTTTGTGATGAATAGGCAGTTGGTAAAAGGTAAGCGAGAGAGAGAGGGGGAGAGAGAGTAAGTGAAATTAGGACAGGAGAAAGGAGAGCAATGGTAACGGGAGAGAGATGTGTGAGATGAGAGAGATGTGTAATGTTTACTGTTCATTTTTAGTGTTTATTTCACTTCTGTATATTATCTACTTCACTTGCTTTGGCAATGTTAACAGATGTTTCCCATGCCAATAAATCCCCTTGAATTGAATTGAAATTGAGATAAAGAGACGGGGAGATAGAGATGGAGAGAGAGTGGGAGTGAGAGAGAGAGAGTGAGTAAGACAGATGGCCATGTCAGAGATGTGGCAGGCTGGCCATGCTCTCTCTCTCTCTCACTCTCTTTCTCTCAATTCAATTCAATTCAATTCAATTCAAGGGCTTTATTGGCATGGGAAACACGTGTTAACATTGCCAAAGCAAGTGAGGTAGACAACATACAAAGTGAAAATATAAAGTGAAAAACAACAAAAATTAACAGTAAACATTACACATACAGAGGTTTCAAAACAGTAAAGACATTACAAATGTCATATTATATATATATATACAGTGTTTTAACAATGTACAAATGGTTAAAGGACACAAGATAAAATAAATAAGCATAAATATGGGTTGTATTTACAATGGTGTGTGTTCTTCACTGGTTGCCCTTTTCTCGTGGCAACAGGTCACAAATCTTGCTGCTGTGATGGCACACTGTGGAATTTCACCCAGTAGATATGGGAGTTTTTCAAATTTGGATTTGTTTTCGAATTCTTTGTGGATCTGTGTAATCTGAGGGAAATATGTCTCTCTAATATGGTCATACATTGGGCAGGAGGTTAGGAAGTGCAGCTCAGTTTCCACCTCATTTTGTGGGCAGTGAGCACATAGCCTGTCTTCTCTTGAGAGCCATGTCTGCCTACGGCGGCCTTTCTCAATAGCAAGGCTATGCTCACTGAGTCTGTACATAGTCAAAGCTTTCCTTAATTTTGGGTCAGTCACAGTGGTCAGGTATTCTGCCGCTGTGTACTCTCTGTTTAGGGCCAAATAGCATTCTAGTTTGCTCTGTTTTTTTGTTAATTCTTTCCAATGTGTCAAGTAATTATCTTTTTGTTTTCTCATGATTTGGTTGGGTCTAATTGTGCTGTTGTCCTGGGGCTCTGTAGGGTGTGTTTGTGTTTGTGAACAGAGCCCCAGGACCAGCTTGCTTAGGGGACTCTTCTCCAGGTTCATCTCTCTGTAGGTGATGGCTTTGTTATGGAAGGTTTGTGAATCACTTCCTTTTAGGTGGTTGTAGAATTTAACGGCTCTTTTCTGGATTTTGATAATTAGTGGGTATCGGCCTAATTCTGCTCTGCATGCATTATTTGGTGTTCTACGTTGTACACGGAGGATATTTTTGCAGAATTCTGCGTGCAGAGTCTCAATTTGGTGTTTGTCCCATTTTGTGAAGTCTTGGTTGGTGAGCGGACCCCAGACCTCACAACCATAAAGGGCAATGGGCTCTATGACTGATTCAAGTATTTTTAGCCAAATCCTAATTGGTATGTTGAAATGTATGTTTCTTTTGATGGCATAGAATGCCCTTCTTGCCTTGTCTCTCAGATCGTTCACAGCTTTGTGGAAGTTACCTGTGGCGCTGATGTTTAGGCCAAGGTATGTATAGTTTTTTGTGTGCTCTAGGGCAACAGTGTCTAGATTGAATTTGTATTTGTGGTCCTGGTGACTGGACCTTTTTTGGAACACCATTATTTTGGTCTTACTGAGATTTACTGTCAGGGCCCAGGTCTGACAGAATCTGTGCATAAGATCTAGGTGCTGCTGTAGGCCCTCCTTGGTTGGTGACAGAAGCACCAGATCATTCTCTCTCTCTCTCTCTCTGTGAGTGCAGTGTAGTGGTGGTATAGGAGGGGGGTTTAGAGTTTGAGAAACAGGGCCCATATGGGCTGCTTTAGCCAGACCCTGGAGACTTGTCTTTCCATAGAGGAGAGAGTCATTAGGACATTTATTGACTCCATATTGGCCTCCACAATCTGTGGAACTATGTGTGGAAGAGAGCGAGAGAAAACAAAGAACAATATTGTTCTTTTTTCCCACCCTGGAATGGCCCAATCTGCCTTTTAGGGGGTTGAGAGAGGGGGGTAAAATGGGTAACCCCTCAGTGTTTTCCCTTTGTCCTCTGTTTTCCCCCGTACAACCCCTCTCCTCACTCCCCACCCCCCTGCTCCCCCTTATAACTGCCGGGAGCTGTTTGACGAAGCTCTTATGACTTTGTGTAACTTCTTACACTGATGAATATTGGCTGGACTTTTTTGTACAAAGTTGTGTTAGAGAATACTAAATCAAGTCTACGTCCCCCTCATAGAGTACATACTTTCTGCTTTTATCAAAGTATCTTTGGACGTGCTGCCGTGGTATCTCCCTTGTCCTTGTCAGGGGCTTGACTGAGGTTGCAATGTGAGGAGTATGCTGCTAACCACACACACACACACACACACACACACACACACACACACACACACAGTATTCTGTATGTAACGTTACACAGCTAAAATGTATGTAAATCCGGGGCCTTATAGAATGCCGAAAATCCGGTGGTTCTATGCCAAAAAGTTTTGTTATATTTTATTACGGTCTTCTGTGATGTATATAAAGTATAATATTTGGGTGAAAACTCAAAATGTAATACATTTCAACTGTATATCTGACTTCAATGGGATTTTCCGCTCTAGTCATTCTAAATGTTTGATTGAAACTCTCTCCTGTGGCAACCAATTGGAGAACTGCATTCATTTGAATGGGATTTTCCATTCTAGTCATTATATTCTACGGTTGAACCTAGAGGTCGACCGATTAATCGGAATGGGCGATTAATTAGGGCCGATTTCAAGTTTTCATAACAATAGGAAATCGCTAATTATGGATGCCGATTTTAATTTACATTTTTTACACCTTTATTTAATCTTTATTAAACCAGGCAAGTCAGTTAAGAACACATTCTTATTTTCAATGACGGCCTAGGAACGGTGGGTTAACTGCCTCGTTCAGGGGCAGAATGACAGATTTTTACCTTGTCAGCTCTGGGATTCAATCTTGCAACCTTACGGTTACTAGTCCAACGCTCTAACCACCTGCCTCACGAGGAGCCTGCCTGTTACGCGAATGCAGTAAGAAGCCAAGGTAAGTTGCTAGCAAGCATTAAACTTAATCATAATCACTAGTTATAACTACACATGGTTGATGATATTACTTGTTTATCTAGCGTGTCCTGCGTTGCATATAATCGATGCAGTGCGCATTCGCGAAAAAGGACTGTCGTTGCTCCAACGTGTACCTAACCATAAACACCAATGCCTTTCTTTAAATCAATACACAGAAGTATATATTTTTAAACCTGCATATTTAGCTAAAAGAAATCCAGGTTAGCAGGCAATATCAACCAGGTGAAATTGTGTCACTTCTCTTGCGTTCAATGCACGTAGAGTCAGGGTATATGCAACAGTCTGGGCAGCCTTGCCAGAATTTTACATAATTATGACATAACATTGATGGTTGTACAATGTAACAGGAATATTTAAACTGATGGATGCCACCCATTAGATAAAATACGGAACGGTTCCGTATTTCACTGAAAGAATAAACGTCTTGTTTTCGAGATGATAGTTTCCGGATTCGACCATATTAATGACCTAAGGCTCGTATTTCTGTGTGTTATTATGTTATAATTAAGTCTATGATTTGATAGAGCAGTCTGACTGAGCGATGGTAGGCACCAGCAGGCTCATAAGGATTAATTCAAACAGCACTTTCGTGCGTTTTGCCAGCAGCTCTGCTGTTTATGACTTCAAGCCTATCAACTCCCGAGATTAGGCTGGTGTAACGATGTGATGTGAAATGACTAGCTAGTTAGCGGGGTGCGCGCTAATAGCGTTTCAAATGTCACTCGCTCTGAGACTTTGAGTAGTTGTTCCCCTTGCTCTGCATGAGTAACGCTGCTTCGAGGGTGGCTGTTGTCGTTGTGTTGCTGGTTCGAGCCCCGCGAGGAGAGGTACGGAAGCTATACTGTTACACTGGCAATACTAAAGTGCCTATAAGAACATCCAATAGTCAAAGGTATATGAAATACAAATGGTATAGAGAGAAATAGTCCTATAATTCCTATAATAACTACAACCTAAAACGTCTTACCTGGGAATATTGAAGACTCATGTTAAAAGGAACCACCAGCTTTCATATGTTCTCATGTTCTGAGCAAGGAACTGAAACGTTAGCTTTCTTACATGGCACATATTGCACTTTTACTTTCTTCTCCAACACTTTGTTTTTGCATTATTTAAACCAAATTGAACATGTTTCATTATTTATTTGAGGCTAAATTGATTTTATTGATGTATTACATTAAGTTAAAATAAGTGTTCATTCAGTCTTGTTGTAATTGTCATTATTACAAATACATTTTAAAAATCGTCTGATTAATCGGTATTGGCTTTTTTTTTATCCTCCAATAATCGGCATCAGTGTTGAAAAATCATAATTGGTCGACCTCTAGTTGAAACGTTTACCTATGACAAGCTAGAGAGGGAAAATATGTTGATTTGAATGCTATTTACTAGTGTTTTTAATAAGCCACTATGATAGCCATTAGATTACTATAGGTTCCAGATATTTACAACACACACACACACACAGACACGCACCACTTTCCTCTCCTCCAGAGAAACACTTTCTCCTGGAGAACGCTAATCAAGAGTTGATTTCAAGTCACATACTGTCTATCAGCTCTGCTGTATATCCTATATATCCCTCAAAACTCAACTCTGGACATTGAAGCCAGTTTCTTTTTGTTTCCATTGTTCCCCTCTAATCAGGGACTGATTTAGACCTGGCACACCAGGTGGGTTCAATGAACTGTCGGGTAGAAGAGAAAACCAGCAGGCTCCGGACCTCGTAGGGTCAGAGCTGAGGACACCTGCTTAAAGGCTGTGTTGTCTACTTCAAGGATGTGTAAAGTGTGTGTGATGTGTGATGTTTTATGGATGAAGGGTAGGAGGATATGTCCGGTGGAGGGGGGGGGGGTATAGTGTATGATGTGTGTCCCAAATGGCCCTCTATTCTCTATTGGGCCCTGCTCAAATGTAGTGCATTTTAAAGGGAAAATGGTAGCATTTGGGATGCAGATATCTGGCTGTTTTCTGCTATGGTATCTGGCTGTTTTGTGTTACAGGGAACATCAAAGGTGAAAGATGCTGGCATGGGGTAGAATGCTACCTTGGAGTGGGGAGGTGTGTGTGTGTTCACGAGTTCGCTCTCTAGTGTGTGTATGTAGTTGTCTTACATACTGTGTGTGTGTGTGTGTGTGTGTGTGTGTGTGTGTGTACATCTTTTGTCTTTCCTGGTGTGTGTGTCGAGTCACACCAAGCCCTCTGCCCTGACATCTCTCCCCTCCTCTCTTCGCCTTCTCTCAAGCCCCAGAGGATTGTGGGTACGATGTGCTGACAAATGGATGCCGCCGGGCTGCCTAGCTGCTCCCGCTGCGGCCGGGGCGACACACTCCGAATACAAAGCCACGGACGGCCCTGAGGCCTCCACACACACACACACACACACACACTGTGTGCCTTCCCGGTCAGGCCTAGTACTCCAGTCGGATCATCCTTTCCAAACCTGGGATAATCTGAGCTCCTGTTTCTGGGCTTTAGCCATTTCTAGCCTGGCAATACGGTACAGAGATTATATGCCTGGTCGTACTCACAGCCTGGTCAGAAGAAACACTGGCTCTGCTTTCAACACATCTCTCTCTGTGTGATCACTGGCTTTCTGTTTATGTGCAAACCATAGTAGTGCAGACTTCAGTACACAGAATATGTTATGTTGATTGTTACTGTACGTTATCCAGTTCAGAGAAGCCTATACGTAGGCCTTTGTCCTAACAAGGTAGCTGGATAGAATATCATTAGGCTTATTCAGACAAATCAATATGTTCACAGTTTATACAGGAATGCTACCTTGACTGTAGCCTACTGTGAGTTAGTTCACCACCACTTGGCCTTGGTCCGAGAAAACCTCAGTCTGACTGGTTTCCACTGAAGGAGTGGGTTGAGCCAGGCTGGGTAATCACTGAGACACACACACACACACACACACACACACACACACACACACACCAAATGGGCAGAACAGAATCAGGACTGCCTGTGTCTGTTTGTCTCCAGGGTCTGTGGTAGAACCATGGCCCTGTTCCACTGGCATCCTACTGGAACCAGAACTGGATCTGGACCCAGCACTAGAACAGGGGATAAAGCCCAGCTCAGCCCAGCTCAGCATTTAATCCAGATCATTCCTGATCTGTATCTGGTTATCAACCTACATCCCTCCATCTCCCTCCTCTCACTCTCCATTCCCCTCTCTCTCTCTTCCATCTCTCTCTCTCTCTCTCTGACTGGCCCTCCACCCCTCTCTCTCTCTAACCACCCCTGCATTCCTCTCTCTCTCTCTCTCTCTCTCTCTCTCTCTCTCTCTCTCTCTCTCTCTCTCTCTCTCTCTACACCCCCCCCCTCTCTCTCTCTCTCTCTCTCTGACACCCCTCTCTCTTTCCCCTCTTCTATCTTTCTCTCTCTCTCTCTGACCCCCCCACCACGCCTCTCTCTCTGACCAGCCCCCCCCCTCTGACCGCCCCTACATCCTCTCTATCTTTCTCTCTCTCTCTCTCTGACCCACCACCCCTCTCTCTCTCTCTCTCTCTCTGACCCCCCTCTCTCTTTCCCCTCTTCTCTCTCTCTCTCTGACCCACCACCCCCCTCTCTCTCTCCTTCTCTCTCTCTCTCTCTCTCTGACCCCCTTCTCTCTTTCCCCTCTTCTATCTCTCTCTCTCTCTCTGACCCACCACCCCTCTCTCTATCTCCCTTGTGATACAAACAGCTGTTTCACACACATAAATAAGCCTAAATAAAAATGGCTTTTATTTAGTCATTAATGCCCTGCTTAGTCCCTCTAGTATGCTCTAAAGAATCAACAGCCAGATGCAGCTTGTGTCTATGTGGCATTCCATATGACTTCCCTTACTGTATGTCAGATGTATAAGCACTAATTCACCATGTTCTATTGTATGAACATCATGTTACGGCTTTGACTTCACAGACTGACTACTTGAGTGTCTGAGTGTTCAGTGATAGCAAAGTTATGAGGTTGTGTGTGTGTGTGTGTGAGAGTTTAGTGTCATTACTGTTGAAGCAGATTACCCCCACACACACACACACACACACACACATACACACACACACAGAGACAGCGCTGATAGGGCTTATGAAAGATGAAAGGGAGATACAGTGTTCACTCTCTCTGTCACACGGAGGGTTGAGAGCCACCGTGGGGACTGACTGCTCCTCTCTGGGCTGCAGTGTTCACTGATGGTATTACTGACTGACTGTCTTTAACAGCACTAAGTATTGGACTCAGTTGAGTTACAACGATCACCTTCCATGTATGTGCTCTAATGCCAGCCTGTCCGCGGAATTGTATCATATACCATATATATTTAGTTATATTTTCCACATTAAAAGTGTAATACTGTGATTTATATGATATATTTGCTGTTGTCGTGCTTGACTGTTACTTTACGACCCTATGCATAAGTTCTCTCATGAAACACACATGCACATTCATCAACATTCCTTAACCCGATACCCCCCTTTTCCACATGCCTCACTCGCCCCCCCCTCCTCCCCTTCCTCCACCCAATCCCTCCCTCCCCCTTTAAACCAAGATATACCTCTGTCACGACTTCATTGCACACACATTGCTGGCTTCTCTAGGTTTGAACAGTTTCCTCTTTAGACTAGACTGTGGTGAGTGGAAACCCAGTCTGGTCTAATCGGTTTCCCACTCAGGCTATGTTAGCATAGCAGAAGCATACCTAAGCTAATCCATTTGATACAGTAGCGCTGTTAGCTACTAGCCTAGCCTCAGTCTGGCCCTGTCAGTCTCCTAGACAAACGATTAGCCTAGCTAACCAATACTACAAGCCTAAAGCAGCTAATACTGTTAGCTACAGTTACTAGCATTAGCATAATAAACTCCTAGCCCTACAATACAGTAGCATACAATTAGCTAGTAGCCTAGCCTCTAGTCCAGACAGTGCAGTATGGATGACTGGATGGATCAGCAGCTGAAGTAGTGCTGTAGTAGGAAAGTATGATTGGTGGCCGGTCTGTGGTGGATGTAATCTACTGGTATTCCTCTGTGAGCTGCCATGGCTGGAAAGGAGCTCTGTCTCAGAGATGGATGATGGGCGAGGTAGACAGGAGGGGGGCAGAGGAGTGAGGGAAGGGGGTGCAGTCACCCTGATTAAAGGCCCCAGGAGCTGCTGACCTTGAGAAGTAAGAGTGTGTATGGGGGTGAGGGTGTAGTGTGTGTGTGTGTGTGTGTGTGTGTGTGTGTGTGTGTGTGTGTGTGTGTGTGTGTGTGTGTGTGTGTGTGTGTGTGTGTGAACGTATAGTCCGTGTGTGTATAGATGTGTCTGGTAAAGTTCTTTATGATATGTGTGAGAGGTGGGTGGGTGAGTGGGTGGTAGGGAATGAAACAGTGAACGTGTGTGAGTAATAGAATGTGTGTGAGTAATAGACTGTGTGCGTGCGTGCCTGTGTGTAGGGATGCGTGTTGAGTGGATGCGTAATATCCTCTTCTGTGCAGCTCCTCCACATAAAAAGCAGGAAATAACAAGAAAAGACTCAGGAAATATGTAGATGGATGTTTAGGCATTCCTGTATGTGTCATGGGCGCCCCCATGTTCTGGTACCTATTTGTTCTTTACTGTAGTGTAGGCCTATATCAGCCTGGTCCCAGAGCTGTTTTGCTGTCTCCTAACCCCAATGGTCATTGTCACGCTAGGAGTTGGCAAAACAGCACAAACAGATCTGGGAACAGGCTTATATTTCCCTGCCCACCAATTGAGTAGAAGGGAAGGTATTTTTAACTTGACACCCAACGACATGTCCATCAGCTGAGTAGAAGGGAGAGTTGTTTTTAACCTGACACCCAACAACACGTAGAGAGGTATCTAGTAAAAGGGGATTGCAACCAGAACCAGATGGGAAACTACTATTTGAAATCTTAGTTAGGCCCCTAAGCATGACATTCAAACCATAGTAAATTCCCCTGCTGCGATTGGTGTGTGTGTGTGTGTGTGTGTGTGTGTGTGTGTGTGTGTGTGTGTGTGTGTGTGTGTGTGTGTGTGTGTGTGTGTGTGTGTGTGTGTGTGTGTGTGTGTGTGTGTGTGTGTGTGTGTGTGTGTGTGTGTGTGTAGAAATGACCCCTGCTGTCATAATGGAAAATGTGTAAAAGCTTCATCAGTGGCTTTAGCAGAAACTCATTTCCTCTCTGTTTCCACCACAGCTGGAGAGCAGCCAGACCCCTGGTGAGATGACACATCTTATAAATACACATAACACACACATACTGCACACAGTACACATGCCCGCGGGCTACACACACACACATCAGTCACTGACCGTTCTATGACCACAAGGAGAGTGAAGGGTGCTCAGGCTATCTATCTCTGTGACTAAAGCCAGACTCGGCCCATCCTCTCAGCAGCATTGTGTGACTGCTGTCCTCTGGCTGTACCTTCTGAAGTTTCTCTGTTGTCTCTCTATATATTTATTGAGCTCTAGTCCCTTATTGAATTCCAGCATTCAATTATGTATTTTTTCCTCCCATTTTTGTTTTTACCCCCCTTTACAAAGAGACTGCAGTAGGATTTAGTGTGAAAACATCATAGATCAAAAGAGAACTGGCATCTTGCGAGTCACGAGAGAAGCTGACAAGCAAGAGAAGGGATCAGTGGCTTCGCTACAGTACATGAGATATATAGTGTCTGTGTTTGTGTGTCTGTGTGTGCGTCTGCTTCTTTCTGCCTGTGCGCGCGCGGCGTGTGCGTGTGTGTACGGAGGAGCGGGAGGAGATTTAAACTGGCCTAATTAAAATGTGAGAGTCCTGAGAGGAATAAAATAAGAACATGTCAGTTATGCTGAGCTGGAGGAGGGCGAGATTCAAAGAGGAGAGAACTCAAATCCCGGGTGCCCGTCACTGTGAGATTTCTCATCCTCCTCTTCCTCTTCCTCTCATTATCACACCCCAGCACAGAGGGATTGGTCTTAGCTAAACCTTAATTGTTAAACAAATAAGACTAATACAAAGGCTTAAAAGTGTTCCAATGCGTCTGATGATTAGTGATTGGCAGTAATAATTAATGTATAATGTATTATGTAGGCCGAGCGGCAGTATCTTTGTGTGGCACACATGGAGTTGCTTAGATGCTGTTGAGTCTGAGAGAGAGAGAGAGAGAGAGAGATCGGGTGCCTCTCTGGCCCACCCAGGTACATCTGAGGAGTCTTTCATTCTTGTCTCGTCTGTGTGGTTTCTTTCCCCAAAAAAGAAACGTCCTCTCATTGTCAACTGTGTTGATTTTCAGCAAACTTAACATGTGTAAATATTTGTATGAACAAAACAAGATTCAACAACTGAGACATAAGCTGAACAAGTTCCACAGACACGTGACTAACAGAAATGGAAAAATGTGCCCCTGAACAAAGAGGGGGTCGAAATCAAAAGTAACAGTCAGTATCTGGTGTGGCCACCAGCTGCATTAATTACTGCAGTGCATCTCCTCCTCATGGACTGCACCAGATTTGCCAGTTCTTGCTGTGAGATGTTACCCCACTCTTCCACCAAGGCACCTGCAAGTTCCCGGACATTTCTGGGGGGAATGGCCTTAGTCCTCACCCTCCGATCCAACAGGTCCCAGACGTGCTCAATGGGATTGAGATCCGGGCTCTTCGCTGGCCATGGCAGAACACTAACATTCATGTCTTGCAGGAAATCACGCCCAGAACGAGCAGTATGGCTGGTGGCATTGTCATGCCGGAGGGTCATGTCAGGATGAGCCTGCAGGAAGGGTACCACATTAGGGAGGAGGATGTCTTCCCTGTAACGCACAGCTTTGAGATTGCCTGACAACAAGCTCAGTCCGATGATGCTGTGACACACACACGATGATGCTGTGATCCTGCCCCAGTACAGGCCTTTGTGTAACACTCATTCCTTCAACGATAAAAAATAATCCGACCATCACCCCTGGTGAGACAAAACCGCGACTCGTCAGTGAAGAGCACTTTTTACCAGTCCTGTCTGGTCCAGCAATGGTGGGTTTGTGCCCATAGGCGACATTGTTGCCAGTGATGTCTGGTGAGGACCTGCCTTACAACAGGCCTACAAGCCCTCAGTCCAGCCTCTCTCAGACTATTGCGGACAGTCTGAGCACTGATGGAGGGATTGTGCGTTCCTGGTGTAACTCGGGCAGTTGTTGTTGCCATCCTGAACCTGTCCCGCAGGTATGATGTACGGATGTACTGATCCTGTGCAGGTGTTGTTACACGTGGTCTGCCACTGCGAGGACGATCAGCTGTCCGTCCTGTCACCCTGTAGCGCTGTCTTAGGCGTCTCACAGTACGGACATTGCAATGTATTGCCCTCGCCACATCTGCAGCCCTCCATGCCTCCTTGCAGCATGCCTATGGAACGTTCACGCAGATGAGCAGGGACCCTGGGCATCTTTCTTTTGGTGTTTTTCAGAGTCAGTAGAAAGGCCTTTTTAGTGGTTTCATAACTGTGACCTTAATTGCCTACCATCTGTAAGCTGTTAGTGTCTTAACAACCGTTCCACGGGTGCACGTTTATGGTTGATTGAACAAGCACGGGAAACAGTGTTTAAACCCTTTACAATGAAGATCTGTGAAGCTATTTGGATGTTTACGAATGATCTTTGAAAGACAGGGTCCTCAAAAAGGCACGATTATTTTTCAGCCGGGTTTATAACGTTTGAAATGTCTTTATTCTTTTGGAACTTCTGTGAGTGTAAGTTTACTGTTCATTTGTATTGGTTATTATTGAGTTAGTTATAGAACCCATTGCCCTTTATGGTTGTGAGGTCTGAGGTCCGCCCACCAACCAAGAATTCACAAAATGGGACAAACACCAAATTGAGACTCTGCATGCAGAATTCTGCAAAAATATATTTTGTGTGCAACATAAACACCAATAATGCATGCAGAGCAGAATTAGGCCGATACCCGCTAATTATCAAGATCCAGAAAAGAGACATTAAATTCTACAACCACCTAAAAGGAAGCGATTCCCAAACCTTCCATAACAAAACCATCACCTACAGAGAGATGAACCTGGAGAAGAATCCCCTAAGCAAGCTGGTCCTGGGACTCTGTTCACACAGAGCACCAGGACAGCAACACAATTAGACCCAACCGAATCATGAGAAAACAAAAATTAAATTTCTTGACACATTGGAAAGAATGAACAAAAAAACAGAGAAAATTAGAATGCTATTTGGCCCTGAACAGAGAGTACACAGAGGTAGAATACCTGACCACTGTGACTGACCCAAACTTAAGGAAAGCTTTGACTATGTACAGACTCAGTGAGCATAGCCTTGCTATTGAGAAAGGCCGCCGTAGGCAGACATGGCTCTCAAGAGAAGACAGGCTATGTGCACACTGCCCACAAAATGAGGTGGAAACTGAGCTGCATTTCCTAACCTCCTGCCAAATGTATGACCATGTTAGAGACACATTTTTTTCAGATTACACAGATCCACAAAGAATTTGAAAACAAACCTGATTTTGATCAATTCCAATATCTACTGGGTGAAATACCACAGTGTGCCATCATAGCAGCAAGATGTGTGACCTGTTGCCTGAAGAAAAGGGCAACCAGTAAAAACAACCCTTGTAAAAACAACCAATATTTATGTTTATTTATTTTCCTTTTTGTACTTTAACCATTTGCACATTGTTAAAACACTGTATATACAGTGCCTTGCAAAAGTATTTAGTAAGTAAGTAAGTCAGTAAGTGTCACATGATCTGTCACATGATCTCAGAGTATATATACACCTGTTCTGAAAGTCCCCAGAGTCTGTAACAACACTAAGCAAAGGGCACCACTAAGCAAGCGGCACAATGAAGATCAAAGAGCTCTCCAAACAGGCCAGGGACAAAGTTGTGGAGAAGTACCGATCAGGGTTGGGTTATAAAAAAATATCTTTGAAACTTTGAACATCCCACGGAGCACCATTAAATCCATTATTAAAAAATGGAAAGAATATGGCACCACAACAAACCTGCCAAGAGAGGGCCACCCACCAAAATTCATAGACCAGGCAAGGAGGGCATTAACCAGAGAGGCAACAAAGAGACCAAAGATAACCCTGAAGGAGCTGCAAAGCTCCACAGCGGAGATTGGAGTATCTGTCCATAGGACCGCTTTAAGCCGTACACTCCACAGAGCTGGGCTTTACGGAAGACTGACCAGAAAAAAGACTGCTTCAAGAAAAAAGTATCCAAACACATTTGGTGTTTGCCAAAAGGCATGTGGGAGACTCCCCAAACATATGGATGAATGTACTCTGGTCAGATGAAACTAAAATTGAGATTTTGGCCATCAAGGAAAACGCTATGTCTGGTGCAAACCCAACACCTCTCATCACCCCGAGAACACCATCCCCACAGCGAAGCATGGTGGTGGCAACATCATGCTGTGCGGATGTTTTACATCGGTAGGGTCAGAATTGAAGGAATGATGGATGGCGCTACATTCCGGGAAATTCTTGAAGGAATTTTTGAAGGAAACCTGTTTCAGTCTTCCAGAGATTTGAGACTGGGACGGAGTTTCACCTTCCAGCAGGTCCATGACCCTAAGCATACTGCTAAAGCAACACTCGAGGGGTTTAAGGGGAAACATTTAAATGTCTTGGAATGGCCTAGTCAAAGCCCAGACCTCAATCCAATTGAGAATCTGTGTTAAGACTTAAAGATTCCTGTACACCAGCGGAACCCATCCAACTTGAAGGAGCTGGAGCAGTTTTGCCTTGAAGAATGGGCAAAAATCCCAGTGGCTAGATATACCAAGCTTATAGAGACATACTCCAAGAGACTTGCAGCTGTAATTGCTGCAAAAGGTGGCTCTGCAAAGTTTTGACTTTGTGGGGATGAATAGTTATGCACGCTCAAGTTTTCAGTTTTTTTTGTCTTATTTCTTGTTTGTTTCACAAGAAAAATATTTTGCATCTTCAAAGTGGTAGGCATGTTATGTAAATCAAATAATACAAACCCCCCAAAAACTATTTTAATTCCAGGTTGTAAGGCAACAAAATAGGAAAAATGCCAAGGGGGTGAATACTTTCACAAGCTACTGTATACATAATATGACTATCTGAAATGTCTTTATTCTTTTGGAACTTCTGTGAGTGTTATGTTTACTGTTCATTTGTGTTGTTTATTTCACTTTTGTATATGATCTACTTCACTTGCATTGGCAATGTTAACGTAAGTTTCCCATGTCATTAAAGCCCATTGGGGAAAAAAAGAGAGCGAGAGGGAGAGAGAGAGGAGGAAAGACAACAGAACAGATGCTATTTCCTGGAGGAAGTGGGATGTGGGAAACAGCAGGTTGAGATGGAGGACACACACACACACACGCGTCTCAGATACAGTATGTTTCATACTGAGGTGTCATCTACCTACCTCAGGAGCTCAGAGTCATACTGTGACAGACACTGTTCCCATGGCGACAGAGACACGGTTCCAACGGCGACGCTCCATATGGGGCCCCAATGTTTAGCGCAATGGCGAGCAGTACGCCTCACCACGACGACCGTACGGGCGCTGTTGAACAGCGTGTAGCAACTAATAGAACAGACAAGGGAGATATGAATGGTTATGATTGTCAAGATGGGAGATGGAGAGGAGACAGGAGGGAGGATGTGAGGAGACCGAGGAGGAGATGAGCAGAGAGGAGAGGAGCGGAGAGGAGACAGGAGGGACGATGTGAGGAGAGGAGCGGAGAGGAGCGGAGACAGGAGGGAGGATGTGAGGAGACCAAGGAGGAGAGGAGCGGAGAGGAGAGGAGCGGAGAGGAGACAGGAGGAAGGATGTGAGGAGACCGAGGTGGAGAGGAGCGGAGAGGAGAGGAGACAGGAGGGAGGATGTGAGGAGACCAAGGAGGAGAGGAGCGGAGAGGAGAGGAGACAGGAGGGAGGATGTGAGGAGACCAAGGAGGAGAGGAGCGGAGAGGAGAGGAAACAGGAGGGAGGATGTGAGGAGACCGAGGCGGAGCGGAGAGGAGAGGAGAGGAGAGGAGAGGAGAGGAGAGGAGAGACAGCTGTTAGAAATAGTTGTTTGTGAAGGATGGTTTAATAAATTGTTGTAATGAAATACAGTCCAATTTTCAAAAAGACAGTGGCCTTTTGATATCATCTTGTACGTGAGAGATACTTGACTTGGAAGTCTACATTGTGTAAAAGGCTACAAGCAAGCATCCTGTGTAGCATTGTAGTACACAAGACTAGACATTTGTACCACACACAAGCCAGTGACTTGACACTGTGGTGTTCTTCCCACCAGCAGCCAGCCGTCACAGTGGGAGTATGGCTGTGTCTGCTGCGGCACAGTGGTGGGGAACATTCTAGAATCTAGAGATGTCTGGGGGGCTGTGTCTACACGCCAGTAAAGATGTCACGCCTGTAACGTACAGCTGCGCTGTGCCGCGGTGTGTGTGTGTGTCTATGTGCCGCGATGGACGGTGTTGGTGGGGGGACTGTCACAGGCAGACAGACCGGTAGAGAGGGGAGAGAGAGAGAGGCGAGGAGAGGGATGTTATCAGGGACCTGATGGGGGAGGGAGGGAAGGAGGGAGGGAGGGAGGGAGGGAGGGAGATTGTGGGATACTCTCCTGAGACTGGAGTGTGCGAGCCCAGTGAGTGAGCAACGCTGTCTGGTTAATGTTGTTAAGCCAGCTCAGTGTCAGTCTGTCTGTTTCTCTGTCACTCTCTCTCCTCCTGTTAATTCCCTCCTCATTCATTCTCCCACAAAAACATTATTTTTTCATTTGTCACTACTTTCCTTCATCAGATGCCTCCCTCTCACCCCAGCCAGGTCACTGGAGATATAAGTCGATATTAGACATTCGTCAAGGTCCCCAAGAAGTCGGGAAATGCCTTCAAAACCGTCCACTAGGGGCAACAGTGAGCGCTATTACCATCAGGTAGGCTTGCGTCTAGAGTGTTGTTAATGGAGATGGCGGATGGGCTTAAGCAGCAAGCTTCGGCTAGGCACAAACCATTTTTTACCCCATCCCAAACTTTAACCTTTACCTTAACCATTCAGAGTTAATGCCTAACCTTAACCCTTACCTTAACCATTCAGAGTTAATGCCTAACCTTAACAGTCGAATTTGACGTTAAATGCTGGACAAACGTTGAATACTGGTCAAACTGTGAGATCTGTCCCTCTCTTGTCCCCATCCTCTCTCCCTGTCCCTCTCTTGTCCCCATCATCTCTCCCTGTCCCTCTCTTGTCCCCATCCTCTCTCCCTGTCCCTCTCTTGTCCCCCGTCCTCTCTCACTGTCCCTCTCTTGTCCCCATCCTCTCTCCCTGTCCCTCTCTTGTCCCCCATCCTCTCTCACTGTCCCTCTCTTGTCCCCATCATCTCTCCCTGTCCCTCTCTTGTCCCCATCCTCTCTCCCTGTCCCTCTCTTGTCCCCCGTCCTCTCTCACTGTCCCTCTCTTGTCCCCCATCCTCTCTCCCATCCTCTATCCCTGTCCCTCTCTTGTCCCCATCCTCTCTCCCTGTCCCTCTCTTGTCCCCATCCTCTCTCCCTGTCCCTCTCTTGTCCCCCATCCTCTCTCACTGTCCCTCTCTTGTCCCACATCCTCTCTCCCTGTCCCTCTCTTGTCCCCCATCCTCTCTCCCATCCTCTCTCACTGTCCCTCTCTTGTCCCCCATCCTCTCTCCCTGTCCCTCTCTTGTCCCCCATCCTCTCTCCCTGTCCCTCTCTTGTCCCCATCCTCTCTCCCTGTCCCTATCTTGTCCTCATCCTCTCTCCCTGTCCCTCTCTTGTCCCCATCCTCTATCCCTGTCCCTCTCTTGTCCCCCATCCTCTCTCACTGTCCCTCTCTTGTCCCCCATCCTCTCTCCCATCCTTTCTCACTGTCCCTCTCTTGTCCCCCATCCTCTCTCCCTGTCCCTCTCTTGTCCCCCATCCTCTCTCCTTGTCCCCATCCTCTCTCCCTGTCCCTCTCTTGTCCCCATCCTCTCTCCCTGTCCCTCTCTTGTCCCCATCCTCTCTCACTGGCCCTCTCTTGTCCCCCATCCTCTCTCACTGTCCCTCTCTTGTCCCCATCCTCTCTCCCTGTCCCTCTCTTGTCCCCCATCCTCTCTCCCTGTCCCTCTCTTGTCCCCATCCTCTCTCCCTGTCCCTCTCTTGTCCCCATCCTCTCTCACTATCCCTCTCTTCTCCCCATCCTCTCTCCCTGTCCCTCTCTTGTCCCCATCCTCTATCCCTGTCTCTATCTTGTCCCCATCCTCTCTCCCTGTCCCTCTCTTGTCCCCATCCTCTATCCCTGTCCCTCTCTTGTCCCCCATCCTCTCTCAATGTCCCTCTCTTGTCCCCCATCCTCTCTCACTGTCCCTCTCTTGTCCCCCATCCTCTCTCCCTGTCCCTCTCTTGTCTCCCATCCTCTATCCCTGTCCCTCTCTTGTCCCCCATCCTCTCTCCCTGTCCCTCTCTTGTCCCCATCCTCTCTCCCTGTCCCTCTCTTGTCCCCATCCTCTCTCCCTGTCCCTCTCTTGTCCTCATCCTCTCTCACTGTCCCTCTCTTGTCCCCATCCTCTCTCCCTGTCCCTCTCTTGTTGCCCATATTCTCTCCCTCTCTATAGCAACTCTAGCTCAGTCACCTCAGCTCCTCTCTCTGTGTGTGTCCGCCTCACGTTCACTGTGGTGGCAGGGTTTGTGTGTGTCAGTCGCTGTCTGCGTGGCTGCTGTGTTTCTCTTGCTGGTGACATTTCTGTGCCAGGTATGACAAATGGCAGGCGCAGAGGAAGCGTTTATTCCCTGCGGTGAGTTTAATTAGCCTATCAGTCGCGGCTGGCACCGGCTTGTTTTGGGAACGACACACACACACAGCGAGCGACACAGCCACACACACACACACTGGCAGTGTGCGACATACACACACACACACACAAAGCAAAAGACAAAACACACACACACAACCTCGCAATGACACACTTTAGGACTTGGACCACACAGATAATTGACCAGGGCAATTAAATGATATCTGAATCCCACTCTCTGTCATTTTCATACTTCTGTCTGTACCGCTGTCCTGTTCTCTCTCTCTTTTTGTCCACGGGGGGATCCTACATTGCCGCCAAGCTGACTTTGGTCGTTTCATCTGTAAAGGTTAAATCATTTACAAATTACAGATAATTTCCTGCAATTAGCGTCAAATGGTGAGGTGGACGGCAGGACAAGGTGGGTACTGAGCACAACTCACTGGTGGCCTGGCGGCGAGGCCGAAAGAGATGGGTAGGACAGATGGTACCAGCCTGAGAATGTCTCTCCTGGCTCGGTGGAGAGAGAGAGAGTGTGTGTGTGTGTGTGTGTGTGTGTGTGTGTGTGCGCGTGCGTGCGTGCGTGCGTGCGTGCGTGCGTGCGTGCGCTAGACTATAAAGGCTAGGATATGTTTTTAAGGACCGGTGGATTGAGACGAATGATGAAGACGAATGATGAAATTGGAACGAGCCAGTGTTGTTTCCTCTCATCATGTATAGAGGGAGTTTTCTCCGTGTGTGTGTGTGCACTTCCACTCATGCGTGTGTTTGTTGCGCCTCTCCAACTCCTCATGCCTCCCTAACGTGTGTTGTCCACTCTGAGTATTGGTGTTTGTGTGTTTTTAAACTTTGTGCCAATCAGCACGCATCTGTCCTGCTCTGTTCTGTGTTGGTCTCTGGTCTCTGGTCTCTGGTCCGTGCCAAGCTGCTAAGCACAACATCTTCAGCTCAGAGGGGGTTGGCTGGCTGGGCACATCAGGTACACAACCAGGCTGAGGAGGAATGGAATGGAGGGATGGAGAGAGAGAGACAATGGAAAGGGAGGGGGCTGGCTACTTGGGTTCTTTTGGTACTCTTCTAGGCCGAGGAGGGAGGGAGGGACGGAGGGAGGGGGGGATGGCTGAATAATTCTGGTACTTCTCCAGGCTGGGGAGGGATGGAGGGAGAGAAGGAAGGAGGGAAGGAGGAAGCAGGGGGCACTGCTCAAAACTGGCACTGCTCAAAATTCTCTAGCCAAGCAGGGGACCTTAGGCCTTGGGCCACTCTGTGACAGACAGACCATAATTACATACACACATTAGTGCAAACACACACATTTATCGCACGCATGCATGCACGCACACATGCACCAATGCGTACACACACACACTACATTTGAATGGGGTGTGTGGGAGAGGGGTATGTCTGAGGGCTGCCAATGATGTCTTACATTAGCTACAGCCCCCCCCACCCCTCACACACACACATACACACACACACACACACACAGTCCTCTCCTCCCCAGCCAGTATCAGGCGCTTCCAACAGCCTTGGCATGGCCCTGTACTTCCAGCCGAGACAGAGGAAATGAATACCCACAATGTTGCTGATGCCTCCCTTTAATAACTCCTCTAGCTAACTCCCCTAACTCTGGGTGCAGTGTGTGTGTGTGTGTGTGTGTGTGTGTGTGTGTGTGTGTGTGTGTGTGTGTGTGTCTCGGAGCAAGGTGTTGTGACTTGTTGTGTAGGGGTGGCAGCCAGGGTCTCCAATCGTCTCCCTTCTGGCTACAGCTGTCCATTGACCTGGAGAAGTTATGGAACCTGAGGATGTCTGAGGAACAGCTCTCCGTTGGTCAGCGGCTGTTTAGGGAACACCGGATTGGTGGTTGAGAGAAGACAATGGGTTGGAGCCAGAACTAACACACTGGGGGAATGGAATTGTCCTTCAGTTTAGCTTGGAGAAAATCACTGACCTCCGGGTGCAGAATGTCGTTCAACCTTTTAGCATGGTCATTTAGCGGACTCTTTCAACCAAAGCTTTTATCCCCCCAAAAAGGATGTTTTATACAGCGGCCTGCTATAGGCTATAGGCTTTAGGCCTACCATACGCTGCTGAGGGGAGGACAGCTCATAATAATGGCTGGAACGGAGTGAATGGAATGACATCCAACACATGGAAATCATCCTTCCCTCCCTTCATCCCTCCTTCATCCCTCCCTACCCCCCCCCCCCCTCCATGTGACCCAGGCTTGATGAAGACAATCCACTTAGTCCAGTCAGGGCTTAGTGCTAGCGATTGATCCTCACCCCCCTGCAGGAGGGTGCAAGCCACAAATCACAGGCAAGGTGACCAGCTTGCCCCCGGAGACGAGTATTATGGGATTGCTCTACCTCCAGCCGTCACAACTCCTGTCTACTGTATATTGGCCTACAAGCATTAGGGAGATTCAATTGTCCAGGTTGCTGTAAAGCAACTGAACACAGAAGTCAGACTTCTTTACATCAAGAACTCCAGCCTGACTTCAAAGGAACACGGGTTGAACACTGAAGGAACATGATTGCTTTTTAAATATACAACTAGGGACAAAAGAAATGATCTGTGCGTTAGTGTATGGTCATATTTAGTATTCTGGGCACTCCGTCATGTCGTATGAAGACAAACAGGACCTGAGGGAGAACAGGGGAGGATCGATGCGCGTCCCAAATGGCACCCTATTCCCTGTGGTGTGCACTACTTTTGACCAGAGCCCTGTGGGCCTATAGGGTGTCATTTGGGACGAAGCTGTAGCACTTGGAAGGCAGCGTACCTCCGCCTGCGATTTATTATGCTCCGCGGCTCCATCTTTCGATCATTTGGAAGTTTTAAGGATTGTCAGGAGAGGTTGATGTCATCACCCGTTCATCACTGGTTTTTAGCTGTTACGTCTAGTCGGGGTTCTTTACTGCTCATCCTGCACTCGTCTTTGTGTTCCCTTCTTTCCTCTGATCTGTATCACTCCTTCCATTCCAGCCCTGTGGATGCATGACCTGTACACACACACACACACATACAGACACACACACACACACACACACACACACACAGACACACACACACACACGCGCGCACGCACGCACACACAGACACAGACACAGACACAGACACACACAGACACAGACACCAGTTTTGAGGTTTTAGGTAGCTAGGTTAGAGATAGTATTCCTCTGATGTATTGTAAATTGCATTGTTGGGTTTAGTGTGAATGATGATGGCCAAGGCATTATGCCGACCACATGGGGTCTCTGGACAGAACCCATCCATTGTTACAAAGTTGCACCACTAAGGGCTCTGACCACATGTGAAGTTGGAATAGGTTGATTGAAAACGGTGAATATTTGCAAGTCGGAGACAAATAGGTTCCTATAAAATGGCATTAATTAGAATTAAAGTATTTTTTGTTGTTTTTTGTATTAAATCAAGCTGGGTAATACCATAACTAAAACATAATGACATGGAGGAACTGACAGAACTACTTCAAATCATGTGATAATTCTGTGATGTAAAATATAATTTGGGCTGGTCCGGTTGCTTAAGGCGGGATGTGAAAGTGGAACTTAAAATATTTAGAATGTTTGCACAGCATTAGCATGCTCCTCTCTCACACACACACACACACACACACACACACACACACACACACACACACACACACACACACACACACACATACACTCTCACACACACACACACACACACACACACACACACACACACACACACACACACACACATACAATCATACACACACACATACAATCATACACACACAGGAGGAAGAGACAATGAATGGATGCTCTTTTTACCACCATCTGTCTTTCCGAGGTCAACTACAGTATATTAATAGTCTATATTAAATCAAATCAAAAAGTTACTTTCATTTGAAATGTGTCTTTATGTAAATGTTATTCTATCAAAAAGTATTCCATCTTAATTTGATGAAGTGAAAAGTGTACTCCTGTAGCCTACAGTACATTTTGAAGTAGTTCCTCAATACTTCCTTGTTGTCTTATGTGGTGTTGTCATGGCGATGATCAAATCAAATCAAATGTTATTATGCGTCGGTATGCGTCGAATACAACCTTGCCGTGAAATGCTTACTTACAAGCCCTTAACCAACAGTGCAGTTTAAAAAAAATATGGATAAGAATAAGAGATAAAAGTAACAAGTAATTAAAGAGTGAACAGGGTAGTGCAGGAGGGAGCTGAGCACGCACCCCTGAGGGGCCCCTGTGTTGAGGATCAGCATGGCGGATGTGTTGTTACCTACCCTTACCACCTGGGGGCGGCCCGTCAGGAAGTCCAGGGTCCAGTTGCAGAGGGAGGTGTTTAGTCCCAGGGTCCTTAGCTTAGTCCCAGGGTCCTTAGCTTAGTGTGAGCCATGACCAGCCTTTCGAAGCACTTCATGGCTACAGACGTGAGTGCTACGGGTCGGTAGTCATTTAGGCAGGTTACCTTAATGTTCTTGGGCACAGGCACATGATGTCACGCTGGGCTTGTGGGTCATGCTCGTTGAATGCCAGTAATGCCCACTGACACAGTGACTACAGAACGGACATCACAAAGTCAACACACACACACACACACACACACACACACACACACACACAGTCAGAACAGCTTTCAAACTGCTTTCTCACCAGTGCACTGAAGCGGGGGGAGATTGGGAGAATTCACCAAAGCCCCTCTCTCTGTTAGTCTCTCACACAAACCCTCCCTCATCCCCCCTCCTCTCTGTCCCCTGCCTGGGCCTTTGTTGTTGTTGTGGGGGGAGGGATCCCTGGTTCTATGCATTGTACCCCCTGCTCCTCATACATTAGCATGAACACACAACCCCCCCCCCCCCCCCCCCACATACACACACACATCTCCTCTATATGTCAGCTGGAGTAGCCCTCCTGTAAAGTGAACAATAACCACACTATAGCTTCTTTTAAAGGGGACTTGATGATGTCGTAGGGAGATTATCTCTCCTCCTCCTCCTCCTCATCCTTCTCTCATTCTCCCACTGTCACATTGCACCGTGGTGAATGGAATGGCCATGGCTGTGCGGTTCAATCACTGTCAAGTAGCAGAGAAGAAGAAAAGAGGTTCCTCTTGTTTCACGATGCACAATTGATTTAAATAGCGGTGTCATTCCACAGAGAGAGACAAGATGGTTCTGTGGTGCCCTTGGTGAGATACGACTCGGGTCATGTGACGAGGGTCTATTCAGAGCTGCTTCGATGTGAAGGGCCACTGGTTTTATGGGAAAGAGAGAGTAGGGGGAACATTAGGGGTGAACTGACAGTATCTTCTCATGGTCTTTTAAGGGTCCTTTATGCCCCTTGAGAGATAGAGACACATGATTTGATGCCAGACTGATTTATTTTCACTATGTCATATGGTAAGTCCCATGGTTCATTGAGACGGGAGAAAGAGGGGGGGCGGGGTAGAAGGTTTATGGAGAATAGAGTGATATTTGACTCTATGTACAGTATGGGGAAACAGTGGACTCTCTGGTCCAGGATTGTTGTTGTCACTGGCCAGGCCTGGTATAGAGGCTGGATGTCTGACCCCAGTCTCTGTCCTATGTGTCCCTCTGGGTGGCCCCTGGGTGACCCCATGTGTTTGTCTGTGGCCCAAGGGTGGCTGGCCACCACTATCACCTCTGTACTGTCACCTTCTCCCTCTGGCCTGGGGATGTGTGAGGCATGGAGGAGAGAGGAGGCTGGGTGTGTGTATGTGGGAGGGGGGGTGTGTGTGTGTGGGAGGGGGGGGAGGGGGGGGGGGGGGGGGTGTTTGTGTTGTAATCCGGCCATGTAAACTGCTCTGATATAGACTTCCTTTATGGAGAAGGCAAAATCAAATCCAATTGTATTTGTCACATACACATGGTTAGCAGATGTTAATGCGAATGTAGCGAAATGCTTGTGCTTCTAGATCCGACAATGCAGTAATAACCAACGAGTAATCTAACCTAACAATTTCACAACAACTACCTTATACACACAAGTGTAAAGGGATGAAGAATATGTACATAAAGATATATGAATGAGTGACGGTACAGAACATTAAAGGCAAGATGCAGTAGATGGTATTGAGTGCAGTATATACATTTGAGATGAGTAATGTAGGGTATGTAAACATATTAAGTGGCATTGTTTAAAGTGTCTAGTGATACATTTTTTACATCAATTTTTCCAGTATTAAAGTGGCTGGAGTTGAGACAGTATGTTGGCAGCATAATGAGACAGAGGAAGTCTGGAATCCTGCCTACCTCCCTTCTTTTTGTAACATTTATTTGATTTCATCGAAGTGCTAACAACATCCTACATTACCGTGTTAGATAGAATGGATCATTCGGGGTGTTTGTTTTTCAACTCTGTGAAATAAAATGAACCGAAATGTGAATCACAGGCAATTTTCACATCACCAAGTCACTTTCAATTCAATTTCCTCAACCGTCTGGGGGAGTTGAAGTATAATTGACCCCAATGTAATATCCTCTGTAAATACTACTGCACATGACTCATACATATGATACAGTCTGGAGTACATGACGGCTACAGTCTTTAGTGGCTGCTGACATATTCAGCTGTAGGACTAACACATGCTACGTAAAGTCTGAGGGGACATTTTCAGCTGTAGGACTAACACATGCTACGTAAAGTCTGAGGGGACATTTTCAGCTGTAGGACTAACACATGCTACGTAAAGTCTGAGGGGACATTTTCAGCTGTAGATTGGAGATTGCCCAGGGACAAGTGAACTCCCAGAGAGCTCCAGAAAACCCCCGATACGTCCCAAATTGCACCCTATTCCATATGTAAGGGTACTACTTTTGACCAGTGCCCACAGTGCACTACTTTTGACCAGAGCCCTATGTAGGGAATAGGGAGCCATTTGGGATACAGGCCCTTTTTTCTTTCATTTTCACTCTAGTAAACCTGCTTAGGAAATGTCTTTAAGTAGGAGCTCCCCCATAGGGAATCATATTAATATCTGTACTTTCTATCTGTACTGCAAACCAGCCTCTCCACACGGGTTCCTCCTGTTTCTCAAAGGGGCTTTTTCATATATATATATATATGTGTGTGTGTGTATGTTTTTGTATTGAGATTTTTGTTATAAAGTGTGTGGAAAGTGTTTGGTTTTTAAAGGAAGTGAGAACATCATTTTTGAGGAAGTTTTAGTTGATAGTTCCATTTTCTGGGTTTTTGGACTGAGATATTTAGTTTGCCCAGTTGGGAGGCTACATTACGGCCACATATGAAAATGTCCCAACACCAGACGTTGAAAATGTCCGCATATTTAACATTCATTTCCGGAATTACAGTAGCCTTTGAAGTTGGGCTATTTTAAATCCCCAAATTAGCTGAGAAAGCTTTTCTGAGAAGTTGAGTTGGTATTTTTGAGAAGCGACTAGATACTTATTTGCATTGTAGATAGAAGGGGAGCGTGGAAAGACTTGTCGACTTGAAGTTGCCCTAAAGAGCCATGTTGTTCAGGTGAATACAGGCTACTTTGTAATGGATGTGTTTTCTGAGGTAAACATTTCTCTTTGCAAAGAGAGGCCAGTCTCGAGGACCATTTCCTCTGTGTTTCTGAGGTAAACATTTCTCTTTGCAAAGAGAGGCCAGTCTCGAGGACCATTTCCTCTGTGTTTCTGAGGTAAACATTTCTCTTTGCAAAGAGAGGCCAGTCCCGAGGACCATTTCCTCTGTGTTTCTGAGGTAAACATCTCTCTTTGCAAAGAGAGGCCAGTCTCGAGGACCATTTCCTCTGTGTTTCTGAGGTAAACATCTCTCTTTGCAAAGAGAGGCCAGTCTCGAGGACCATTTCCTCTTCTGGAGTGTTTCTGATATTGCTGCATATTTTTCACAGTCACAAGATTGGTGGCATAACGCCTCACATTTTCAGTGTAACAGTACCACACACACACTCTATATGAAAGGTATTTATTGAAGTGTGTGTGTGTGTGGGTGTGTGTGGTGTGCGTGTGCGTGCGTGCGCTACCGCGCATACCAAAGACTCTCGCAGCTCATTCAGCATGGCTACACACACACACACACACACACACACACACACACACACACACACAATGCATGTGACCAGCATTCCTTCAGTCGAAGCCATGAAAGAGAGCGAGAACAGAAATAGGCGGAGGGAGGGAGGGAGGGAGGGAGGGAGGGAGGGAGGGAGGGAGGGAGAGAGAGAGAGAGGGGTGGGCACGCCGTAATGTTCAGGAAAAACAATGTTCAGGTATGAGTTAAAAGCACATTGTAAAATGTTGAAAGCACTTTAAGCGTCAAATAAAAGACACAGCTCTTATCCTATTAACCAAGGTTGGTACCTCCTGCAACGCACTCAGTGTGCTCTAAGTCACAGGAGGTTGGTGGCACCTTAATTGGGGAGGACGGGCTCGTGGTATTGGCCGGAGCGGAATGAGTGAATAAGTGGAATGGTAACAAATACATCCAACACGTGGTTCCCAGGTTTTGATACCATTCGCTCCGTTCCTCCCCTCAGCAGCCTCCTGTGCTCTAAGTATACTCTAAGTATACACATGAATACATGTGCGTTGAGGCAAGAAGTAATGCGGCTTAAACAGTTGATATGAGACATATCGCAGCTTGGAGCAGACCTGGGTTCAGATACTATACCTCCAGCCGTGTTCCTGTAGTGTTTGTAGCCAGCGTCCGTGGTTCGTAACAGGAAGCGGGGCTGGCACAGGGATCAGCGCTTTTTACATCTAGGTAATTATGTAAGAGCTTTAACGACACAGCAGGGGATCCTGACTGACGACTGAGGCTGCCCCACAGAGTGCCTGATCACCGCGACCAGCTCAACACACGATGAAGGATCCAGCAGCACGTGTCATGTGTGGCCTGCTAACCTACGGCAGGCCAGTTTGATTAGTCATGTCTGACGAGGCAGATGGGTAAGGAGGAGACTGATGTGTGAACTGATTTGAGATGATCGTTTGCCAAAGATAGTGGATAAATGAAGATGTCCCACTCAGGCCGTTTACCAATCTGAGAAAATGGTCAGTTCCGGACAGGTCTGCTTCACGGGGTGGCTTTCCCATAGGCACCAATGCATTGGCAGCTGGGTCTGGTCTGTTTAGTTAATTGGCTGTATATGAACCAGAATAGATTAGGGAGTGGGATGTCTCTCTTGCTCTGCCGTCTCTGGGTTTACTTCTGGAGCTCCATGTTCTCATTCTTTAGTGTCACCTCATAGTTGATGTTTCAGTATCCCAACCTTACAAACAGAGGCTTACTTTAGCATTGTAGCTATTGTATTACAATCAGAGGCTTACTTTAGCATTGTAGCTATTGTATTACAAACAGAGGCTTACTTTAGCATTGTAGCTATTGTATTACAAGCAGAGGCTTACTTTAGCATTGTAGCTATTGTATTACAAACAGAGGCTTACTTTAGCATTGTAGCTATTGTATTACAAGCAGAGGCTTACTTTAGCATTGTAGCTATTGTATTACAAACAGAGGCTTTCTTTAGCATTGTAGCTATTGTATTAGCCTGGTTCCTCTCTAGGTTTCTTCCTAGGTTTTGACCTTTCTAGGTAGTTTTTCCTAGCCACCGTGCTTCTACACCTGCATTGCTTGCTGTTTGAGGTTTTAGGCTGGGTTTCTGTACAGCACTTTGAGATATCAGCTGATGTACGAAGGGCTATATAAATACATTTGATTTGATTTGAAATTTGATATTACAAATTGTAATGTAAGTGCTGCTGATTTTCATCAGTACAGGAATGCTTATTACTGAATGTTTCCCCCATTACTGACCAGCTCTCCTCATTACCCAGAAGGCCAGTTCCATGGCTGTTACGTCATAGCCTTGCAGAAATGGCATGTTTCTCTGCAGGGAAAAAGAGATAGAAACAGCTGTAGTTAACCGATAGATGGAGTCTGTGTGTGTGTGTGGGTGTCTGTGTGCGTGCGTGTGTGTGTGCGTGCGGTGTGAGAGAGAACGATTTGTCAGATAGCAGTTGATTGAGTGTGTATGGGAGCCACAGCTCATCTGAGTTGGCCCCATGTGGGAGAAATAGCCAGTAAAACGAGGGCCAGATTTAAAGTGATGTGTTCAGTGCTGCTGCTAAGGTTCACCAGGGGTCCAGTACAGTAAATGACAATAGGGATGGAGGATGGAGGGAAGGAGGGAGGGAAGGGTAGTGCCAGTGTGCAGGTAGAATTTGAGAAATGAACAGATTTCCCCCCTGGAGTGAGAGATGAGGGGAGGAGGAGAGGGAGAGTGGGTATGCCTGAGCAGCTGTGGTGTGAGAGATATGAAGTTGAAAGGAGATTGGAGAATGGGGGGGGGGGGGGGGTGCAGGCCAGATTAAGTATCTCCCTTTCTCCCCTGTGGTAAAGGACATGGGGTAAATGGAATGAGCCGGTATGAGGTGTACAGTATGACAAATGGACCAAACCATCCCTTGTAGGTGGGGGTGGTTCAGTCAGAGTTCCAGCCTCAGTCCCTCACTCCATTGCCCCAGCCCTCCTACCTGCAATGATGGATAGCCCGAACGTTTACCCTTTTACCTGCTTGCATTCTCTCTCGCTGAGCGATTGGGGCCGAGAGGGGCGAAGGGGGTTGAGAAGGGGGTTTAGTAAGCGACCGCGTGTCAGGCGAACCGGGCTTGGCCTCCCCAAAGCACACTGTAGGAAAAGACAGATTCCCCCTAGTGATCGATAACCAAGCACACATGCGCGCACACACCCTAATGGCTTAGCTTCCTAGCCTCACCATCCCTGGGCTATTAATTGTCCATTTCCCCATCTTTTCCTCTCTAAGAGCCCCCTGCTCTGTCCCCACAGAGTTAAACACAGACCGAGATTAAAGAGAGAGAAGTCCTTTAAACGCAAGCGGGAGAGAGAGGGAGAGAGAGGGAGAGAGAGGGAGAGAGAGGGAGAGAGAGGAAGAGAGAGGGGGAGAGAGAGGAAGAGAGAGGGAGAGAGAGAGGAAATGAAGGGCAGTAGAAAAAGAGAGAGGAAATGAAGGGCAGTAGAAAGAGAGAGAGGAAATGAAGGGCAGTAGAAAGAGAGAGAGGAAATGAAGGGCACTAGAAAGAGAGAGAGGAAATGAAGGGCAGTAGAAAGAGAGAGAGGAAATGAAGGGCAGTAGAAAGAGAGAGAGGAAATGAAGGGCAGTAGAAAGAGAGAGAGGAAATGAAGGGCAGTAGAAAGAGAGAGAGGAAATGAAGGGCAGTCGAAAGAGAGAGAGGAAATGAAGGGCAGTAGAAAGAGAGAGAGGAAAGAAACTAGGGATCAGGAGAGAGGGGGAGAGAGGACAGATACTAGGGATCAGGAGAGAGGGGGAGAGAGGACAGAAACTAGGGATCAGGAGAGAGAGGGGGAGAGAGGACAGATACTAGGGATCAGGAGAGAGGGGGAGAGAGGACAGAAACTAGGGATCAGGAGAGAGAGGGGGAGAGAGGACAGATACTAGGGATCAGGAGAGAGAGGGGAAGAGGAATCGGAATGAGACAAAGAGATAGAGAGAAGAACAGAGGAACAGAAGTATTTATTTCTCCTCATGTGAATCATATTCACCCCCCGGTTTCATTATACAACATGTTTTTTTATACTTTTGAATGCAGAAATGCCTTATTAAATCCAGTGATTCGCAGATCAGAGAACAACCCTGTTGATTTAGCCAGAGGCCTGCTGTGCTGTTGGGCTCAACACTTTTCTCTTTCAAATAGAGACAGTTAAAAGATGAAGACAACAGATTTAATGCGTTTGGATTTGGGCTTTCCTGCGATTCCAACCGTGTCCCTTCTTCTCATGTCTCTCACGGCCCACGCAAAGCCAGGGATATCTGCTGCTCCAGGGCTAACATGTGCTCTTTTTAAACTACACTCCTCTCTCTTTCTATTCTCTCTCTCTCTTTCTATTCTCTCTCTGTCTCTCTCTCTCTCTCTCTCTCTCTCTCTCTCTCTCTCTCTCTCTCTCTCTCTCTCTCTCTCTCTCTCTCTCTCTCTCTCTCTCTCTCTCTCTGGATATTTGAAGGTGATCGGTAGTGTAGGGCAGCTGTTACATAGAGGATTAACATCTTCTAACGTGTATTACCTCAGCCGGTATAACACAGCAGCTGTGAACCGCCACACACACACACACACAGAGGAGAAGAGAGGCGGTGACCCAGTTGTGGCAGCAGGTGGGTTGGAGGTGATTTGAATGAGGTTGAGGTTTAAGAGAATCCGTGGGTGTAATGAAGAGGGTACTTCAGCTATTTGCACATATGATGCAACACTGTACATAGTCAAACTTTTCTGAGTGTAATGTTCACTGTTCATTTCTGATGGTTTATTTCCCCTTGCTTATTTACATTTTTGTGGATTGTCTATTTCACTTGCTTCTCAATGTAAACACGTTTCCCCATGCAAATAAAGCCAATTGAATTGAGAGATTGTTAAAAGACAGCTGTACCTTTTGTGTACATTTGAGTGAAATGTTTACTGTTCATTTACATTTTCAGGGTTTTTGTTTTGTTGTTTCTTCTCATTTTTGTTTATCGTTTATTCCACTTGCTTTGGCAATGTAAACATATGTTCCCCGTGTCAATAAAGACCCTTTTAATTGAATTGAATTGAATTTAGAGAGAGAACTGACAGTAAGAGTGTTTTGCAAACGATTAGAAATCTCACAAAAATGCCCGCCCCTCCCCTCTCTCCACCCCCCTACCCCTCTCTCTCCGGCCCTCCCTCCTCTTCTGTCTCCCTACTTGTCTCTGTCTCAGTCTTCCACCTCTGTAATAGGCTCAGACACAAGGTGTTTGCAGAGAGAAGAGGTTGATGTGCTGATAACAGGCTGGCTTTAGGGGAGAGAAATGCATTTCCTTACCGAGCAGTGCGCCTCTCTCGGTCTCTCCTTTTCACCTCTCTCTCTCTCTCTCTCTCTTGACGTCTGGCTTTTCTCGCTCCTTGCTCCCTCTCTTCTCTCTCTCTATCCTTTTCACTGCACTTCTCTCTCTCATTTGCTCACTTTCACTCATTCTCTGCCTGAATCTCCTGCTCTGTCAATGTCTTGCTCTCCATTTCTCTCTCGCTCTCTCTCTCTATCACCCCCCTCTCTCTTTCTATCACCTCACTCTTGCTCTCTCTCACTCTCGTTCTCTCTCTATCCTCTCTCTCAATCACCTCTCTCGCTCTCTATCACCTCTCTCTCGCTCTCTATCACTCTCTCTCTCTCTATCCTCTCTCTCTCTATCACTTCTCTCTCTCTCTCTATCATCTCTCACTTCTCTCTCGTTCTCTCTTGTTCTCTCACTTCTCTCGCTCTCTCACTTCTCTCTCGTTCCCTCACCTCTCTCTCTCTCACTTCTCTCTCGCTCTCTCAACTCTCTCTCGCTTCTCTCTCGCTCTCTCACCTCTCTCTCTCTATCACCTCTCTCTCTCACCTCTCTCACTTCTCTCTCTCTCACCTCTCTCTCTCTCTCTGTCACCTCTCTCTCACCTCGCTCGTTCTCTCACCTCTCTCTCGCTATCAGCTGTGACTGTAAACAGAGAGACACATGAAGCCTCAGCTTGTACTGGAGCTCTATATCCTCTCCCACCGCTGTTGTTATTTGCCCTTCCTCTCTCTCACACACACACACACACACACACACACATTTGCTCTCCTCCCTCGCTCTCCGCCTGTCTAGCGAAGTGTGTGTGTTTCACGGCGTCTGAGCCAGGTAGGCAGAGGAAGCTCTCTCGCCTGTTCCATTTGATGCGTCGGGAAACATTTCAGTGAAGCGAGTGCTTCCGAGGTGCGGCAGAACTCTCCCGCATGTCAACGCTCTCCTCTCCTCCTTGTCATCCCCCTCTCACTCTCTCCATCCCTCCCTCTCTCCATCCCTCCCTCTCTCTCGGCTTGTTCTGGTGGAAAGATGGGAAAATTGTACATTCAGATCTTGGCTCAAAGCACACAAACAGGGGCTGCAAACACACACACACACACACACACACACACACACACACACGGCAGCGACACACACACTGCCTCCTTTTCACACGCCACACTATTGTAATTCCATAATATCACGTGGCTCCGGAGAATGTGGAATAAGAGAATACGTGTGTTCCCTGAATGCTTACACAGACACAAACACGACACCCACACACCACACACACACACACACAATCACATTCCGGTGCTTTATCCCCCTTGGTAATCTGTTTACGGGGTGACAGGCACGTCAGGGGAAAAGTTAATTGAAATCGGTACTAATCTGATGATGACACGCACACAGCCACAGAAAGTAGTCCTCATCCCCGTCGTCACCGTGGCGATAGGCCCAGTCAGCCAGTCAGGTTGCACCTTGTTGTGTTGTGGCAGGGAGCGGAGGGAGTCAATAAGTTAATGCTACTTAATTTCATGCCTCTTGGTTCTGTTAAGCTGCTTGGTGTGTGTGGCATGTTGATTGGTAATCTGACATTTGATATGTGCCTCACAGACTCCCTCACCACAGATCTGGTTCTGCTTGTTTGTGCCCCCCTATCCCCTCCCCCCCTCTTCTCTCATTATCTATCCTTCTCTTTCCTCCCATCTTCTCCTTTCCTTCTCTCTCTCTTTCCCCTTTCCTCCCCCTCTGTCCGTTTCCTCCCCTCTTTCCTTCTCCTCTTTCCTCCCCCGCCTCATTCCCCCTTCTCTCTCCTTTACTCCATTCTTCCCTTCTCGCATCATTGTAAATAAGAATTAGTTCCGAACTAAATTACGTTCAAATAAAAACCAACAACAATGAAACTAATCTGCTCTCTCCGTCTCCTCTTCTCACAGGATGGCTACTATTCCCACCGCCCCAAGGAGAAAGTCAGAGTGGACAGCAACAATGAGAACTCTGTGCCCAAAGACTTTGAGAACATAGACAATAGTAACTTTGGCGCCCGTTCGCAGCCCCAGCGCCAGCCTCCAGGGGGCGCTGACAGTAACAAACGCAGGGAGAGGCTGCAGGAGAAGGCCCATGCCGAACAGGCAACCTGGAAGGATAACGTTCCAATTTTCAGCCGGAGCTCCAACGAGGTCCTCCAGTACGGACGAGCCGTAGCCCAGAATGGCTCACTTCCTGTGGGCCCGAAAGCGGTTGGAGCCGGGGTGGGCTCCAGGAACCACCACAGCCGCTCTTCACAGCCACAGAGCCAGGGTCAGGCTCAGACTTACCCACAGTCGCAGTCCCACCCCCAGACTCAACATAGACACCAACACCAGCATCAAACCAGGAAGCAGGCGACTGCGGCTCCATTGGAGGTCGTTTACGACCAGCCGCCAAAGTGTGAGATCAGTGGGAAGGAAGCAATTTCGGCTCTGTCCAGAGCCAAGACCAAGGTGTGCCGGCAGCAGATAGCTGAAGTGTACTGCAGACACAAGGAAGGTCAACTGATGCCTGAGAAGGTCACCCGCTACTGTCCCATAGAGGGTGAGTTAATAGATATACTGTTACTGTACCATAGAGGGTGAGTTAATAGATATACTGTTACTGTACCATAGAGGGTGAGTTAATAGATATACTGTTACTGTACCATAGAGGGTGAGTTAATAGATATACTGTTACTGTAACATAGAGGGTGAGTTAATAGATATACTGTTACTGTAACATAGAGGGTGAGTTAATAGATATACTGTTACTGTACCATAGAGGGTGAGTTAATACTGTAGATATACTGTTACTACTGTTACTGTACCATATAGGGTGAGTTAATACTGTAGATACTGTTACTACTGTTACTGTACCATAGAGGGTGAGTTAATACTGCAAATATATTCTTACTACTATTACTGTACCATAGAGGGTGAGTTAATAGATATACTGTTACTACTGTTACTGTACCATATAGGGTGAGTTAATAGATATACTGTTACTGTACCATAGAGTGTGAGTTAATAGATATACTGTTACTACTGTTACTGTACCATAGAGGGTGAGTTAATACTGTAGATATACTGTTACTACTATTACTGTACCATAGAGGGTGAGTTAATAATGTAGATATACTGTTACTACTATTACTGTACCATAGAGGGTGAGTTAATACTGCAAATATAGTCTTACTACTATTACTGTACCATAGAGGGTGAGTTAATAGATACACTGTTACTACTGTTACTGTACCATAGCTGTACCATATAGTGTGAGTTAATACTGTCGATATACTGTTATTACTGTTGCTGTACCATAGAGGGTGAGTTAATACTGTAGCTATATTGTTACTACTATTACTGTACCATAGAGGATGAGTTAATACTGTAGATACTGTTACTACTATTACTGTCCCATAGAGGGTGAGTTAATAGATATACTGTTACTACTGTTACTGTACCATAGAGGGTGAGTTAATACTGTAGCTATATTGTTACTACTATTACTGTACCATAGAGGGTGAGTTAATACTGTAGATACTGTTACTACTATTACTGTACCATAGAGGGTGAGTTAATACTGTAGCTATATTGTTACTACTATTACTGTACCATAGAGGGTGAGTTAATACTGTAGATACTGTTGCTACTATTACTGTACCATAGAGGGTGAGTTAATACTGTAGCTATACTGTTACTACTATTACTGTACCATAGAGGGTGAGTTAATACTGTAGATACTGTTACTACTATTACTGTACCATAGAGGGTGAGTTAATACTGTAGATATACTGTTACTACTGTTACTGTCCCATAGAGGGTGAGTTAATAGATATACTGTTACTGTACCATAGAGGGTGAGTTAATACTGTAGATATACTGTTACTTATATTACTGTACCATAGAGGGTGAGTTAATACTGTAGATATACTGTTACTACTATTACTGTACCATAGAGGGTGAGTTAATATTGTAGATACTGTTACTACTATTACAGTACCATAGAGGGTGAGTTAATACTGTAGCTATACTGTTACTACTATTACTGTACCATAGAGGGTGAGTTAATACTGTAGATATACTGTTACTTATATTACTGTACCATAGAGGGTGAGTTAATACTGTAGATACTGTTACTACTATTACTGTACCATAGAGGGGGAGTTAATAATGTAGATATACTGTTACTACTGTTACTGTACCATAGAGGGTGAGTTAATAATGTAGATATACTGTTACTACTATTACAGTACCATAGAGGGTGAGTTAATACTGTAGATACTGTTACTACTATTACTGTACCATAGAGGGTGAGTTAATACTGTAGATACTGTTACTACTGTTACTGTACCATAGAGGGTGAGTTAATAGATATACTGTTACTGTACCATAGAGGGTGAGTTAATACTGTAGATATCCTGTTACTACTATTACAGTACCATAGAGGGTGAGTTAATACTGTAGATACTGTTACTACTATTACTGTACCATAGAGGGTGAGTTAATACTGTAGATACTGTTACTACTGTTACTGTACCATAGAGGGTGAGTTAATAGATATACTGTTACTGTACCATAGAGGGTGAGTTAATACTGTAGATATCCTGTTACTGTACCATAGAGGGTGAGTTAATACTGTAGATATACTGTTACTACAATTACTGTACCATAGAGGGTGAGTTAATACTGTAGATATACTGTTACTTATATTACTGTACCATAGAGGGTGAGTTAATATTGTAGATACTGTTACTACTATTACAGTACCATAGAGGGTGAGTTAATACTGTACATATACTGTTACTACTGTTACTGTACCATAGAGGGTGAGTTAATATTGTAGATACTGTTACTACTATTACAGTACCATAGAGGGTGAGTTAATACTGTAGATATACTGTTACTACTGTTACTGTACCATAGAGGGTGAGTTAATATTGTAGATACTGTTACTACTGTTACTGTACCATAGAGGGTGAGTTAATACTGTAGATATACTGTTACTACTGTTACTGTACCATAGAGGGTGAGTTAATATTGTAGATACTGTTACTACTGTTACTGTACCATAGAGGGTGAGTTAATACTGTAGATACTGTTACTACTGTTACTGTACCATAGAGGGTGAGTTAATATTGTAGATACTGTTACTACTATTACAGTACCATAGAGGGTGAGTTAATACTGTAGATATACTGTTACTACTGTTACTGTACCATAGAGGGTGAGTTAATATTGTAGATACTGTTACTACTGTTACTGTACCATAGAGGGTGAGTTAATATTGTAGATACTGTTACTACTATTACTGTACCATAGAGGGTGAGTTAATACTGTAGATATACTGTTTCTTATATTACTGTACCATAGAGGGTGAGTTAATATTGTAGATACTGTTACTACTGTTACTGTACCATAGAGGGTGAGTTGATACTGTAGATATACTGTTACTACTTTTACTGTCCCATAGAGGGGGAGTTAATTTATATACAGTTACTGTACCATAGAGGGTGAGTTAATATTGTAGATACTGTTACTACTGTTACTGTACCATAGAGGGTGAGTTGATACTGTAGATATACTGTTACTACTTTTACTGTACCATAGAGGGGGAGTTAATTTATATACAGTTACTGTACCATAGAGGGTGAGTTAATAATGTAGATATACTGTTACTACTATTACTGTACCATAGAGGGTGAGTTAATACTGCAAATATATTCTTACTACTATTACTGTACCATAGAGGGTGAGTTAATAGATACACTGTTACTACTGTTACTGTACCATGCAGGGTTAGTTAATAGATATAATGTTACTACTGTTACTGTACCATAGCTGTACCATATAGTGTGAGTTAATACTGTCGATATACTGTTACTACTGTTACTGTACCATAGAGGGTGAGTTAATACTGTAGATATACTGTTACTACTATTACTGTCCCATAGAGGGTGAGTTAATACTGTAGATATACTGTTACTACTATTACTGTACCATGCAGGGTTAGTTAATAGATATAATGTTACTACTGTTACTGTACCATAGCTGTACCATATAGTGTGAGTTAATACTGTCGATATACTGTTACTACTGTTACTGTACCATAGAGGGTGAGTTAATACTGTAGATATACTGTTACTACTATTACTGTCCCATAGAGGGTGAGTTAATACTGTAGATACTGTTACTACTATTACTGTACCATAGAGGGTGAGTTAATACTGTACATATACTGTTACTACTATTACAGTACCATAGAGGGTGAGTTAATACTGTAGATACTGTTACTACTATTACTGTACCATAGATGGTGAGTTAATATTGTAGATACTGTTACTACTATTACTGTACCATAGAGGGTGAGTTAATACTGTAGATACTGTTACTACTATTACTGTACCATAGAGGGTGAGTTAATACTGTAGATACTGTTACTACTATTACTGTACCATAGAGGGTGAGTTAATACTGTAGATAGACTGTTTCTTATATTACTGTACCATAGAGGGTGAGTTAATACTGTAGATACTGTTACTACTATTACTGTACCGTAGAGGGTGAGTTAATAGATATACTGTTACTGTACCATAGAGGGTGAGTTAATACTGTAGATATCCTGTTACTGTACCATAGAGGGTGAGTTAATACTGTAGATATACTGTTACTACAATTACTGTACCATAGAGGGTGAGTTAATAGATACACTTTGACTGTCCCATAGAGGGTGAGTTAATTTATATACAGTTACTGTACCATAGAGGGTGAGTTAATAGATATATTGTTATTGTACCATAGAGGGTGAGTTAATAGATATACTGTTACTGTACCATAGAGAGTGAGTTAATAGATATACTGTTACTGTACCATAGAGGGTGAGTTAATAGATATACTGTTACTGTAACATAGAGGGTGAGTTAATAGATATACTGTTACTGTAACATAGAGGGTGAGTTAATAGATATACTGTTACTGTAACATAGAGAGTGAGTTAATAGATATACTGTTACTGTACCATAGAGGGTGAGTTAATACTGTAGATACTGTTACTACTATTACTGTACCATAGAGGGTGAGTTAATACTGTAGATACTGTTACTACTATTACTGTACCATAGAGGGTGAGTTAATACTGTAGATACTGTTACTACTATTACTGTACCATAGAGGGTGAGTTAATACTGTAGATACTGTTACTACTATTACTGTACCATAGAGGGTGAGTTAATACTGTAGATATACTGTTACTACTGTTACTGTACCATAGAGGGTGAGTTAATATTGTAGATACTGTTACTACTGTTACTGTACCATAGAGGGTGAGTTAATACTGTAGATACTGTTACTACTGTTACTGTACCATAGAGGGTGAGTTAATATTGTAGATACTGTTACTACTATTACAGTACCATAGAGGGTGAGTTAATACTGTAGATATACTGTTACTACTGTTACTGTACCATAGAGGGTGAGTTAATATTGTAGATACTGTTACTACTGTTACTGTACCATAGAGGGTGAGTTAATATTGTAGATACTGTTACTACTATTACTGTACCATAGAGGGTGAGTTAATACTGTAGATATACTGTTACTTATATTACTGTACCATAGAGGGTGAGTTAATATTGTAGATACTGTTACTACTGTTACTGTACCATAGAGGGTGAGTTGATACTGTAGATATACTGTTACTACTTTTACTGTCCCATAGAGGGGGAGTTAATTTATATACAGTTACTGTACCATAGAGGGTGAGTTAATAATGTAGATATACTGTTACTACTATTACTGTACCATAGAGGGTGAGTTAATACTGCAAATATATTCTTACTACTATTACTGTACCATAGAGGGTGAGTTAATAGATACACTGTTACTACTGTTACTGTACCATGCAGGGTTAGTTAATAGATATAATGTTACTACTGTTACTGTACCATAGCTGTACCATATAGTGTGAGTTAATACTGTCGATATACTGTTACTACTGTTACTGTACCATAGAGGGTGAGTTAATACTGTAGATATACTGTTACTACTATTACTGTCCCATAGAGGGTGAGTTAATACTGTAGATATACTGTTACTACTATTACTGTACCATGCAGGGTTAGTTAATAGATATAATGTTACTACTGTTACTGTACCATAGCTGTACCATATAGTGTGAGTTAATACTGTCGATATACTGTTATTACTGTTACTGTACCATAGAGGGTGAGTTAATACTGTAGATATACTGTTACTACTATTACTGTCCCATAGAGGGTGAGTTAATACTGTAGATATACTGTTACTACTATTACTGTACCATGCAGGGTTAGTTAATAGATATAATGTTACTACTGTTACTGTACCATAGCTGTACCATATAGTGTGAGTTAATACTGTCGATATACTGTTACTACTGTTACTGTACCATAGAGGGTGAGTTAATACTGTAGATATACTGTTACTACTATTACTGTCCCATAGAGGGTGAGTTAATACTGTAGATACTGTTACTACTATTACTGTACCATAGAGGGTGAGTTAATACTGTACATATACTGTTACTACTATTACAGTACCATAGAGGGTGAGTTAATACTGTAGATACTGTTACTACTATTACTGTACCATAGATGGTGAGTTAATATTGTAGATACTGTTACTACTATTACTGTACCATAGAGGGTGAGTTAATACTGTAGATACTGTTACTACTATTACTGTACCATAGAGGGTGAGTTAATACTGTAGATACTGTTACTACTATTACTGTACCATAGAGGGTGAGTTAATACTGTAGATAGACTGTTTCTTATATTACTGTACCATAGAGGGTGAGTTAATACTGTAGATACTGTTACTACTATTACTGTACCGTAGAGGGTGAGTTAATAGATATACTGTTACTGTACCATAGAGGGTGAGTTAATACTGTAGATATCCTGTTACTGTACCATAGAGGGTGAGTTAATACTGTAGATATACTGTTACTACAATTACTGTACCATAGAGGGTGAGTTAATAGATACACTTTGACTGTCCCATAGAGGGTGAGTTAATTTATATACAGTTACTGTACCATAGAGGGTGAGTTAATAGATATATTGTTATTGTACCATAGAGGGTGAGTTAATAGATATACTGTTACTGTACCATAGAGAGTGAGTTAATAGATATACTGTTACTGTACCATAGAGGGTGAGTTAATAGATATACTGTTACTGTAACATAGAGGGTGAGTTAATAGATATACTGTTACTGTAACATAGAGGGTGAGTTAATAGATATACTGTTACTGTAACATAGAGAGTGAGTTAATAGATATACTGTTACTGTACCATAGAGGGTGAGTTAATACTGTAGATACTGTTACTACTATTACTGTACCATAGAGGGTGAGTTAATACTGTAGATACTGTTACTACTATTACTGTACCATAGAGGGTGAGTTAATACTGTAGATACTGTTACTACTATTACTGTACCATAGAGGGTGAGTTAATACTGTCGATATACTGTTACTACTATTACTGTACCATAGAGGGTGAGTTAATACTGTAGATATACTGTTACTTATATTACTGTACCATAGAGGGTGAGTTAATATTGTAGATACTGTTACTACTGTTACTGTACCATAGAGGGTGAGTTAATATTGTAGATACTGTTACTACTGTTACTGTACCATAGAGGGTGAGTTGATACTGTAGATATACTGTTACTACTTTTACTGTCCCATAGAGGGGGAGTTAATTTATATACAGTTACTGTACCATAGAGGGTGAGTTAATAATGTAGATATACTGTTACTACTATTACTGTACCATAGAGGGTGAGTTAATACTGCAAATATATTCTTACTACTATTACTGTACCATAGAGGGTGAGTTAATAGATACACTGTTACTACTGTTACTGTACCATGCAGGGTTAGTTAATAGATATAATGTTACTACTGTTACTGTACCATAGCTGTACCATATAGTGTGAGTTAATACTGTCGATATACTGTTACTACTGTTACTGTACCATAGAGGGTGAGTTAATACTGTAGATATACTGTTACTACTATTACTGTCCCATAGAGGGTGAGTTAATACTGTAGATACTGTTACTACTATTACTGTACCATAGAGGGTGAGTTAATACTGTACATATACTGTTACTACTATTACAGTACCATAGAGGGTGAGTTAATACTGTAGATACTGTTACTACTATTACTGTACCATAGAGGGTGAGTTAATACTTTAGATACTGTTACTACTATTACTGTACCGTAGAGGGTGAGTTAATAGATATACTGTTACTGTACCATAGAGGGTGAGTTAATACTGTAGATATACTGTTACTACAATTACTGTACCATAGAGGGTGAGTTAATAGATACACTTTGACTGTCCCATAGAGGGTGAGTTAATTTATATACAGTTACTGTACCATAGAGGGTGAGTTAATAGATATATTGTTATTGTACCATAGAGGGTGAGTTAATAGATATACTGTTACTGTACCATAGAGAGTGAGTTAATAGATATACTGTTACTGTACCATAGAGGGTGAGTTAATAGATATACTGTTACTGTACCATAGATGGTGGGTACATTGTGTAGACTTTACTGTAGAGATATAGGCCCGGTCTAGAAACACGCCCTAACTCCTTTCCCCTATAGACTGTATAGGTTGAGGATGGAACTGGAACTGTTGAAGCAGTATGATAGTAGGTCCACTTTGCCCTCTGATCAGATCTACATTATTACCATTTGCTCTTGGGGGATGTGGGGATGGGGTTGTTCCTGGATGGGCCAAAGTGTGGGAGAAAATATTTGGCCCGTACAGTTGTTTCTGGACTGCGGTCTTTTGTAGCTCAGTTGGTAGAGCATGGCATTTGTAAGGCCTGAATTGTGGGTTTGATTCGTAAAATGTATGCACGCGTGACTGTAAGTCACTTTTTGATAAACGTGTCTGCTAAATGATATATATTATAGAAAACTATCACTTAGCTATGCTCACATTGCAAAGGTTTAGAGGAATTGAGGCTGGTTGGTAGTTTGGGGAATGATTGGATAGTTTGGGAATAGTTTGGTATACTGGGTGTGAACAGTTTGGTATACTGGGTGTGAACAGTTTGGTATACTGAGTGTGAACAGTTTGGTATACTGAGTGTGAACAGTTTGGTATACTGGGTGTGAACAGTTTGGTATACTGGGTGTGAACAGTTTGGTATACTGAGTGTGAACAGTTTGGTATACTGGGTGTGAACAGTTTGGTATGCTGGGTTTGAACAGTTTGGTATACTGGGCGTGAACCATTTGGGTATACTGGGTTTGAACAGTTTGGTATACTGGGTGTGAACAGTTTGGTATACTGGGTTTGAACAGTTTGGTATGCTGGGTTTGAACAGTTTGGTATACTGGGCGTGAACCATTTGGGTATACTGGGTTTGAACAGTTTGGTATACTGGGTGTGAACAGTTTGGTATACTGGGTTTGAACAGTTTGGTATGCTGGGTTTGAACAGTTTGGTATACTGGGCGTGAACCATTTGGGTATACAGGGTGTGAACAGTTTGGTATACTGGGTGTGGTACACTCGCATATTTGACCAGATACTCTTTCATATCATATAAAACAATTGCTAGAACATTCTGTTTGTTAGTCAATCATAGTAATAGTGTAATCATCGTGCGACAGCTTGATAGAGGCTCCTTTGAAACATGTTGTTTGTTTTGTCGTCATGGTCTGTGTATGTACTGTCAATGTCTGAGTCCCAAATGGCTCTAATCCCTTTATCGTCCACTTCTGTTGACCAGGGCTCATAGGGTTCTGCTCAAAAGTAGTGTACTATGTAGGGAATAGGGAGCCATTTAGAGCGTATACCATCTCTTTTTACAGCAGGAAAATACAATATCCCCTGAAGCTGAAATAAAATCTGTTTTGACTTAGGCACACAAACACAACCATTTATGCACACACACACACACACACACACAAAAAAACACTCACGCACATTTATGCACACACACAAACACACACACACCCATTTATGCACACACACAGATGTATGCACACACACACATACACAGATACACACGTACACACACTCACACTACGCTTTCTGTTGTTTTACTGCTAATAATTCCAATTCATATCAAAGTCAGGCAAGAAATGTGTTTCTTGGCTGATGAGAAATTTGTGCGAGAAAATGGAAGACACTTTTTGTATTTACACCAAATTGCTTTCCAATTTTCATTCTGGCCACAGAAATGCAAGTTTGCACACAGACACACACACACACACACACTTACAACCACACACAGGCAGACGGATACACACAGGAACGCACAAACTCTTTCGCTTTCTCACCCTCTTCCTTTCTCTCTCTTTCTTACTCACAAACACACACACACCGCACACACACTTTTCCAAGTAGACTGGTTGAACATCTGCAGGTTGGCAGAAGACTCCTGTAAACAAAATCTGTGAGCTTGCCACCATCGGTGAGGACCACGCATCAATGTTTAAAGAAACAACACACACACACAGAGGAGTGTATGGAGGACATGTGGAGAAAAGGAGAAAAAAGGCAGAACGATACATGGACATCTGGCCAGACATAACCAGACACTGTGCACCCACCTTGTAGGCTACTGCTTGTCTATCTGGGACAATTCCAATGGTTGCGTCTGAAATTGCACCATAGTCACTTATAAGTGCACTACCTTTGAATAGGGCGCCAACACACCTTGACTGCACCTTGTGAGTCCACCTTGACTGCACCTTGTGAGTCCACCATAACTGCACCTTGTGAGTCCACCATGTGACTGCACCTTGTGTGTCCACCATGACTGCATCTTGTGAGTCCACCATGACTGCACCTTGTGAGTCCACCATAACTGCACCTTGTGAGTCCACCATAACTGCACCTTGTGAGTCCACCATGACTGCACCTTGTGAGTCCACCTTGACTGCACCTTGTGAGTCCACCATGACTGCACCTTGTGAGTCCACCATGACTGCACCTTGTGAGTCCACCATGACTGCACCTTGTGAGTCCACCATGACTGCACCTTGTGAGTCCACCATGACTGCACCTTGTGAGTCCACCATGACTGCACCTTGTGTGTCCACCATGACTGCACCTTGTGAGTCCACCATGACTGCACCTTGTGTGTCCACCATGACTGCACCTTGTGAGTCCACCATGACTGCACCTTGTGAGTCCACCATGACTGCACCTTGTGAGTCCACCATGACTGCACCTTATGAGTCCACCATGACTGCACCTTGTGAGTCCACCTTGACTGCATCTTGTGAGTCCACCATGACTGCACCTTATGAGTCCACCATGACTGCACCTTGTGAGTCCACTTTGACTGCACCTTGTGTGTCCACCATGACTGCACCTTGTGTGTCCACCATGACTGCACCTTGTGAGTCCACCATGACTGCACCTTGTGAGTCCACTTTGACTGCACCTTGTGTGTCCACCATGACTGCACCTTGTGTGTCCACCATGACTGCACCTTGTGAGTCCACCATAACTGCACCTTGTGAGTCCACCATGACTGCACCTTGTGTGTCCACCATGACTGCACCTTGTGTGTCCACCATAACTGCACCTTGTGAGTCCACCATAACTGCACCTTGTGTGTCCACCATAACTGCACCTTGTGAGTCCACCATAACTGCACCTTGTGAGTCCACCATGACTGCACCTTGTGTGTCCACCATGACTGCACCTTGTGTGTCCACCATGACTGCACCTTGTGTGTCCACCATAACTGCACCTTGTGAGTCCACCATGACTGCACCTTGTGTGTCCACCATGACTGTGCAACTTTGTTCTGTACAGCAATGTAAGCGAGGATACATATTCCCCAAGATATAAACCAACGCTTGTCTATCAGTGAATAAGCTCATGTCATCTCCCTAGACCAGGACAGTCCAACCCTCTTCCTGGAGATCTACCATCCTGTGGGTTTTCAGTCCAACCCTAATTTAACACGCCTGATTCTACTAATTAGCTGCTCAACAAGACCTTAACTAGCTGAATCAGATATGCTAAATTAGGGTTGAACTGAAAAAGCTACAGGAGAGTAGATCTCCAGGAAGAGGGTTGGGCAGCCCTGCCCTAGACTCACCATCGTCATCCCACTCCAACTGACAGTTTGATCAAAGGAGACGGGGGAAATTGAAAAGGGCTTATTCCTGGTGGCGCCGTGTAACAACACGGACGGCTAAATTAAATCACTTTTTCACTCCCTCTGTCTGTTCTGTCGTCTGCCACAATGTTGTTCTCTCTCTCTCTCTCTCTCTCTCTCTCTCTCTCTCTCTCTCTCTCTCTCTCTCTCTCTCTCTCTCCATGTGTCAGATGCACCAATCTGAATTTGAGGCGCTAACCTTGTTAGCTCTCCCTCTCGCTCTCTCCCCATGTCTCAGTTGCACCAATCTGAATTTGAGGCACTAACCTTGTTAGCTACAAATTGTCCAATTTGATTTCATCGGTATTCTGTCCTTGAAGAGTTGGCTGGGTTAGCGCGTAGCTGTTAGCGCCGGCACCATATGATATGAGAGGGTATATATTAGCATTAGCAAAGCCTCTATATGCTAACTGGGCTACTGTCTAATGTCTACATGATAGTAATATGTGGGATGGAACTGGCACCATCATTGGTTGATGTCCGTTGTCAGCCAATGACCTTGCATGTTCGGTCACCCCTAAATACGTAGCAGGTAACATCATTCAAGGCTTATTCACTTGTTTGCTGATTTTAAAAAATAAAACCGCATTTCTGCATCTAGAACAAAGAACAAGATAGTTATACTCAGTCAGGTGAGACTTTAGTTGGATCCTGCGTTGGTACTGAGCAGATGTTGCATTAAAGAACTTTAATATTGGAAACTAAAAGGACATTTCTGCTCCTCTCCTCTTCCAACCTCTCGCATGACTGGTTGAGATGGACGGCCATGAGCTGCAGAAGTTACACAAGATGAAGGAGAGAGAGAGAGAGAAGAATGAAATGATGGAGAGAGAGAGTGCTGATAGCAGATGAGGGAGAGGCAGTTTGAAATATTGATGGTGATAGGAGAGAGGAAAAAGAGGGATGTGGCAGAGTCTGGAGTTTTTAGACCTATCACGTCCCTGTAGGTGTAGAGACACACAACACATTGGCTCATTAGTTCAGCTAGCTAGCATATCACAAGCCTCAAAGTGCTTGGTGAAGCACTCCGCCAATTAGCCTAGTGCCATGCTAGCCAGTGAACCTCCCGAGCTGCCTACCAATTACTGTTCAATCTGATACTGTGTGTCTGTGTGGGGGGGGGGGGGGGGGGGGTTGATTCGTCTATCCTTGCGGGGAGCTAAAATTCCCAAAAGTCCCCACAAGGATAGTAGAACAAGGAACATTCTCCAATATCTAGGAGGACAATGGCTATTTTAAGGTTAGTGGTTAGGTTTAGGGTTAGGGTTAAATTAGAAGTAGGATACGGGGTTAGGTTTAGGGTTAGGGCTAAATTAGAAGTAGGATACGGGGTTAGGTTTAGGGTTAGGGTTAAATTAGAAGTAGGGTAAGGGGTTAGTGGTTAGGTTTAGGGTTAGGATTAAATTAGGAGTAGGGTAAGGGGTTAGTGGTTAGGTTTAGGGTTAGGTTTAGGGTTAAATTAGAAGTAGGATACGGGGTTAGGTTTAGGGTTAGGGTTAAATTAGAAATAGGGTAAGGGGTTAGTGGTTAGGTTTAGGGTTAGGGTTAAATTAGGAGTAGGGTAAGGGGTTAGTGGTTAGGTTTAGGGTTAGGTTTAGGGTTAATTTAGAAGTAGGATACGGGGTTAGGTTTAGGGTTAGGGTTAAATTAGGAGTAGGGTAAGGGGTTAGTGGTTAGGTTTAGGGTTAGGGTTAAATTAGGAGTAGGGTAAGGGGTTAGTGGTTAGGTTTAGGGTTAGGGTTAAATTAGGAGTAGGGTAAGGGGTTAGTGGTTAGGTTTAGGGTTAAATTAGGAGTAGGGTACGGGGTTAGGTTTAGGGTTAGGGTTAAATTAGCAGTAGGGTAAGGGGTTAGGTTTAGGGTTAGGGTTAAATTAGCAGTAGGGTAAGGGGTTAGTGGTTAGGTTTAAATTAGAAGTAGGGTGAAGGGGTTAGTGGTTAGGGTTAGGGTTAAATTAGGAGTAGGGTAAGGGGTTAGTGGTTAGGTTTAGGGTTAGGGTTAAATTAGGAGTAGGGTAAGGGGTTAGTGGTTAGGTTTAGGGTTAGGGTTAAATTAGGAGTAGGGTAAGGGGTTAGTGGTTAGGTTTAGGGTTAAATTAGGAGTAGGGTACGGGGTTAGGTTTAGGGTTAGGGTTAAATTAGCAGTAGGGTAAGGGGTTAGGTTTAGGGTTAGGGTTAAATTAGCAGTAGGGTAAGGGGTTAGTGGTTAGGTTTAAATTAGAAGTAGGGTGAAGGGGTTAGTGGTTAGGGTTAGGGTTAAATTAGAAGTAGGGTGAAGGGGTTAGTGGTTAGGGTTAGGGTTAGGGTTAAGATAAGGTTTATGGTTAGGGTTAGATTTAGGGTTAGGGGTAAGGGAAAATAGGATTTTGTATAGAAATACGAAACGTGTGTGTGTGTGCCACTCCAGAAACATTTTCACCCAACACTGTCAACTAGTTAACTAACCAACCAGCCAACCAACCATAGAAATAGAGTAACCAATCACAGATCCATTAACTTGAATGGGGAATGCCCATTCTAGTAATTATAGTTATTTGCAACCAACCACATTCACATTCAATATCCCATAGGCACAGCCAGGCTTCATAGTAACACATACACAGACACACACACGCCCTGTCTTTCACACACACACACTCACACTCACTTTTCCAACCACATTCACATTCAAAACTCCATATTAATAGGCAGGATTCATAGTAACCAAACTATGAATAAAACGATAATTCTTGGGCAGGAATTGGCTGATTGAGTGATGGACAGGAGACATGGCCAATTGGAGTCACGGGAGCATGTATGTAGCCCCGCCCCTGTTGTTAGGCTTTAAATACAAGCAAGCAAAAGGTCCTGCCCTTCAATTGAGATAATTACAGGACAGCAGAGCCTAGCTTGTCCAGCCAGACACAGGGAAGAAAGAGCCAGAAGGGGAGGGGCACCTTGGGATCTTTTTACCCCTGGGACAGCATACCCTAAGGAGGTTGAAACACTTACCACGTCCCCCGCAACACAGAGGACCAGATTACTGCCATTATCTCCAGAACAACCTTGTCCTCTCTGTCGTCAACAAACATAACGTCTCAATAAAGCTCTGTGTTTCCTGTAACTCCATAGGCCCTGTGAACACAAAACAACCACCATATGTAATAATGGTGCTGGATTGTATTCCCCTAGTACTTATTTGCTGATGGAGAACACAATACAAGACCAAGAGAGAGGCTCTGAGCGGAAATCTTTTTTTTAAAAAGGCGTTTACTATTAGAATGAAAGAAACCACAATATGAATCCGTGTGGCTTTTTGAACGGTTTCTGGAGAGAGCTGGAATTGTTTGATTGTGTGGTTGTGAGTTGGAATAGTCATTGTCTACTTACTTCCAAGTCTTATTCTGGGACTGTGGTACAGAGCAATGATGACACACTATCAAGTGAACTCCACCCCAAACCCAAAGGAATGGTTCTAGGATTCCTATTCAGATCTTGTGGCCTTGCTGGTTATGGTTCAAATAACTCAATGGTCACATAGTGAATGAAACTCATCTCCTTGTGACATGCTTCTTCTTCTTCATAGTATGCACAGTAACAGCACAGTAACGTTGGAGTCACTGCGCCACGTGTTCAGTACACCTTCCAGTGTATGAAGTGTAGACGATGAAACCTAATGTGTGTGTTATTATTCTGTCCACGTAAGGCAATTGTCAGCGTCTGGGAGGAAGACTCGTCAGAGAGTTCTACATACAGGTACATGTTTTATTCTCTGTATGAATGACTAACAACCTGTCTCTGTACGGTATCCTTGTGTTGTTCAGGTAAGGCCAATGCCAACGTGGCGTGGGAGGAGGACTCGTCAGAGGGCCCACCGTCGGCCCCCGTCAGGATAGCCTTCGTCCTGGTGGTCCACGGCAGAGCCTCACGACAGTTCCAGAGACTTTTCAAGGCCATCTACCACACCTCACACTACTACTATATACATATAGACCAGGTAAGACTATAGACTACCATCTACCACCTCACACTACTACTATATACATATAGACCAGGTAAGACTATAAATTACCATCTACCACCTCACACTACTACTATATACATATAGACCAGGTAAGACTATAGACTACCATCTACCACCTCACACTACTACTATATACATATAGACCAGGTAAGACTATAGACTACCATCTACCACCTCACACTACTACTATATACATATAGACCAGACTATAGACTACCATCTACCACCTCACACTACTACTATATACATATAGACCAGGTAAGACTATAGACTACCATCTACCACACCTCACACTACTACTATATACATATAGACCAGACTATAGACTATAAATCAAATCAAATCAAATGTATTTATATAGCCCTTCGTACATCAGCCTAAAACCCCAAACAGCAAGCAATGCAGGTGTAGAAGCACGGTGGCTAGGAAAAACTCCCTAGAAAGGCCAAAACCTCGGAAGAAACCTAGAGAGGAACCAGGCTATGTGGGGTGGCCAGTCCTCTTCTGGCTGTGCCGGGTGGAGATTATAACAGAACATGGCCAAGATGTTCAAATGTTCATAAATGTCCAGCATGGTCAAATAATAATAATCACAGGCAGGACAGTTGAAACTGGAGCAGCAGCACGGCCAGGTGGACTGGGGACAGCAAGGAGTCATCATGCCAGGTAGTCCTGAGGCATGGTCCTAGGGCTCAGGTCCTCCGAGAGAGCGAAAGAGAGAGAATTAGAGAGAGCATACTCAAATTCACACATGACACTGGATAGGACAGGATAAGTACTCCAGATATAACAATAGACAATAGGTTTTTAGTCCTGTCCGGATCACCAATCATTCACGTGTATTTTTTGGTCTTGCCTATGGTGGCAGAACGTCAAGGACCAGCCCTGGAATCAAGTGTGCTAGATTGGGGTTGGAGTGAAAACCTACAGGACAGTAGCTCTCAAGGAACAGGGTTGGAGAGCCCTGGTCTATCCCATTATCCTCTACATAGGATATTGTCTTAAACCAGGGGTGTCAAACTCGTTCCATGGAGGGCCTAGTGTCTGCTGATTTTTGGGTTTTCCTTTCAATTAAGACCTAAATAACCAGGTGAGGGGAGTTCCTTACTAACCAGTGACCTTAATTCATCAATCATGTCCAAGGGTGTAGAAAAAACCTGCAGACACTTGGCCCTCCGTGGAATGAGTTTAGAAACATTTTAAACTCTTCCTCTTCTCTCCCCCTCCAGCGCTCCAACTACCTTCACAGACAGGTGCAGGCCCTGGCCTCCCAGTACCCCAACGTGAGGGTGACGCCCTGGAGGATGGCTACCATCTGGGGCGGTGCCAGCCTGCTCACCATGTACCTCCGCAGCATGGCAGACCTCATCACCATGACCGACTGGAGCTGGGACTTCTTCATCAACCTCAGCGCTGCAGACTACCCTATCAGGTGACTGGGGGGGAGGTGGCAGGGGGGTAGGGGGTGAGGGTTAGGATGATGGGGGGTAGAGGCTAGCAGCATGTCAGACCTGATCACCAAGACCGACTGGAGCTGGGACTTCTTCATTAACCTCAGCGCTGCAGACTACCCTATCAGGTGAATGGGGTGGAGGTGGCAGGGGGGTAGGGGGTGAGGGTTAGGATGATGAGGGGTAGAGGCTAGCAGCATGTCAGACCTGATCACCATGACCGACTGGAGCTGGGACTTCTTCATTAACCTCAGCGCTGCAGACTACCCCATCACGTGACTTGGGTGGAGGGGCAAGGTTTTCCAGATAGTTGACCTACTGTGCATTCGGAAAGTATTCAGACCCGTTGACTTCCACATTTTGTTACGTTACAGCCTTATTCTATATAAGGTCCCACAGTTAATAGTGCATGTCAGAGCAAAAACCAAGACATGATGTCAAAGGAATAGATGAACAGAGCAAAGTACAGAAAGATCCTTGATGAAAACCTGCTCCAGAGTGCTCAGGACCTCAGACTGGGGCCGAAGGTTCACCTTCCAACAGGACAACGACCCTAAGCACACAGCCAAGACAATGCAGGAGTGGCTTCAGTACAAGTCTCTGAATGTCCTTGAGTGGCCCAGCCAGAGCCCAGACTTGAACCCAATTGAACATCTCTGGAGAGACCTGAAAATAGCTGTGCAGCGACGTTCCCCATCCAGCCGGACAGAGAGGATCTGCAGATCTGTGCCAAGCTTGTAGTGTCATAACCAAGAAGACATGAATCTGTAACCGCTGACAAATGTGCTACAACAAAGTACTGAGTAAAGGGTCTGAATACATTTGCAAAAATGTCTAAAAACCTGTTTTTGCTTTTTCATTATGGGGTATTGTGTGTAGGGGAAAAAATGAGGGGAGGGGAAAAATGTAATCCTTTTATAGACAGGTGTGTGTCTTTCTAAATCATGTCCAATGAAGTTGTAGAAACATGTCAAGGATGATCAATGGAAACAGGATGCACCTGAGCTAAATATTTAGTCTCATAACAAAAGGTCAGAATACTTTTTTTATTTGTGATAAATTAGCAAAAATGTCTAAACCTGTTTTTACTTCGTCATGATGTGGTATTGTGTGTAGACTGATGCTGACATTTTTATTTATTTAATCCATTTTTAGAATAAGGCTGTAATGTAACAAAATGTGGAAAAAGTCAAGGGGGTCTGAATACTTTCCAAATGCTCTGTCTACGTTTAAGTACGGAAGTAGCAGCAGCTGTGTTGACAGCAAATTGGTTTTAATGGAACGTCTTGGTGTTGCAGGATGTGTTGGGCCGCTTCTCCTTCGAAGCAGTCAAGCTGGTTAGGTTTGAGTGGCCAGGAGTCAGACAGAGAAGAAATACTACGTCACATGCTCACGTCCCTGTGTGACCTGACACCAAAGGAATGCAACACTTTGAACACCAGTTTGGTCATGTTATGGGATTGAATTTTTTTTTGGAGAGATTGATAGTCCTTTGTTTGTGTAATTATAATTTACAGTTCAGACACGCTTTAAAATGAGCCATTATGAAGACCAAAAGCCATCTGAATAACTACCAGACAGTAGACACACAGCTATATAAACCCATAGGCCCTCAGGGAATCCATACTGTCACATTCACTGTACAACCACTGCAGACTTACAACAAAGACCCGAGCTAAGCAACTTAAATAGATCAATCACAGTCGATCTCCGGTTCTTCTTAAGGTGATTACACATTTGTTCCCCCCAAATTCCAATCCCTCTCCTGGCTTACTTACTCAGTTGAATAGGTTACATGATTGCATGTTAATTGCCCCTAGGTCAATATATGTATTGACTTCCCAACAGGTGGGGGGGGTGGCACCGCCCCAGATGGTAGCCATGCTCCAGGTGGTTGGGAGGGAGGCCAGAGCCTGCACCTGTCTGTGGAGGTAGTTGGAATGCTGGAGGGCAAGAGAAGAAGAAGAGTTTAAAACTCATTCCACCGAGGAACGAGTGTCACACATACACACCATTGTGAACCTCAAGGTCATTAGTCCCTCATAGACTTCGATCACATACTTTCCCCAGATGGCCACCAGTTGCAGTAATCACCATTGTGAAAAAGGAAACTGGACCTTGTGTGTCCAACACTTGGATCTAAGATGGAAGGTATAAAGAAAGAGGTGGTTGCCCTGGGTTGTTTTATAGTCCAACACGTGTGGTTGGTTTATATACACGGTTTGTATACACAGGCTCAGGAGACACCCCTGTTTGTATTCACCCTGTCAGGGAAATGTTCAGGGAAATATTTATGTTTCTGAAAGAGCTTACTTTTAATCTGTTGCCATGTAGATACAGTATGTGCTTGTCGTAGATATTATGGGATAGTGTGAAAACGGTGAGAATAGTTCTGATTTTGATGCTCGATCATAAAAGTGACAGTGTCTGTCTCTGTCTATGGGCGCTCAAGTGTGTGTGTGTGCGTGTGTGTGCGTGTGTACGTGTGTGTGTGCGTGCGTGCGTGTGTGCGCATAATGCCTTGTGTATGCTTGCGCCTGCCACTGTGTGAGTGGAAGTGTTTGTGGTGTGCTGGTGAGTCGTTTCTTTCTTCCTGTCTGTCTCCTCTTCTTCTCTTCATTTGCATGGTGGTGATGTGGTGGAGGAAAGGGCTGACACTGGAGGTTTTTATAGGCCCATCAGGAGAGAGATGGAGAGGGAGTGATAGAAGAGACAGAAGAGAAAGGGGAAAGAGAGGGGTTACATGTTGGCGTAGCAGACAGTAATATCTTCGCTTAGCAAGTGCTTTTTTTGGACCACTTCTTGGATTTTACTCAAGTTTCCTCATTTAGACCATATTTACATACATTAACCCACAACACTCTGGTCATCAATGCACTCCCTCAATCCACTCCTGCTCACCTACAGGGCCGTACAGTGATACAATCAAAAATAAGAACACTCTGTGACAGATTATACTTGCCTTGGACAGCCCTCTTCAATTCAGTTCAATTCAACTGTCAAGTGAGTGTAGAATGAAGCCAGCCAGTCTATGCTACAGTCATAGTACCTCTAAAAGAAAAACCAGGCTATGACCCACCCTATGGTCATCTTCTCCACTGATACTGTGTAAGGAATGAAGGGACAATCCCAACAATATGCTACAGCCATAGAGCACCAATGCTATAAGGAGTGCAGGGTTAGCCCTGATCTGCTGCTATGTTGGAATCAGTGTGTCTGTATAGGCTGAAGGCTGTAGGAGAGAAACAGGCATTATTCCCTGTCTAATTCTCTGATAATGTCCTCCCATCCGCATGGATGAGCCCGAAAGGCCCAGCCCAAATACCCTCTCCCCCTCGCCCTAGTAGTGGTGTCTGTGTGTCTGCCCGGGGGGCTGGTAATGGAGAGATGGAGGAGGGAGGGATAAGTCACATGGTTGTTTTGTCCCAGAGTGAGGATCTCTTTCCAGGCTTTTCTCTTCAAGACAGGCTGTGTTGTCTTGCTTGTATCCTCTTTTCTAACCCCCTGGTTTAAATGGAACCTTTATTTAACTAGGCAAGTCAGTTGCAAGCCAATTGTGCTTCGCCCTATGGGACTCCCAATCACGGCCGGTTGTGATACAGCCTGGAATCGAAACAGGATGTCTGTAATGACGCCTCTACCACTGAAATGCAGTGTCTTAGAATGTTGCGCCACTCGGGAGGCCTTTACCAAAGACTGTCCAGCTGCTCTACTAAAGACTAACCAGCTGCTTTACTAAAGACTATCCATCTGCTTTACTAAAGACTATCCAGCTGGTCTACTAAGACTATGCAGCTGCTTTACTAAAGAATATATAACTTCTTTACTAAAGACTATACAACTGCTTTACTAAATCATATATAACTTCTTTACTAAAGAATATCCAGCCGCTTTACTAAATAATAGATCACTTCTTTACTAAAAACTATCCAGTGGCTTTACTAAAGACTATCCAGCTGCTTTACGAAAGAATATCCAGCTGCTTTACTAAATAATAGATCACTTCTTTACTAAAAACTATCCAGTGGCTTTACTAAAGACTATCCAGCTGCTTTACGAAAGACTATCCATCTGCTTTACTAAAGAATATCCAGCTGCTATACTAAATATTATCCAGCTGCTTTACTAAAGACTATCCAGCTGTTTTACTGAAGACTATCCAGCTGTTTTACTGAAGACTATCCAGCTGCTTTACTAAAGAATATCCAGCTGCTTTACTAAATAATAGATCACTTCTTTACTAAAGACTATCCAGTAGCTTTACTAAAGACTATCCAGCTGCTTTACGAAAGACTATCCATCTGCTTAAATAAAGACTATCCAGCTGCTATACTAAATATTATCCAGCTGCTTTACTAAAGACTATCCAGCTGCTTTACTAAAGACTATCCAGCTGCTTTACTAAAGACTACAGCTGCTTTACTAAAGACTATCCAGCTGCTTTACTAAAGACTATCCAGCTGTTTTACTAAAGACTACCCAGCTGCTTTACTAAAGACTATCCAGCTGTTTTACTAAAGACTACCCAGCTGCTTTACTAAAGACTATCTAGCTGCTTTACTAAAGACTACCCAGCTGCTTTACTAAAGACTACCCAGCTGCTTTACTAAAGACTATCCAGCTGTTTTACTAAAGACTATCCAGCTGCTTTACTAAATAATAGATCACTTCTTTACTAAAAACTATCCAGTGGCTTTACTAAAGAATATCCAGCTGCTTTACTAAATAATAGATAACTTCTTTACTAAAGACTATCCAGTGGCTTTACTAAAGACTATCCAGCTGCTTTACGAAAGACTATCCATCTGCTTAAATAAAGACTATCCAGCTGCTTTACTAAAGACTATCCAGCTGCTTTACTAAAGACTATCCAGCTGCTTTACTAAAGACTACAGCTGCTTTACTAAAGACTATCCAGCTGCTTTACTAAAGACTATCCAGCTGCTTTACTAAAGACTACCCAGCTGCTTTACTAAATACTATCCAGCTGTTTTACTAAAGACTACCCAGCTGCTTTACTAAAGACTATCCAGCTGTTTTACTAAAGACTATCCAGCTGCTATACTAAATACTATCCAGCTGCTTTACTAAAGACTATCCAGTTGTTTTACAAAATACTATCCATCTGCTTTACTAAAGACTATCCAGCTGCTTTACTAAAGACTATCCAGCTGCTTTACTAAAGACTATCCAGCTGCTTTACTAAAGGCTATCCAGCTGCTTTACTAAAGACTATCCAGCTGCTTTACTAAAGACTACCCAGCTACTTTACTAAAGACTATCCAGCTGCTTTACTAAAGACTATCCAGCTGCTTTACTAAAGACTATCCAGCTGCTTTACTAAAGACTATCCAGCTGTTTTACTAAAGACTATCCAGCTGCTTTACTAAAGACTATCTAGTTGCTTTTACGAAATATTATCCATCTTCTTTACTAAAGATAATCCATCTGCTTTACTAAAGACTATCCAGCTGTTTTACTATAGACTATACAGCTGTTTTACTAAAGGCTATCCAGCTGATTTACTAAAGACTATCTGTCTGTTTATCTAAAGACTATCCAGCTGATTTATGAACCGTATACATGTTGACAAGAATCGCTATAGGTATGTAGTATATACTCTCTCTTGCCCTCTTTTGGTCAGTTGTAAGTTTACTAAATAATAGATCACTTCTTTACTAAAAACTATCCAGTGGCTTTACTAAAGACTATCCAGCTGCTTTACGAAAGACTATCCATCTGCTTTACTAAAGAATATCCAGCTGCTATACTAAATATTATCCAGCTGCTTTACTAAAGACTATCCAGCTGTTTTACTGAAGACTATCCAGCTGTTTTACTGAAGACTATCCAGCTGCTTTACTAAAGAATATCCAGCTGCTTTACTAAATAATAGATCACTTCTTTACTAAAGACTATCCAGTAGCTTTACTAAAGACTATCCAGCTGCTTTACGAAAGACTATCCATCTGCTTAAATAAAGACTATCCAGCTGCTATACTAAATATTATCCAGCTGCTTTACTAAAGACTATCCAGCTGCTTTACTAAAGACTATCCAGCTGCTTTACTAAAGACTACAGCTGCTTTACTAAAGACTATCCAGCTGCTTTACTAAAGACTATCCAGCTGTTTTACTAAAGACTACCCAGCTGCTTTACTAAAGACTATCCAGCTGTTTTACTAAAGACTACCCAGCTGCTTTACTAAAGACTATCTAGCTGCTTTACTAAAGACTACCCAGCTGCTTTACTAAAGACTACCCAGCTGCTTTACTAAAGACTATCCAGCTGTTTTACTAAAGACTATCCAGCTGCTTTACTAAATAATAGATCACTTCTTTACTAAAAACTATCCAGTGGCTTTACTAAAGAATATCCAGCTGCTTTACTAAATAATAGATAACTTCTTTACTAAAGACTATCCAGTGGCTTTACTAAAGACTATCCAGCTGCTTTACGAAAGACTATCCATCTGCTTAAATAAAGACTATCCAGCTGCTTTACTAAAGACTATCCAGCTGCTTTACTAAAGACTATCCAGCTGCTTTACTAAAGACTACAGCTGCTTTACTAAAGACTATCCAGCTGCTTTACTAAAGACTATCCAGCTGCTTTACTAAAGACTACCCAGCTGCTTTACTAAATACTATCCAGCTGTTTTACTAAAGACTACCCAGCTGCTTTACTAAAGACTATCCAGCTGTTTTACTAAAGACTATCCAGCTGCTATACTAAATACTATCCAGCTGCTTTACTAAAGACTATCCAGTTGTTTTACAAAATACTATCCATCTGCTTTACTAAAGACTATCCAGCTGCTTTACTAAAGACTATCCAGCTGCTTTACTAAAGACTATCCAGCTGCTTTACTAAAGGCTATCCAGCTGCTTTACTAAAGACTATCCAGCTGCTTTACTAAAGACTACCCAGCTACTTTACTAAAGACTATCCAGCTGCTTTACTAAAGACTATCCAGCTGCTTTACTAAAGACTATCCAGCTGCTTTACTAAAGACTATCCAGCTGTTTTACTAAAGACTATCCAGCTGCTTTACTAAAGACTATCTAGTTGCTTTTACGAAATATTATCCATCTTCTTTACTAAAGATAATCCATCTGCTTTACTAAAGACTATCCAGCTGTTTTACTATAGACTATACAGCTGTTTTACTAAAGGCTATCCAGCTGATTTACTAAAGACTATCTGTCTGTTTATCTAAAGACTATCCAGCTGATTTATGAACCGTATACATGTTGACAAGAATCGCTATAGGTATGTAGTATATACTCTCTCTTGCCCTCTTTTGGTCAGTTGTAAGTTGTAACCCACCAAAAAGCATATGCACAACTTTGATTCAGAAATAACTTGTGATATGGACTTGTCAACTATTCAAGTGTGGTAAGAGCACAATAGTACAGTATAGTACAGTACATTACAGTACATTACTGTATACTACAGTATAGTACATTACAGTATAGTAGAGTACAGTACATTACAGTATATTACAGTACAGTATAGTACAGTATATTACAGTATAGTACAGTACAGTATATTACAGTATAGTACAGTATTTTACAGTATAGTACAGTATAGTACTGTACATTATAGTACAGTATAGTACAGTATATTACAGTACAGTATATTACAGTATAGCACATTACGGTATAGTACATTACAGTGTAGTGCATTACAGTATAGCACAGTACAGTATATTACAGTATAGTACAGTATATTACAGTACAGTATAGTACAGTACATTACAGTATAGTACTGTATAGTACAGTATAGGTACCATACAGTATAGTACAGTAGATTACAGTATAGTACAGTAGATTACAGTAGATTACTGCATAGTACAGTATAGGTACAGTATAGGTACAGTATAGTACAGTACATTACAGTATATTACTGCATAGTACATTATAGCTACAGTATAGGTACAGTACAGCTACAGTATAGTACAGTACATTACAGTATAGTAAAGCATATTACAGTGTAGTATATGTACAGTATATTACAGTATAGTACAGTATAGTACAGTACTTTACAGTATAGTACAATACATTACAGTATATTACTGTATAGTACAGTATAGCTACAGTATTGTACAGTACATTACAGTATAGTACAGTATATTACAGTATAGTACATTATAGTACAGTACATGCACAGTATAGTAAAGTATATTTGGCTAAGAGTGTGCAATTAGGGCATATGCCAACAGGGTAGCAGGGTGTTTTTATGATGCTAGTTTAAGGGTGACTGCAAGGCTGTGATATGGGCTTGGCTGGTAAATCTGTGGTACTGGCTATGGTCGCAGTGTGTGTGAATGCCATCCAGCCAGACATATAGTGACAGAGAGACAGAGACTGCACCCTGGGGGCAGACAGTCAGTCAGCAAACCAGCCAGACCCACTGGACAGACTGTGTGACCACTCAGGCACAATGACACAACCCTGGCAAATCTATGCTGTGACCTGGATTTCCCCCGCTGTGCTATGCTCTGTGTGTGTTGTCTGTGTTTGTGTGCGTGTGTTCTGCTACACAACATCAGTGTGTGTGTGTGCGTGCGTATGTGTTCCACTACATCTACTAAGTAAAGCCTTGGGGCTGTGAAATTGCTCCTTCATCAGTAAATGGCATTAATATGCATCCCTTCAGCCTGCGCTAGCCCAGCTTTGTTAGGAGAGTTTAGGCTCTTTTAGAAAGGAAAACTGAGCTGTCATCTAAAGGCCCAGACAGCCTCCCCCTACCCTGCTTTACACTCTGCAGACATCTGTGTTGTTGAGAATACCTTTGACTGTGGCAATGATGGCTTGCACTGCAGAGGAGAAGCTTTTAGCCTGGCTGGGCTGCGTAGAACGGGTTTGATTCCACTGGACTGCTGTATTGTATAGTGCCTGGGGGGGGGGGGGGGGGGGGTTGGTTATTGAGCCAACTGTTAAATGGATGTTATGTTTACTGTCTTTGTACTTAGGGTTAGTCGTTTTCCTGACCAACTGTCCTGGAAAGCCCTGGGCCCTGATCATAGTGGATAGTTAAATAATACATGATCAAATGTTCCGTTAAAGCAATAGTTCACCCCAAAAACAAACTGAGCATAAAAGTGAGTGGCGGTTGTGTGAGTGAGAGTCCATGAAAATGGCTGGCATACTTAGGATTTTATAGAGAACTATCCCTTTAACAACTATCCCTTTGTATCCTTGACAACCCTTGAAAAGTGATGACAGGGAAAAGCTGTTGTATTGCCCTATTATATGGCATATGGTTTCTACCTCTCTCTCTTTGATTTGGTTGGTAATTAATGGTAATTTATGGTAATTGGTAATTGATCTTCCTGGCTGTCGTTTCCACTGATTGGTTGGTTCCTAATAATCTCTTCCTGGTTGTCGTTAACAGAACCAACAGCCAGCTGGTGGCCTTCCTGTCCAAGTACAGAGACATGAACTTCATCAAGTCCCACGGCAGAGACAACGCCAGGTGAGATCTAACAAGCACACGCACTGATAAATACATACCCACATACAGGTGCACACACACACACACACACACTAGCATGATACAGACACATTAAAACATGTTCACTAATTCTTATTCTCATTCTCACACACCAGTGGTGGTCGGTGCCATTTAAGATGAGGGAGAACAAAAAATGTTATGAGCATGGCCTTATTTCTATTACAGCACATTGGATGACTGTCATTTATATTCCATTCACCCAGTTCAATTTAACAGGTTTATGTTACTAAAAGGTTACTATTTTTCTTTATTTTTACTATTTTCTATATTGTAGAATAATAGTGAAGACATCAAAACTATGAAATAACACATAACACAAAACAGTGTTAAACAAATCAAAATCAAGTATCAAGTAGTCTTCAAGTAGCCACCCTTTGATTTGAAGACAGCTTTGCATACTCTTGGAGAGTGAGGGACAGGTCGAGAGAGAAATTTGAGTAATCAAGGCGACAGACAGTGACACATTCAATACCGCCTTGCACATTCTTGCCTGCATCTAGCTGATCTAGTGTGTAATCATTAGTCCAACGGTTGCAAACAAGATTTTCTATTGGAGAAATTCAGGTAACATTTTTCAACAGATCACTTCCTTCTCATATCTACATGCTCTCCTCCTCTCACCTGTTCCCTTCGCTTGTGGATTTCAGTGCAACACACATCAGCTGGTAGAGACCAGGCGGAAAAACCTTTCCAAGCCAAACCTTCATATCATAACCGTTACACACAGCCTACATCGTTGTCACCATTTTAGCTAACGTCATAACATAGTCAACATAGCTACTAGAACTAACGCGTTAGTAAACCCGCTACAATCATGCAGTACAGTATACAGTCAGCAAACAGTTTAGCAGTTACACCGGCGGCCCCGGTGGCAATAAATGAATCAAACCAAAAGCTTACCTTGACTGTCAGAGTGTGCGCAACTGGTCAAAGGAAGTCAGGTGCAGGAGAGCAGAGATGACTGAACAGGCACACTTTATTCAGGCAGAGGAAAACATCCCGACACAACTGCGTCACAACACTCCGGCCCAAGGGAAAAAAGCGAATGCGCACAAATTACACAAAATGGTACAAAATACAAAACCACGGGTTACAACCATACCCCCGGTGCAAAACCAGCCTGAACTGTCACACACGAAACGAAACGAACAATACCACACACAGACATGGGGGGAACAGGTGTGCGGAAAAACAAGACAAAACAAATGGAAATTAAAGGTGGAGCGGCGATGGCTAGAAGACCGGTGACGCCGACCGTCGAACGCCGCCCGAACAAGGAGAGGGACCGACTTCGGCGGGAGTCGTGACATTGACTTTGAAAAGTTCCAGTGCTGGATAGCCATAGCCAGCTGGCTAACATGACATCCCTCTCTGTTTGAGCCAGGTGTTTGAGTAGGCTAAACTAGCTAGCTGCATTCGCTAGCTAAGTATGTGAAAGTGAAAGTGAAAAAAACAATGAAATATAGCTAGCTCTCTCTCTGTCTTTTGCTTCTCCTTCATTTTTGAAGAAATCCATTTGTTCAAAACTGTTCAAATATTGTCTTTCTCTCTTTGACTCAACTACTCACCAGATTTTATGCACTGCAGTGCTAGTTAGCTGTAGCCTATGCATTCAGTACTAGATTCATTCTCTGATCCTTTAAATGAGTGGACAACATATCAGTTCATTCTGCAAGAGCTATGATAAGTTGGAGGACGTCCTCCGGAAGTTGTCATAAGTAATGTGTCTATAAAATGGGGTGAGAACCATGAGCCTCCTAGGTTTTGTATTGAAGTCAATGTACCAAGAGGAGGACGGAAGCTAGCTGTCCTCCGGCTACACCATGGTGCTATCCTACAGAGTGCTGTTGAGGCTACTGTAAACCTTCATTGCAATACAGTGTGTTTTAATAAATTATTTGGTGACGTGAATATATTTAGTATAGTTTATCTTTAAAGGATCACTTTTAATATTTCACTATTTAAAAAAAATGAAATTCACTGAGGAGGATGTTCCCCCTTTCCTCCTCTGATGAGCCTCCACTGTCACACACACACACGCACACACACACACACACACCTTCCTTGCCCCAGCTCGGTGACTGAGTCATAATCCAATTAGGCTCCATCTGTAGCTTTATTAATTAACCTTCCCTTGTTGCCGTTGCGAGGTGCTGCCTGCCAGCCCTGCCCCTGCCCCGCTCCATGCCCTATCACGCTACTAAATTAGATGCCAATCACTGGTACACACACACACACACACACACATACTGACACCAATCACAATCTGGCTGCCTGTCGTGCTCTGCCATGGTGTGTGTGTCTGTGTGTGTGCGTGTGTGTGTGTGTGTGTGTGTGTCTGTGTGTGCGTGTGTCTGTGTGTGTGCGTGTGTGTGTCTGTGTGTGTGTGTGTGTGTGTGTGTGTGTGCCAGGAGTTAGACAGGCTTGACTGAATAAAACCACTACTGGCATGAGATAGGATGGATAGTGGATTAATTAAGGTTGATCCTATCTACAGTGGCAAGAAAAAGTATGTGAACTCTTTATAATTATCTGGATTTCTGCATAAATTGGTCATAAAATTTGATCTGATCTTCATCTAGGTCACAACAATAGACAAACACAGTCTGCTTAAACTAATAACACACAAACAATTATATGTTTTCATGTCTTTATTGAACACACCGTGTAAACATTCACAGTGCAGGGTGGGAAAAGTATGTGAACCCTTGGATTTAGTAACTAGTTGACCCTCCTTTGGCAGCAATAAACTCAACCAAACTTTTTCTGTAGTTGCGGATCAGACCTGCACAACGGTCAGGAGGAATTTTGGACCATTCCTCTTTACAAAACTGTTTCAGTTCAACAATATTCTTGGGATGTCTAGTGTGAACCGCTCTCTTGATGTCATGCCACAGCATCTCAATGGGGTTGAGGTCAGGACTCTGACTGGGCCACTCCAGAAGGCTTATGTTCTTCTGTTGAAGCCATTCTGTTGTTGATTTACTTCTGTGTTTTGAGTCGATGTCCTGTTGCATCACCCGACTTCTGTTGAGCTTCAATTGGCGGGCAGACAGCCTAACATTCTCCTGCAAAATGTCTTGATAAACTTGGGAATTCATTTTTCCGTCGATGATAGCAAGCTGTCCAGGCCCTGAGGCAGCAAAGCAGCCCCAAACCATGATGCTCCCTCTACTATACTTTACAGTTTTGATTTTGGTTTTGATGTTGGTGTGCTGTGCATTTTTCCTCCACACATAGTGTTGTGTGTTCCTTCCAAACAACTCAACTGTAGTTTCATCTGTCCACAGAATATTTAGCCTGTGGAACATCCAGGTGCACTTTTGCGAACTTCAGACGTGCAGCAGTGTTTTTTTGGACAGCAGTGGCTTCTTCCCTGGTGTCCTCCCATGCACACCTTCTAGTTTAGTGTTTTATGTATCGTAGACTCGTCAACAGAGATGTTAGCATGTTCCAGAGATTTCCGTAAGTCTTTAGCTGACACTCTAGGATTCTTCTTAACCTCATTGAGCATTCTGCTCTGTGCTCTTGCAGTCATCTTTGCAGGATGGACACTCCTAGGGAGAGTAGCAACAGTGCAGAACTTTCTCCATTTATAGACAGTTTGCCTTACCGTGGACTGATGAACATCAAGGCTTTTAGAGATACTTTTGTAACCCTTTCCAGCTTTATGCAAGTCAACCATTCTTAATCATAGGTCTTCTGAGATCTCTTTTGTTTGAGGCATGGTTCACATCAGGCAATGCTTCTTGTGAATAGCAAACTCAAATTTTGCGAGTGTTTTTTATAGGGAAAGGCAGCTCTAACCAACATCTCTTATCTCGTCTCATTGATTGGACTCCAGGTTAGCTGACTCCTGACTCCAATTAGCTTTTGGGGAAGTCATTAGCCTATGGGGTTCACATACTTTTTCCAATGTTTATTATGTATTCAATATAGACAAGAAAAATACATGAAAAATACATGAATTGGTGTGTTATTAGTTTAAGCACGCTATGTGTGTCTATTGTTGTGACTTAGATGAAGATCAGATTAAATTTGATGACCAATTTATGCAGAAATCCAGATAATTCCATACTTTTTCTTCCCACACTTTTCCTTCCCACTGTAACTGTTTCTATAGGAATCATATAGGAAGTGTGTTTCTGTGGTGGATAGCAGCTGGCTTTAAGACCTTCAAGGACTTAGGGAAACAGTCTGTTTGACCTGAACTTGACACCTACTGCAACACTTGGTGCTTCACATGAGCCACACGTTGTTAGTGTGTGAGGGACACATGTATAGGATGTTATTCTCTCCCTATGCTCTCTCAAAGCTACTAGCAGGGTATACTGAGTCTATACCGTGAAGGGAAATTGGTGAACATCGAACATACAATCATTTTGCTCCAAGCAGAACGTGTAGTAACCACTAGGCTATATGGAACCTTGTTTGTAAATGTTGATAAACATGTCACCACAGAGATGTTTTGTTCAGTTTGTATTCATTTCTGTAAACAGCAGCAGTGAGAGATTCCCCCCAAAAATGTTGCCCTTGCTTTCTCCCAGTCTCTGGAAAAAGAGGTTCCTCAAGAGACCGTCTGGTTAAATAAAGGACAAATTAAGCAAAAATAAGTGTATATAGTTGAGTGTGACATAAGTTTATATAAGTCAAATCAAGTTAGTGGTTTTGTGTAAAAGAAACCAACTCAACCATGTTTGTGTGGTTGTGTGTTTGTGGTCGCTATAGGTTTAACCATGTTTGTGTGGTTGTGTGTTTGTGGTCGCTATAGGTTTAACCATGTTTGTGTGGTTGTGTGTTTGTGGTCGCTATAGGTTTAACCATGTTTGTGTGGTTGTGTGTTTGTGGTCGCTATAGGTTTAACCATGTTTGTGTGGTTGTGTGTTTGTGGTCGCTATAGGTTTAACCATGTTTGTGTGGTTGTGTGTTTGTGGTCGCTATAGGTTTAACCATGTTTGTGTGGTTGTGTGTTTGTGGTCGCTATAGGTTTAACCATGTTTGTGTGGTTGTGTGTTTGTGGTCGCTATAGGTTTAACCATGTTTGTGTGTTTGTGGTCGCTATAGGTTTAACCATGTTTGTGTGGTTGTGTGTTTGTGGTCGCTATAGGTTTAACCATGTTTGTGTGGTTGTGTGTTTGTGGTCGCTATAGGTTTAACCATGTTTGTGTGGTTGTGTGTTTGTGGTCGCTATAGGTTTAACCATGTTTGTGTGGTTGTGTGTTTGTGGTCGCTATAGGTTTAAGCATGTTTGTGTGTTTTTGGTCAACCAGGTTTATCCGCAAACAGGGGCTGGACCGACTTTTCTTTGAGTGCGACACCCACATGTGGCGACTTGGCGACCGCAAAATCCCAGAAGGCATTTCTGTGGACGGCGGTTCTGATTGGTTCCTGCTCAATCGTCCATTCGTGGAGTACGTTATAAACTCCCAAGACGACCTGGTCACCAACATGAAGCGCTTCTATACCTACACACTGCTGCCCGCCGAGGTAAGACCACAGTATGCACACAAAAACACACACGCACATACAACTATATACTTCTGCTTGCTGAGGTAAACACACACACCTAGACACAGCAGTCCAAAGGACACTCACTACGTAAGGGCTTGGAGCAGATGGTTTGAGGAACAGGAGATGTTTGTGGTTAAGTGTTCCAGGTGTCCACGTCATCCTTCATTCTCCTCTCCTCCACCTACACTACACTTCACCCACTCTCTCTTTTCTTCTCTCTCTCTCTCTCTCTCCTCAGTCGTTCTTCCATACGGTACTGGAGAACAGCGCTCACTGTGAGAGCATGGTGGACAACAACCTGCGCATCACGAACTGGAACAGGAAGCTGGGCTGTAAGTGTCAGTACAAACACATAGTGGACTGGTGCGGCTGCTCCCCCAACGACTTTAAACCTGCCGACTTCCACCGCTTCCAGGTGAGACATGGTATCACACACACACACACACACACACACTTTTCTCTCTCTCTCTCAAACACACACATTTGAATACATCCAAAGTCATAGTGCTGACCGAACTAGTCTCTATGCCAGCTTGCTGCCCTCTGCCTAGTCTACTGTCTGACCCTGTTGGCTGCCAACCCTAATGCCAACCCTGACTCTGGCTCTCCCTTGGAATTCTGGCAAGACTGGAGCACACTGACAGTATTATTACAGTATAAAATGCCTAGGAACAGTGTGTGTGTGTGTGTGTGTGTGTGTGTGTGTGTGTGTGATTCATTACAGTATACAGAACACACTGGGCACAGTGCTGACCTCCTACCAGTCAGTCCACTGTATTAATAGGACTTAATTAATAACCCATCGAGTGTGGGTTTTCCACGCTCAGTAGGCTCTAGTATAGACTGACAGAGAGGCTATATTTAGGCTAGAAGCTGCTCATGATTCAGAATTTACTGAGGAGGACTGTGTAGTGTCTAGTACCGGACACGTATCTAGTTCTATCTGTGGTGAAGGAGTGGGTGTCTAGTGTCCCTACTAATGATGATGTGTGGAGGAGTCCTCTTAATAAGTCTGTGGGGGTGTTGTGTTGCTTCGGTGGAGAAACGGACAGATCTGTGAGAAGGAGAAAAAAAAGAGGAGAGAAAGACAGGGCGGAGGAGATGAGGTGGAGAAGGTCTCCCGTGTTACAGACAACAGAGAGAACCTTTCATAACTAGACCCTGGACCTCGACCGACATCTTTCCACCCTCTGATTTCTCTCACCTGATGAACTGTTCCTTGTGAAAGTTGGGTTAATAAATCGTGTGAGGGGGCGTGAGAACCACCGCCAAGTTCCACAGTTGCTGCCCTGGTGCGAGAATGCCACCGGTTGCCAGATAAGCAACGGGTTGCCAGGTCTGGGCCCTATGGGCCGTCATTATCTCTCACACTAGGAATTTACAGCAAGGTGCGCAGTGCGGGAGGAGATGAGGGTAAATAGTTTCCCCTCCCTGTCTGAGGTGTATGGAACTGAAAGGACTGGCTGTGTGTCTGCCAAGCAGCGGAGGCTGCTGAGAGAGTTCTCATGAGCTACTGTCAACCACAGCAAGAAGCAAGGGATGGAGATATAGAGGAAGAGAGGAGAAGGAGGGAAAGAGGGAGATTGAGGGAGCAGGGCAACATGTTCATGAGCTACTGTCAACCACAGCAAGAAGCAAGGGATGGAGATATAAAGGAAGAGAGGGGAAAGAGGGAGATTGAGGGAGCAGGGCAACATGTTCATGAGCTACTGTCAACCATTGCCCGCATCAGCATGAAGTAGGGGATGGGGAGAGAGGGATATAGATGAAGAGTGTGTGTGAGCGAGATGGAGAAGGATGGAGAGAGACAAGAAAAAAGAGAGGGATGTAGAGAGAGATGAAGAGAGAGGGGTGGAGAGAGAGATGAAGAGAGAGGGGTGGAGAGAGAGATGGAGAGAGAGGGATGGAGAGAGAGATGAAGAGAGAGGGATGGAGAGAGAGATGAAGAGAGAGGGGTGGAGAGAGAGATAAAGAGAGAGGGATGGAGAGAGAGATGAAGAGGGAGGGAGAGAGATGGGTGGAGAGAGAGATGAAGAGAGAGCGATGGAGAGAGAGATGAAGAGAAAGGGGTGGAGAGAGAGATGAAGAGAAAGGGGTGGAGAGAGAGATAAAGAGAGAGGGATGGAGAGAGAGATGAAGAGAGAGGGATGGAGAGAGAGGGAGGGAGAGAGATGGGTGGAGAGAGAGATGAAGAGAGAGGGATGAAGAGAGAGAGATGAAGAGAGAGGGGTGGAGAGAGAGGGGTGGAGAGAGATGAAGAGAGGGATGGAGAGAGAGATGAAGAGAGATGGGTGGAGAGAGGGCGGAGAGAGAGATGAAGAGAGAGGGGTGGAGAGAGATAAAGAGAGAGGGGTGGAGAGAGATGAACAGAGAGGGATGGATAGAGAGGGGTGGAGAGAGATGAAGAGAGAGGGATGGAGAGAGAGATGAAGAGAGAGGGATGGAGAGAGATGAAGAGAGAGGGGTGGAGAGAGATAAAGAGAGAGGGGTGGAGAGAGAGGGATGGAGAGAGATGAAGAGAGAGGGGTGGAGAGAGAGATAAAGAGAGAGGGGTGGAGAGAGAGATGAAGCGAGAGAGATGAAGTGAGAGGCGTGGAGAGAGATGGAGAGAGAGGGGTGGAGAGAGATGAAGAGAGAGGGATGGAGAGAGAGATGAAGAGAGAGGGATGGAGAGAGAGGGGTGGAGAGAGATGAAGAGAGAAGGATGGGGAGAGAGATGAAGAGAGGGATGGAGAGAGAGATGAAGAGAGAGGGATGGAGAGAGATGAAGAGAGAGGGATGGAGAGAGAGATGAAGAGAGAGGGATGGAGAGAGAGGGGTGGAGAGAGAGATGAAGAGAGAAGGATGGAGAGAGAGATGAAGAGAGAGGGATGGAGAGAGAGGGAAGGAGAGAGATGAAGAGAGGGATGGAGAGAGAGATGAAGAGAGATGAAGAGAGAAGGATGGAGAGAGAGATGAAGAGAGAGGGATGGAGAGAGCGATGAAGAGAGAGGGGTGGAGAGAGAGGTGAAGAGAGAGGGGTGGAGAGAGAGATGGAAGGACTGAGAGAGGGACACGGAGGGGCAGAGAGGCAGACGAGAGATAAAGGAAGACAGAGAGACAGAGACAAACGGAGAGAGAGAATACTATTAATCATATCCAAGTACCCGAGAGGGGGGGTGGGTGTTAAGATTATACTTTTTTTGCTGAACAAGCTCTATTTTTGGTGGACTCTGGTACATTCTAATGCTAGATTGTATTTTCAACCAGCAACTGTCAGGAAATAACACTGATATAAATAACATAGAATAATTTTGCCTTCACTGAGCCTTTAAAGAATCCAGCAAGTCTGCTGACTTCCACAGGCTACCAGCTTCCTTTTAAGAGGCACTTTTAAGAGGCATTTTCTCAGCTGTCTGTAGTACAGGTATTATTGAAGAATGAAGCAGGTGTTAAACATGGGCTTTGCTACACAGGAAGCAGCATTGTCCATTGTCAAAACTTTGATTCAATCAATAGAACTACTGTATATCTAATCATTTTGAAAAGACCATATAAAAATACAATTTAAAAATACCATATAAAAAATACTATATAAAAATACCATTTAAAATACTATTTAAAAATAGCATATGTATCAATATCTTTTAAAACGATTGAATCCGTTTTCTTTTATCATATTTTGGACCAGTGTGAGACTCTCTCTCTACTAACCTACCTATTGTTCCTGTACGTACCGCGAGACCATTCTATCCAGGCGCCACCAACCTGTAGTGGAAAGACATTTGACTGCAACCACAGAACACACACCCAAGTACCAGAGAGGCGGGGCAGACAGCAGACTGTCAAACCAGCGGGGTTTCCCTGTCATCGCTCACTTCGTGACTGACAGGCGCCTGTCCTATCAGTAGATGGCTAGAGGATGCATATCGTTCATTCTAGCGGGAGAGGGGTCGGCAGACTTTTGTCTGACTAGCGAATTGAAAATTAATTTAAGTGGAAAAAGTACCTGGCTGAAAATGACTGTAATTGGCTGTATAGCCGACAGCCGGCGCTAGTGGAAAACACTGCACACACCATCTTCTAGAGAAAACTAATTTACAAACGCCAATTAGCCATTGTTGACATCAGCACTTATGAGCCTTCATTCATTTTTTCCCACCTCCTTCCAGTTGTCATTTATAGTCCCGTCTCCAGTCCCTTTCCATTTCAGTAAGTGCCTCCCACAGCCATTCAAAGCCATTTCAGTAAGTGCCTCCCACAGCCATTCAAAGCCATTTCAGTAAGCGCTCCCACAGCCATTCAAAGCCATTTCAGTGGGCTATAAGCAAAGTAGCGAAATGCCTCTTAAAGTGTGGACGTGACACTCCTTTTCTAGCGAGAAAATTGATGCATCCGATCACCCACACAAACTTACAGGCACACTCACCCACACGCTCTGACACTCCCACACACACACACACACACACATTCTCTCTCTCACAAACACACACACGCTTCCTCTAGCGAACAACAACAATGTGATGCATCTAAAATGTTAATCCCAAAACCCTCCTTAACAACAAGGCCCTAGTAGCACAGATAGAGAGAGTTGTTTTGGAGAGAACTCAGACTGACTTCTGGGTGTTTTATGTCTGTTGTCATGGAGATCAGCAAGCGGCGGATAGAGAGAGAGAGACAGAGACAGGGATTGGAGAGAGAGAGAGAGAGAGATGGGGGAGAGAGATAAAGGTAAGATTCCCTGGTGTTTCAGGAAGTACAAAGGAAACAGGAAGTCTTCTTCTGTGGTTTTGTCTTGTGTTTGAAAGAAACAGCCAGCTCTGGTAGCTGACAGGGGGAAAGACGCAACCCTGAACTTAATAAATGTGCAGGTGAGAGAGAGAGAGAGAGAGAGAGAGAGAGAGAGAGAAAACGTGGGTACTGAGACAGTTTACCAGATATGACGTGGCAGTGTATCTGCTCGTTGTCTTCTGTATGTGGGAGAGAATATTAAATCAAAGATGCCCCTCGCACATACACATCTACACACTCTTTCTCTTTCCCTCTCATTCTCTCTCTCTTTCTCTCTCTTTCTCTCTCCTCTCTCTCTCTCTCTCATTCTCTTTCTCTCCTCTCCTCTCTCTCTCTCTCTCTTATTCTCTCTCTTTCTCTCCTCTCTCTCTCTCTCTTTCTCTCGCTCTCTCTTTCTCTCCCCTCTCCTCTCTCTCTCATTCTCTCTCTTTCTCTCCTCTCTCTCTCTCTCTCTCTCTCTCTCATTCTCTCTCTTTCTCTCCTCTCTCTCTCTCTCTCTCTCTCTCTCACACACAACCTCCCACTCACTTCCACTCCATCTCCCATTCTGCAGTCGTTCCCAGCAAGCCACCATTTCTATAATCTTCTCTATGTTTTTCTCTCCCCTCCTATCCTACTCCCTCCATTTCCTCACAGCAAACGTCCCGTCCTACGTTCTTCGCCAGGAAGTTTGAAGCCAGTGTTAACCAGGAGATAGTGAACCAACTGGATGGCTACCTGTTTGGACCCATGCCCCAGGGGACCCCTGGCCTCCAGGCCTACTGGGAGAGTGCGTTTGACGAGGCGGATGGGGTCGCAACCCTGAGCGACACACAGCTCACACTCTACCATGCGTTTGCTCGTATGGGCTTGGCCAGGGCGGCAGCATCGCTGCAAGGAGATCCTAAGGATGACAGCTGCAGGTTAGTAAAGCAGTTCAGGTCACACACTGAACACATGTACACACAGTGGTGTAAAGTACTTAAGTAAAAATACTTCAGTAGTTCTTATGGGTATCTGTACTTTACTTTACTATTCATATTTTTGACTACTTTTACTTCATTACATTCCTAAAGAAAATGTTCTCTTGATAAGTGATCACACGTCAACACTATCCGTACGGCATCACACGTCAACACTATCTGTACGGCATCACGCGTCAACACTATCCGTACGGGATCACGCATCAACACTATCCGTACGGCATCACACGTCAACACTATCCGTACGGCATCACGCGTCAACACTATCCGTACGGCATCACGCGTCAACACTATCCGTACGGCATCACGCGCCAACACTATCCGTACGGGATCACGCGTCAACACTATCCGTACGGCATCACGCGTCAACACTATCCGTACGGCATCACGCGTCAACACTATCCGTACGGCATCACGCGTCAACACTATCCGTACGGCATCACGCGTCAACACTATCCGTACGGATCACACATCAACACTATCCGTACGGGATCACACGTCAACACTATCCGTACGGGATCACGCATCAACACTATCCGTACGGCATCACACGTCAACACTATCCGTACGGCATCACACATCAACACTATCCGTACGGCATCACGCTTCAACACTATCCGTACGGCATCACGCGTCAACACTATCCGTACGGCATCACGCGTCAACACTATCCGTACGGCATCACGCGTCAACACTATCCGTACGGCATCACGCGTCAACACTATCCGTACGGCATCACACGTCAACACTATCCGTACGGCATCACACGTCAACACTATCCGTACGGGATCACACGTCAACACTATCCGTACGGGATCACACGTCAACACTATCCGTACGGGATCACGCATCAACACTATCCGTACGGCATCACACGTCAACACTATCCGTACGGCATCACACATCAACACTATCCGTACGGCATCACGCTTCAACACTATCCGTACGGCATCACGCGTCAACACTATCCGTACGGCATCACGCGTCAACACTATCCGTACGGCATCACGCGTCAACACTATCCGTACGGCATCACGCGTCAACACTATCCGTACGGCATCACACGTCAACACTATCCGTACGGCATCACACGTCAACACTATCCGTACGGGATCACACGTCAACACTATCCGTACGGCATCACACGTCAACACTATCCGTACGGGATCACACGTCAACACTATCCGTACGGCATCACACGTCAACACTATCCGTACGGCATCACACGTCAACACTATCCGTACGGCATCACACGTCAACACTATCCGTACGGCATCACACGTCAACACTATCCGTACGGGATTACACGTCAACACTATCCGTACGGCATCACACGTCAACACTATCCGTACGGCATCACACGTCAACACTATCCGTACGGCATCACACGTCAACACTATCCGTACGGGATCACACGTCAACACTATCCGTACGGGATCACGCATCAACACTATCCGTACGGCATCACACGTCAACACTATCCGTACGGCATCACACATCAACACTATCCGTACGGCATCACGCTTCAACACTATCCGTACGGCATCACGCGTCAACACTATCCGTACGGCATCACGCGTCAACACTATCCGTACGGCATCACGCGTCAACACTATCCGTACGGCATCACGCGTCAACACTATCCGTACGGCATCACACGTCAACACTATCCGTACGGCATCACACGTCAACACTATCCGTACGGGATCACACGTCAACACTATCCGTACGGGATCACGCATCAACACTATCCGTACGGCATCACACGTCAACACTATCCGTACGGCATCACACATCAACACTATCCGTACGGCATCACGCTTCAACACTATCCGTACGGCATCACGCGTCAACACTATCCGTACGGCATCACACGTCAACACTATCCGTACGACATCACACGTCAACACTATCCGTACGGGATCACACGTCAACACTATCCGTACGGCATCACACGTCAACACTATCCGTACGGGATCACACGTCAACACTATCCGTACGGCATCACACGTCAACACTATCCGTACGGCATCACACGTCAACACTATCCGTACGGCATCACACGTCAACACTATCCGTACGGCATCACACGTCAACACTATCCGTACGGGATCACACGTCAACACTATCCGTACGGCATCACACGTCAACACTATCCGTACGGCATCACACGTCAACACTATCCGTACGGCATCACACGTCAACACTATCCGTACGGGATCACGCGTCAACACTATCCGTACGGGATCACGCATCAACACTATCCGTACGGCATCACACGTCAACACTATCCGTACGGCATCACGCGTCAACACTATCCGTACGGCATCACGCGTCAACACTATCCGTACGGCATCACACGTCAACACTATCCGTACGGCATCACACGTCAACACTATCCGTAGGGCATCACGCGTCAACACTATCCGTACGGTATCACATGTCAACACTATCTGTACGGCATCACACGTCACACTATCCGTAGGGCATCACGCGTCAACACTATCCGTAGGGCATCACGCGTCAACACTATCCGTACGGTATCACACGTCAACACTATCCGTACGGCATCACACATCAACACTATCCATACGGTATCACACGTCACACTATCCGTACGGTATCACACATCAACACTATCCATACGGTATCACAAGTCAACACTATCCGTACGGCATCACACGTCAACACTATCCGTACGTCAACACTATCCGTACGGCATCACACATCAACACTATCGATACGGTATCACACGTCAACACTATCCGTACAGCATCACGCGTCAACACTATCCGTACGGCATCACACGTCAACACTATCCGTACGGCATCACGCGTCAACACTATCCGTACGGTATCACACGTCAACACTATCCGTACGGCATCAGGCGTCAACACTATCCGTACGGTATCACACATCAACACTATCCGTACGTCAACACTATCCGTACGGCATCACACATCAACACTATCGATACGGTATCACACGTCAACACTATCCGTACGGCATCACGCGTCAACACTATCCGTACGGGATCACGCGTCAACACTATCCGTAGGGCATCCCGCCTCAACACTATCCGTACGGCATCACACATCAACACTATCCGTACGGCATCACACATCAACACTATCCGTACGGCATCACACGTCAACACTATCCGTACGGGATCACGCATCAACACTATCCGTACGGCATCACACATCAACACTATCCGTACGGGATCACGCGTCAACACTATCTGTACGGCATCACGCATCAACACTATCCGTACGGCATCACACATCAACACTATCGATACGGTATCACACGTCAACACTATCCGTACGGCATCACGCGTCAACACTATCCGTACGGGATCACGCGTCAACACTATCCGTAGGGCATCACGCCTCAACACTATCCGTACGGCATCACACATCAACACTATCCGTACGGCATCACACATCAACACTATCCGTACGGGATCACGCGTCAACACTATCCGTACGGGATCACGCATCAACACTATCCGTACGGCATCACACATCAACACTATCCGTACGGGATCACGCGTCAACACTATCTGTACGGCATCACGCGTCAACACTATCCATACGGTATCACACGTCACACTATCCGTACGGTATCACGCGTCAACACTATCCATACGGTATCACACGTCAACACTATCCGTACGGGATCACGCGTCAACACTATCCGTACGGCATCACACATCAACACTATCCGTACGGGATCACGCGTCAACACTATCCGTACGGGATCACGCATCAACACTATCCGTACGGCATCACACGTCAACACTATCCGTACGGCATCACGCGTCAACACTATCCGTACGGCATCACGCATCAACACTATCCGTACGGCATCACACGTCAACACTATCCGTACGGCATCACACGTCAACACTATCCGTACGGCATCACACATCAACACTATCCGTACGGGATCACGCGTCAACACTATCCGTACGGGATCACGCATCAACACTATCCGTACGGCATCACACGTCAACACTATCCGTACGGCATCACGCGTCAACACTATCCGTACGGCATCACGCGTCAACACTATCCGTACGGCATCACACGTCAACACTATCCGTACGGCATCACACGTCAACACTATCCGTACGGCATCACGCGTCAACACTATCCGTACGGCATCACACGTCAACACTATCCGTACGGCATCACACGTCAACACTATCCGTACGGCATCACGCGTCAACACTATCCGTACGGCATCACACATCAACACTATCCGTACGGGATCACGCGTCAACACTATCCGTACGGGATCACGCATCAACACTATCCGTACGGCATCACGCGTCAACACTATCCGTACGGGATCACGCGTCAACACTATCTGTACGGCATCACGCGCCAACACTATCCGTACGGGATCACGCATCAACACTATCCGTACGGCATCACGCGTCAACACTATCCGTACGGCATCACGCGTCAACACTATCCGTACGGCATCACGCGTCAACACTGTCCGTACGGCATCACACATCAACACTATCCGTACGGCATCACGCGTCAACACTATCCGTACGGGATCACGCGTCAACACTATCCGTACGGGATCACTAGCAACAATACCCTGCTTCTAATGAGCCGATGGGAACCGGTACGGTTCACACTGTTCACTCAGTAAGACGATACGGCAGATCAATTACATCATGTGAAGGTGTACTGTATATAGGTCATGGATGGTGCTGCTCCATGTTCCTTCGAGACCAGTATCATTTCTGTGTCCCTAGAATTACGATTGACGATACTGGTGTTATTAGATGTGGGATCCATAGCAGCTGTATATGCTGGAACTGTTAGTTCAGTAACGAGGCCTACTGTTGACACATTTACCAATGTAGATTTACCCCGGTGTTACCATACATTTGCGATCCATAGCATCTAGCTTCCTGGATCAGGAGACGTGTCAGCTGGTTCTTTTATGTCTTTTGTCTCCATACAGTTACTTCCACGGGTGAAATGGCCGTTGTTATGACACATTTGGGATCCCTGTCATCAATGGATGCTAAAACAGGAAGCCAGTTTGAAGCCAACGTTTCTTTTGTCTTAGTTAACTGTTACTGTATTGTAATACCACAGTTGCAACACGTTTGGGACCGGCAGCACCTGCGGTAGCTAGAATATGAAACCTGCGTTAGCTGAGTCTCAGGGCCAATGTACAGGTAACTGCCAAAATAAAGGAAACACCAACATAAAGTACTTTAGTAGTTGCCAGAACAGCTCCAATGCACCTTGGCATAGATTGCATAAGTGTCTAGAAGTCTGTTGGAGGGATGCGACACCATTCTGGTGGAATGATCAGTGTTCCAACCAACGTGAGATGTACTATACGCCCATGTTTCTCCTGCTGGCAGCTTGTATTATCAGTCTGTTTTAGATCCAGTATAGTTCCACATAAGCAGGCTGGATAGCAGGCAGGCAGGCAGGTAGTTCTGCATTGTGGGTAGCTGCAGGGGTCTCTGGGTACAGAGTCAAGATGAGAGGAAGCATGTTTCCATCTAGCTGCACACACACACCCTATGTCTATCGTTTAACTACAGCTGTTTCTACTCATGCCTCTGCCTGTAAATTGGGAAGGAAGGGAAACAAGGTTGTGTGTGTGTGTGTGTGTGTGTGTGTGTGTGTGTGTGTGTGTGTGTGTGTGTGTGTGTGTGTGTGTGTGTGTGTGTGTGTGTGTGTGTGTGTGTGTGTGTGTGTGTGTGTGCACATAAAGTGTGTGAGAGCAAGAGGGCATCTGTGAGTATACGTGTCAGTCTGCAAATCTCTAATTGTGGGATCATGAGCATGTGAAAAAAGCATTTGCTGCGAGGAAACAATTTTCAGTCTTTCACACTAACATATCCACACCCAGCTGTCACACACACACACACACACACACACACACACACACACGCAGGGCAATGTTTGGGGCCATGAGAGGCTATGTTTGTAGAGCTTACAGTGTGTGTATGAGACAGCAGGGTGGGACTGCCATGGGGGGATGGAGAGGAGGAGGAGAGGAGAGGGGGATTTCTGTCTTTTCACAGCCTGCTGTGACTCCAGTGGGGAGGGGTGAAGGGAAGGGCTGAATGGAGGCTCTATGTATCTGCACTCTCTCTCACTCTCTCTCTCTCTCTCTCCCATCTCTCCCTCTCCCCCCATCTCTCCCCATTCACTCTATGCTCTCTCTTTCACTTACTCTCTTTCTCGCTCTCTCAACCTCTCACTCTCTCTTCTCTCTCGATCTCTCTCACTCCCTTCTCTCACTCTCTCTTTCTCTCTCACTCCCTTCTCTCACTCTCTCTTCTCTCTCATTCTCTCTCACTCCCTTCTCTCGCTCTCTTTCTCCCTCTGCCCCCTTTCTGTCTTTCTGCCTCTCTCTTTCTTTCTCTACCTCTACCTCTTTTAAAAAAATCTCTCACTCTCTCTTTCTCTAGCTCTTTCTGCCTCTCTCTCTACCTCTCTTTCTCTCACTCTCTCTCTCTCTCTAGCACACACACACAGACACACACACACAGTCAGACACACACACACAGACACACAAACACACAATTGTCAAAGACGTTAACGTCAGGCATTCCCAAGAGTCTATGTATAATTCAAATTGTGAGTCCTTCAGTCCCACCCTGTAGGTCTGTAATAAATAACTGAGTAACTGACTCAGTCTCAGAGAGTATGGAAACCTTTGTTACTGGTGCTACGATGTTGCTAGGGGCAACATCTCTGTCAATCTCTGTCTGTGTCCCAAACGGCACCCTATTCCCTATATAGTGGGAGGGAGGGAGGAGGAGAGCGGGATAGAGAGAAAAGGGCGTGGAGTGCTCTCCGTGAGCGGGTGTAAATGTTTGCTGTTCTGCTTGTCAGGGTAGCTAGTGCTGTCGGGCTGGGACGGGCACACACACACAGCGCTGTCAGGCAGACTGACTCCTGGTTCTACTACTGGAATACTGATGAGAAGGCTGGTGGGCACATACACACACACGGTGGACACTGGGGCGTGGGGAGGATGAGAGAGAGAGAGAGAAACACAAACACAGCCTGTTTATTTTCCCAGTAGTCTCTGCTCTGCTCTCAGTGCCAGCCTTCTGCCACATGTACAGAATCAGAAAAAACACTCACTCCACACACACAGCCCCCAGAACAATATAACTATCAGGACTAGCCTGGACTGGCAAGCTGATTGTAAGATCAAGCTGACTTCTTAATGGTGTCTCAGACCAGTTCAACTTTGTTAGTGTGTGTGTGTGTTTTGACCTCAGCTGACTTTGTTTTAGACCAGCAGTTTTCAACCTGTGGTCCGAGGACTACCTGCTCCGCACATTATTTACAATTTGTAATGTGTATTTTATTTTATTGTAGTTATTGGATGTATAGTATTATAAGCAATTGTACATTACAATATGTGTTAAATCTGTTACATTCACTGATAAAATGGACTAAATTTGAACGCTAAGATATTTTATGTAAAGAAATACTGCGACTCAGCGAATGGTGGCCCTCAAGATCTTTTGCCGCTGATTTGGTCGTCCCCGGGATGGGAAAGGTTGGGAACCGCTGTATTAGACAATATGTGTGTTACGAATTGGTGTGTCATGGTTATCGTCAGAGGCATCGGGCTGTGACTAACTTAATATATTACTGCCAATATACCCAATGACTGTATTGGGTTGGTCCGGGGCAGGCTACAACTACAGTCTGGTCTCAGTCAGTCTGTCCATTCCTAGCCTTAATACTAGTCTCCACAGCAACAGATGTTTTATAGGTCATTGAGTTAATGCCTCTTCCCTTCACACAATCACAGAAAGAAAAGCACATCCCCTTAACCTTTACTTTAGCGTCTGAGACATTAGCAAGGCCCCGCTAGTGAACTTTAGCATCTACAAACATTAGCATTTGTAAGCAGTTTCCAGTAGTTGTTCAATAGATTAATCTAGATACTCTCATTTTACACCATTGGCCTTTTAAACAGCACTGGTACCATATCAAGTTCACTAATGGGAATCTCAATGGGTCTGTCTGTTGGGTTACCACTGGTGTTGCCAGGTAAAAACCCTGATAAAGTAGCCTGGTCCCAGATTTGTTTGTGTTCTTGTCAACTGCATTGCTGTCTCGGTCAAAATGAGTGACAGTTGGCATCATAGCCCAAACAGACCTGCACTCAGGCTACTGATAAAGGTCTATTGAGAAAGGTTGGTTAAAAAGTATGTTTCCTCTTGGTTTGCCAGGTATTTCCCCATGGGCCACCCGGTGTCAGTGCATCTCTACTTCCAGTCGGACCAGTTCCAAGGCTACCTGGTCCAGCACCACGCCACTAACCTGGCAACCAGCAAGCTGGAGACCCTGGAGACCTGGGTGATGCCCAGGAAGACCTACAAGGTGGCTTCCCCTCCCAGCACCTTCACCAGGCTGCAGTTCGCTGAGGTAACTATCCTTCTTTTTTTGGTTGTATAACGTTTAGGTAATGTTCACATAACATTCCCAGAACAGTAACACTGTGATATCACGACTCAGGGTATGACCCAGATGCAGACACAGGAGGCAGATAGTACAGTTCTCAGATTATTTATTAGAAACGTGGGGCAGGCAAAGGGCAGGTTGAGGACAAGCAGAGGTTTGTGATCAGAGTCAGGCAGGTACAAGACAGCAGGCAGGCTCGGGGTCAGAGTCAGGTAGAGGTTCGTAATCAGGTCAGAGTCAGGCAGGTACAAGACAGCAGGCAGGCTCGGGGTCAGGGCAGGCAGAGGTTCGTAATCAGGTCAGTGTCAGGCAGGTACAGGACAGCAGGCAGGCTCGGGGTCAGAGTCAGGTAGAGGTTCGTAATCAGGTCAGAGTCAGGCAGGTACAGGACAGCAGGCAGGCTCGGGGTCAGGGCAGGCATAGGTTCGTGATCAGGTCAGTGTCAGGCAGGTACAGGATGGCAGGCAGAATGGTCAGAGCCGGGATAAACTAGGAGACAGAACTTGAGAAACAGGAAGACGGTAAAGCACGCTGGTAAGACAAGACGAACTGGCAACAGATAAACAGAACACAGGTATAAATACACAGGGGATAATGGGGAAGATGGGCGACACCTGGAGTGGGGGCGGAGACAAGCACAAAGACAGGTGAAACAGATCTGGGCGTGACAGACTTCTTTTAGAAGTAGACACCTTATATACAGTAGCTTCACCAGGCTACAGTTCGCTGAGGTAACTGACACACCGTTTTTTGGGTTGGAGTTGTAACATTTATGCAATTTTCTTATAACAGTCACATAATATTTACACTCTCAGTAGACGCTGCCCCCAAATCAAGCTTTATTTCTACAGCACATTTCAGACATGGAATGCAACACAATGTGTTTCACAGGGGGAAAAAACGAATAAAAACAATGAAAATAAAAACAAATATTTACTACACAAAGCAAACATAGGAGGATTAAAAAACGTGTGTTTTAAGATATTTTTTAAATATGTCCACTGTTTCGGCCCCTCTCAGGTTCTCTGGCAGGTTGTTCCAGAGTCTGGGGGCATAATAACTAAAGGTGGCCTCTCCATGCCTCTTGGTCCCAACATGTATTGGGGTGCACAATCGTGGATTGATTTAAAAACCAAGATAATTATTTTAAAATTAATTCTAAAACTCACAGGCAGCCAGTGCAGAGACCTTAAAACCAGTATAATGTGTGCTCTTCGTCTGGTCTTGGTCAGTAACCGTGCTACAGCATTCTGTATGTTTTGCAGTTGACCAATGGCTTTCTTGCATAGACCAGGCTATCAAGGCACAAGGCGAGACCCAAATGCAGGCACAGGAGGCAGATGGTTGGAGTCTTACAATGTTTATTAATCCGAAGGAATAGGCAAGAGAATGGTCGTGGACAGGCAAAAAAGGTCAAAACCAGATCAGAGTCCAGGAGGTACAGAGTGGCAGACAGGCTCATGGTCAAGGCAGGCAGGTGGGAACAAAGTCCAGAAACAGGCCAGGATCAAAACCGGGAGGACTAGAAAAAGGAGACCGCAAAAAGCAGGAGAACAGGAAACCGCTGGTTGACTTGGAAACATATAAGATGAACTGAAACAGAGAGACAGGAAACAAAGGGATTAATACACTGGGGAAAATAAGTGACACCTGGAGGGGGTGGAGACAATCACAAGGGCAGGTGAAACAGATCAGGGCGTGACACAGACAGGAGAGCTACACAGTAGTCAAGCCTGCTTGTAATAAAAGCATGGATGAGTGTCTATCAGCCTGAGATAGAAACGGACGCATGTTGGCAATGTTCCTCCGGTGGTAAAAAGCTTTTTTGGTCACATTCCTGTTGTGTGATTCGAACTTGATTTCAGAATCTAAAATAACACCTAGGTTTTTTAGCTAGTGTTTCATCTCTATTGCCCGTGAATTAAAATGTGCGGCCAGATTCTTTCACTGTGCTTTGGCTCCAACAATAAGTACCTCGGTCATGTCTTGATTTAGCTGGAGGAAGTTGTGAGCCATCTAGGTATTTAAATCACTAAAACAGTCTAATCTATCCGTGGAGCTGATGACACAGAAATGTAAAGTTGTGTATCGTCTGTGTAGCAGTGAAATCAATGCTGTGCTTTCTGCCAAGGGGTAACATATATAAACTGAACGGTACCGTACCCAAAATCAAACAATGTGAAATGCCACATGTGATAAGTATTTTATCTGAGTTATGTTCACCAAGGGTGACAAAAAACTCTCGGACGATTAAATAGGTCCTAAACCAATGTAGAATTGTAGAAGGACATCATAGTCAACAATGTAGAAGGACATCATGGTCAACAGTGTTGAATGCAGCACTTAAATCTAAGAGTACAAGGACAGAGAGATGTTTGGCATCTGTGTTGGCTCGAAGATCATTTACCACTTTAACTAAGACTGTCTCTGTGCTGTGTAGTTTTTCAAAAATACAGTTGCCACTTAAAAAATCATTTAGCTGTTTCAAAACCAATTTCTCCAGAATTTTGCTTAAGAATGGAAGGTTGGAGATTGGCTGAAAATTGCTAAGAGCTGAAGAATCTAGATGAATTTTCTTCAGAAGGGGTTTCATAATAGCAGTTTTTAGTGCAGTGGGGAAAGTGCCTGTGAACAGGGAGTGATTAACAATAGCTTACACTTCTTCAGATATGCAATTAAAAACTATTTTGAAGAAGGCGGTGGGGATAGCATCGAGAAGGCAGGTAGGAGGCTTAATTTGTGATATCACTTTCCTGAGCATGTCAGTGCCAACCAGGGAAAATAAATCCACAGTGCCTTTGCGTGGTAGCCCAGGGCATATATCATCAAACGTCTCATCGGGTCTTGCTTGACTGATACCCAGCCTACTGTTGTTTATCTTATCTCTGAAAAATATCGCAAACTCATCCCATTTAGAAGTGGAGGAGAGTTCACATAGTCAATTGAGAACATTTGCTGAGGTAACATGTCGTTTTGTGGGTTGCACAACGTTGAGGTAACGTTCACATTACCTTTAGCAGATCTTTCAGCACATCCATTTCTATCACCGGCTCCTGTATTGATTGTGTTCAACCATTCATTATCCAGTCAATGGACAACGTAATGGTCAGTCAGTCCGACCATTAACTGATGTACATTGTTTCGAGGTTGTAGGCTACAACTTTTACGTAATGTTCACATAACATTCGCAGTCATTCAGCAGCCCCTGTCATTTAGACTAGAGTGCCCGGCAGTTATCCAGCCACTTAGTCAAACAATGACCTCTATGTGTTTGTAGTATATAAAAACCCTGAAGTGCCTGGCACAGAGAAGCATGTTGTATAAAATATGATTGGCTAGATCAGATATCATGGTGACCTTAGCTATATTTATCGCTATGGCAACCTTGCAGAGAGTACACACACATTGGCGGCAGGCATTAAAACACAGGATTGGTAGCCTTGTAAAATGTAAATTGATTGAATTCATCAGATTTGATGTGGATTAGAGCCTCACCTGCTGCTTATTTGTTGTTTACTAATGAAACGTAGACTACTCACCTTCATGCCCGAACGGCTTCCTGATAGCGTAGTTATGTTAGTATAAATAATGACCCTATTTCTACTTCTGGGGATGTTTTCTAACATCAGCTATGTCTTAGTGAGCCAGTGAGCACTTTTCTGTTTATCATGGGTGGGGGTTGAGAGCGATCTTTCTTTCTGGTTTTCACACTGTCAAGCAGAACCCTCTGAAATGTCAGTTGATGTCCTCGTATGAGTTCCAGTGATAAGTCGGGGTGAATCTGACCTTTTACTCTTGACCTTCAACCTATTGACCTTTGTAACAGTCCTGAAGCGACCCTAGACTGTGAGGAAGTCATGGGCACGGGGAAGGCTCTGAGGCGCTCTAGTCTAAAGAGTTGTGAGTGACAGCAGACCGACGCTGGCACGACTTTATCTGAGTACTCAGCATCGCAAAGGACTTTCTGTCGGTTGCTTAGCTACAATGACTGTCAGTCTGTCAGTCAGTCAGTCAGGCAGCCAGAGGACAGATAGACGGTCATGACAGAGCTAAGCAGTTATAGTTGACTGTTGTGAATGTCTGTCAGGCAGATAAACCATGTCTGCAGCACAACTTTAAAATACAGCCTTTTCCTTCCATCTATAAACTCTCTCTCTGCCCAATTTTTACTGGCATTGCTCTCTAACATTGCTCTCTACCTCTCCACAGTGGTCTTAATAGACTTGCTTCCAACAACTATCCTAAATAAGTGAGGGATAGATGACAGACTACTCCCCTACTAACAGACTACAGTTGTAGCGGTGGTAGTAGATTCCTATGTAGTCCGGTGGGTCTGTATATCATGTATGACTTTACAAGGTCTCTCCCTCCTACCGCCTAGAATTTCTCCCTCTGCCCCCTTCTAACTTCTACCATAAACTGGGGAGGCAGCACAGTCTGTCGCTCCTACCTATAACCTCTCTCTCTCTCTTTCCCTCTAACCCCATGCATCCCTTTACAAGACGGTCTCTATCTCCTTTCATTCCAATCTCTTCCTCCACCTCCCTCTAACTCTGCATAAGCAGGACAGAGGTATCAGTAGTAGCTGCCTGTCTGTATCTTAAGCGCCTTTGCTCACAGTATACGTACAGTAGTAGGCTACGTCACCCTCCCACTGTCACCCACTACTGATCTGGCAACCTAAGACCTGGCAACCCTGCCTCCCCCCACAGGCACCCATGTTGTGGTTTATGTCGTCTACTAACACTTTAGCTACAGTACAGTAGTACGTCACCCTCCCTCTGTCCTCCACTGCTGACCTGGCAACCTCACCCCCTCCCCAGCATTACCCTCAGCAGCACAACACTTCATCTTGTAGCTTAAGCCCTCTACTCACACATTACGTCTTACAGTGGTACTACCACTGCTGACCTGGCAACTCAACCATAAAACCCTCCACCCCATCCCTCTCCCCCTCCACCACACCCCAACAACCTCACTGGCGCCAGAGTCAACCACCTCCCCATAAAACATGACAGGTCAATTTCCATCAGGCAGTGGTGCGGGCAGCCACGTCCAACCAACCAGACCACATCTGGTCTCGATTTAAAAAACTGTTTTTTTTTTTGCGTGTGTGTGTGTGTGTGTGTGTGTGTGTGTGTGTGTGTGTGTGTGTGTGTGTGCGCACGCGTGCGGGCAACAGACAAAGGCCCCCAGGGCTCTGTTGGGTTCTGGGCCTTATTAGTGTCAGTCTTTGTGTATGGAGGTAATGAAAAGCAGGTGTTGAATGCAGCTAAGCCCAGGCCCGAGCACTCCCCTGGGACAGCTTGAGATAGAGGACGTGGGTAAGGATGCCAGCTATGTTTGTCAATTAAGATCTATGGGGAGGGAGGGGTAATAGGTAGAGCGAGGGAATGAAAAGGGGATGCATGCTACAGAGTGAGGGGTTTGACTCGGGAACCCGTGATGGTTTACAGATCTTGAGCAACAGTTGCCACAGGTTTAGAGTGAGGAAGGGTCTTGAGTTAGGGTTGCCAGATTAAAGGTAGAGGAGAGAGGCTGGATGGTAGCCTAGTACGGTCATACACTCAATGTAGCTGTGTTACTGTTGGCCTCCACTCTCCAGGGACAGTTTGAACCAGAATACAGTCGCTTCAGGAGATTCATTCAAATTCCAATTCAAGATATGAAAAGTATGATTCATTTTCAATGAGAATATTACATTTCCATTCACTTCCTGAATTGATGGAGTTGAAATAGAATTGAGCCAAAACCATTACTGAAATCCAATGTTATCTATGCCCATAGTACCTTACCCAGATTTCTCACAGAGTCGGGAGGCAGTAGTCTGCAGCCAGTGGGTTATAGTGGCATTTCCTCAGTCAATACGCTTTTGATTTCAGTCTGTGGCCTAGAATCAGACCACTGACAATCAATGTGATGTATATGGTGTGATATGCCAGTGAGGAAAACACTTCGAATAGACTGAAATAGAATAGAAACATTTTGAATAGAATCAATAAGAATATAATAGATAATGAATTAGCATGAGGGATACTCTTCCAGACCTGCAGAGAATGAATAGCATAGCTGATAGACATTCTAGTTAAGGATGTTGAGGATACTAACAGGGAAAGTAGTAGTTTGGTAGAGAAAATAGGGATCGGTAACATTATTGAGTTGAAGGGTACCAATTTTGCACACTAAATTGAGGTGAATTGAATTGAAGGGAGGCAGGGCAATATCCTCTAGTTGTTGTTGCAGACATTGTGAAACACACACATACACACAACCACACCCACCCACACACATACACACAACCACAAACACAACCACAAGGAAAATATAGTTTTGGTTGAGAAAATAGAGGTCAGTTGAATTACAAAATTGAATTACGGAAGTGCATCACAGGCTGGCAAGATCCACTTATGGCTCAGGCAGTGTGAAAACACACATAGACACAACCACAAACACACACACATACACACAAACACAAGGAAAATATAGTTTTGGTTGAGAAAATAGAGGTCAGTTGAATTACAAAATTGAATTACGGAAGTGCATCACAGGCTAGCAAGATCCACTTATGGCTCAGGCAGTGTGAAAACACACATACACACAACCACAAACACACACACATACACACAAACACAAGGAAAATCTAGTTTTGAAAGAGAGAATAGAGGTCAGTTAAATTACAACATTTAATTACCAAAGTCCATCACTTTACAAACTCACTTTACAAAGTACAAAATACACACACCCAGACACACACACACACACACTAATGTGAAGAGTGAATTAAAGGGAAAGCCAAGATCCTCTCACAGTTGATGTTTTCCGAAATCGTGACACACACACACACCACACACAACTAATTTCTCTATGGAGGTTGAGTCTATTTATAGTGTATAGACTCATTTCTCAGTCGGCCTAATATTGAGTGGAGTGTTCCAGTCAGCCCATTGATCTGTGGTCTGGTGTTAATCACTGGCAGTAAGGATGAGCATATCCTCAAGCCTTCACCATCCCTCCTCATCAACCCTCCTCCTCATCATCCCTCATCCTCATCATCCCTCCTCATCAACCCTCCTCCTCATCATCCCTCATCCTCATCATCCCTCATCATCAACCCTCCTCCTCATCATCCCTCACCCTCACCATCCCTCCTCATCAACCCTCCTCCTTATCATCCCTCATCCTCATCATCCCTCATCATCAACCCTCCTCCTCATCATCCCTCATCATCAACCCTCCTCCTCATCATCCCTCATCCTCATCATCCCTGCTCATCAACCCTCCTCCTCACCATCCCTCCTCAACCCTCCTCCTCATCATCCCTCATCCTCATCATCCCTCATCATCAACCCTCCTCCTCACCATCCCTCCTCATCAACCCTCCTCCTCATCATCCCTCATCATCAACCCTCCTCATCATCATCCCTCATCCTCATCATCCCTCCTCATCAACCCTCCTCCTCATCATCCCTCATCATCAACCCTCCTCCTCATCATCCCTCATCCTCATCATCCCTCATCATCAACTCTCCTCCTCATCATCCCTCATCATCAACCCTCATCCTCATCATCCCTCATCATCATCCCTCATCATCTCTCATCCTCATCATCATCCCTCATCATCCCTCATCACCCTCATCATCCCTCCTCATCATCATCCTTCCTCATCAACCCTTCCCTCCTCATGTTTCTACAAGCGCCTTAGATTAATCTGCATCCTCTTTCTCTCTGTCCTCCTTCACTATCTCTGATCTTCACTCTCTGTCCTCCTACACTCTCTGTCCATCCATCTCGCTATTTATAGTCCTCTCTCTGAGTACCTTATACCAAACATTAAGAAGACCTAAGGTGTCGAAAGCGTTCCATTAGAATGCTGTCCAATGTTGACCCCAATGCTTCCCACATTTGTGTCAAGTTGGCTGGATGTCCTTTGGGTGGTGAACCAATCTTGACACACATGGGAAACTGTGGAGCGTGAAAAACCCAGCAGCGTTGCAGTTCTTGACACAAACTGGTGTCCCTGGCACCTACTACCATACCCCGTTCAAAGGCACTTCAATCTTTTGTCTTGCCCATTCACCCTCTGCATGGCACACATACACAATCCCTGTCTCAATTGTCTCAAGGCTTAAAAATGATTATTTAACCCGTCTCCTCTCCTTCATCTACACTGATTGAAGTGGATTTAACAAATTACATCAATAAGAGATTATAGCTTTGACCTGGATTCACCTGGTCAGTCTAATGTTGTGCATAGTTAATTTATATCATCATGTTCTCTCTCTGCCTGTATTCTCCATCTCTCTCTATTTCTCTCAGTATCTAAGTTATTCATCTCTCACCTCTCTCTCTCTTCACTCCAGCAATAGTCTTAACCACATTAAATGGAGTTAGGGCTTTTCGTCTGTCTGTCTGTCTGTCTGTCTGTCTGTCTGTCTCTGTCTCTGTCTCTGTCGCTCGCTCTTGCTCTCTCTCTCTTCCCACTTTCTCTGTCTTGCTCTCTCTCTCTCTCTCTCTCTCCCCATGTCTCTGTCTGTGTTGTTATAGATTGATCCCCAGCCCCCCAGAGGGTTAGTCAAGGTGTTCACTCTTCACTCAACATATACACTGCTGCCTCAGTCGGCCTGTCTATCGATCACACAGGAATCTGCAAACCAACACTCACATTACACATCAACTGAGACTATCTTACGTAGACATACTGGAAATCCTGTATAAGCCTATACACATAGAAAGTCTACATAAAGCCTTATGTGACATACTGGAAATCACATAATGCACTACTGCAGACATGATAGATAGGTAATGGCTGTACTAATGTTTGAAGCTGCACACCAATGCTGACATTACAGATGAAGTGAGACTAGTATACAGATGTAGGATCTTAATTTGAACCTGTTTGCTACAGCATTATTCCTGTGGGAAAATCAGGTCTGAAAATGTCAAAGTGGAAAGCCTTTTTAAACCTGGGTGATCAAATTAAGATCCCACATCTGTACTCATTGGAAATCACTAGTCTGTACAGTAGACATGATCCATGATGGTTGTATGAATGGTGTGGGATACATATTATATCACAACTACAATTCCCTATGACATTACAGTGTAGAGACTAATTCATATTCAGCCTATTTTTCTGTTCTTCATTTGCCTCAGTTAATGTTGTATGCAAAGTATTCATGAAATACATTATACGGTTGGACATTTCAGATCCAGTGAATTAATTACACCACTCCCTTTTCTCTCGCCTTCCCCCCTCCGTCCCTTCCTCCATCCCTCTCTCAGATCGGCACAGAGTGGGATGCCAAAGAGCGCATGTTCCGTAACTTCGGTGGTCTGATGGGTCCCATGGACGAGACAGTCGGGATGCAGCGGTGGTCCAAGGGCCCCAACGTGACCGTCACCGTGGTGTGGATCGACCCCACCAACGTCATCGCTGCCACCTACGATATCCTGATCGACGCCAGCGCAGAGTACACCCACTACAGACCCCCCCTGAACCAGCCTCTCAGGCCTGGGGTGTGGACCATACGAGTGTTGCATCACTGGAGCCCCGTGGCCGAGACGAGGTTTCTGATTAGTCCGCTGGCTTATATGAAGCATCAGCCTATAAGACAAGGTAAGAGTACAGCCACAGACACACACACCACTGGCTTATAACAAGCACTAGTCTGTGCGGCAAGGTAAGAGATAGGCCTATATATAGTGCAGGTCTACAAGTCACATGAGTGTCAGTCTGTGATGTATGTGATATAATTGATGCAGTGTGTCTTGTCATGTTATAGGCCTATCATGGATACACACGCAAACACAAAAGCACATTTCCCATGAGGCCCTGCTGTGTTTACGATGCTCTTTCTAATCAACCCTCTGAGCCGTTGGAAGCCCCAGTTGTTTGTCACCAAGTCGACCGTAATCACCCTCAGTGTTTCTCATACATACTAAACAGTATGTTAAACACCTCCATATCACGCCGAGGAACACAATTACACAATTAAATCAATCTGCCTGTGTTAACTATAAGGGACCAGGACCCCTATTGTTTTAGCTAGAGTAATCGGCTGCTGTGAAAGTCACCCGAGAGTTGAGATGCTAACCTCGGGTGTGGGGGCATATTCACAGCCTGTTTTATAATCGCACTGAGACCATTTTTAATTATGAACAGAATCAACAAATAAAAGTTAGCAGGCTTTGCCCTGGCGCGCCGTGGGGTTTGGGGCCATGTGTGCGAGTGAGGAGAGAGGAAGCTAAAATATTCATCAATTGTTCATGAGTGTTTTTGTTTGTTTGACAGTTCGCTTGTTTGTTTTTTCTCTCAGTTGTAAGTCGCTGTTGATGGGAACAGAACATTGATTAACTCCACTTCCCCTCAAACTCCAAACTCTGTACTAGCACATAGTCAGAATGCTAAATTCACTCCCAAAGACATTAGCATTGGAGATGAGGGTAAATCGACTGCCTTTCTCCACTATTTATGGAAGATAATCCTGAAACGTACTGTTATGCTCTCTGGGGTTATACTGTTGAAATGTTTTATTATCCAAGTGAAGCGACACTGAGCTCTACTTTATATTGTTTTACACTAAACTTTTTGGATCAACTTGAGTGGTTAAAATAGCCCAGTTGGCCTATAGTGCAAACAGTAGTCCTAAACTAGATCCACTGCAGCATAGAAACTATGGAAACCTGTGAGCTTCAGTATCAAACAGCCTTATATGGACTACAGTACAGTAGTTATCCATTGAGACAGTACTGAGGATAAAAACCTTTATGGGATAGTTTCCCAGACACGGATTAAGCCTGGTCTTGGACAAAGAAGCACTTTCAATTGAGAATCCTTTTTAGTGTCTGGGAAAGCAGCCTTCCGGCTCCTACTCCTGTTGGATGGGGTTAGATGTGCTTAGATCCCATAGTCCTGAAGGTCGTGGTGGCACAGTAATCCTGCAGCCTTGGCCTCCTCTCCACCTGCTCTAACAGCCTCTAGCCTTCCCATACAGATTTACAACCCTGAATATCTCCAGGTCTTTCTACTGCACGTAGCCTTTATGGTGTGTCTTCTGTTGTTGCCCTGGCTTAGCGCTGGCACCGTGGGCCCTCACACACACACACACACACACTGGCAGCACACACACACCGCTACCACAATAAAGTCGGTAGTTGGCACCGGGCAGTGGCAAGCTTGGCAGAACAACCAGGTGTCTGACTGCATCTCTGTCGCTAGCCCGTGAAAACGCTAGCGGCTAACGGCAGGGTGCGAACCCGGCACTGACAGAGAGGGAGAGGAGAGGAGAGCTGGGCTAGCGTACAATAGCCAGGCTGAGGAGGGACGGCAAGCGCCCCGGTGTTAGGAGCACTGAGGAATGTACAGCTTTACCTTCAGGGTGGAGGAGTTTTAGGGATGAGGTAATGGTCGTCTCGTCTCTGCCCCCTAGCTTCCAATGGCTTTAGAAAAAGACACAAGGAACAGTCGTTGAGTTGTTTTACCAATTTGTGGCTTGGGCAATTATTTTATCTTTTGAGTTTTTTTTTTTAAATAGTATTTTGACCTTTATTTAACTAGGCAAGTCAGTTAAGAACAAATTCTTATTTTCAATGAAGGCCTAGGAACAGTGGGTTAACTGCCTGTTCAGGGGCAGAACAACAGATTTGTACCTTGTCAGCTCGGGGGTTTGAACTTGCAACCTTTCGGTTACTGCTCTAACCACTAGGCTACCCTGTCGCCCCGTATGAAGGGGCTTATAAATGTATTGTGTGTGAGAAGATGGTCCTATCTGCCCCCTAGCTTCCAATGGCTTCATAAAGAGACACTAAGTGCAGTCATTGAGACACTTGGTGCAGTCTCCCACTTTGTGGCTTAGGCTTACCCTAGAGAAATCAATAGCATGTGATTAACCAGTGACACAAAGTTTGGTCTCATCAAATGAGTTCACAGTTCCATTCCACCCTTTACAATCAAGTCAAAGTGGTTCGACTGATTTGCCTACTTAGATTCCCCATTGATGACTCTTACCTGCTCATTTATGAACACTATCTCCAGGACAGTCTCGCCATAAAACATGAACAATCCATTTATGAACACTATCTCCAGGACAGTCTCACCATAAAACATGAACAATCCATTTATGAACACTATCTCCAGGACAGTCTCACCATAAAACATGAACAATCCATTTATGAACACTATCTCCAGGACAGTCTCACCATAAAACATTAACAATCCATTTTTGTCCCCCTCTTTCTCTCGCTTCATCTCTCTCTTCATCTCTCTCCCGCTCGCTCTCCCTCCCCCAGAGGACACGCTGAAGCTCCACAATGGACCAGCCAAGAACAGTTATATGGAGCAGAGCTTCCATGGCCTCAACCCCGTGCTCAACATCCCTGTACACCTGGGCCAGGTGGAGCAGGCTAAGCGCAACGCCGCCCTGACTGGCCCCGCCTTGGAGCACTGGGTAGACGGCCTGGTGGGTGCGATGTGGGAGGCTGGGGACGTGTGTTCCACCTCCATGACAGGGGGACCTGGAACATCCTGCCCCGTCATGCAGACCTGCGCCAAGACCCCCTGGAGCTCGCTCAGCCCGGACCCCAAGTCCCAGCTGGTCCCGCCGCACGCCGACGGGCGCATCAGGTAGCAGTGGCGCCTCCGGCTGGACAGGAGGCCACACTGCAGGTCTTAAGTTTAAATAATTTATTTTTGAAATCTCCTTTTTGTTTTATTTTTATTTTTCAGTCGACGTAATGGATCACATAAGGAGAGAAAAGACGGAAGTTGTGTTTTTTTTAAGGTTGGTTGGAGGTTGTAGGAACGTTGAAGAGGAAGAGAATGTCTGGGGAAGGTTCTGTGGTGTTTCAGACTCCTGAAGTCTTCCTCTTTGGGGTTTTTGCCGGCTTTGTCGTGTTCTGTTTCCCAATGTATTTATTTTAATCTCGCCGCTGAGTTTACTGTGATTGATGCTGTGTCCGACGTAGAGACAAATGTTGCTTTGCCAAGCACCTAGTAAGGCCGCCTAGTCTGCTGCTAAATGGAAGAGCGAGTGAGAAGTCAGTCAGAAGTCAGAGTGTTCGGGTGGAACAGGATAGTCGACACTGGTAGTGGACCAAGTTCTGGGCCCGTATTCACAAAGCCTCTCAGAGTACGAGTGCTGATTTAGAATCAGTTCTCTCTTTTAAATCATAATGAATATGATTATATAGACAGGGCGGGACCTGGTCCTAGATCAGCACTTCTCCTCTGAGGTGCTTTGTGAATACGAGGCCTGCTTCTCAAGGTTGGTTTGGCTTACATGTAGGGAGATAGGGAGATAGACTGAACCGCAACCTCGGAGGGTGTCGCGAAGATGTATCTTTTTTTTTTAAAAAGCAAAATTCCTTGCCTCGATCTTTGCGTATGACTGACAAAGTTACAATGGCACAGCACTACTTATTGATTTTCAGTGCCTGAACAGGAGAAAGGTGTGTGGGTGTGTCTGGACTATGGAGTGGCCTTTGTGCCAGTAGAAGTTGAATTCAATTCATGAATGATTGAAACTAGATTCAGTTTCTATTGGCACTGATATCACTCCATACTGGACAGCCTGAAACTTGAAATGAAAGTATATCAGCTGTGCTTTCGCAAGAAAACAGACTCTCAAGCTTATTTTATCATTTCCTTTTCTAAGATGTTTTGTTCATTTGTTTTTAACGACAGTTTATGTTGCAAGTATGAAACAGAATATCTCTTAAAGTTATTGTCGAGTGAATGGAGTGAGTTGTCCACAAGTTGCTATTTATTTATAAGTTTATATAAATACAGAATATTTTTAGTCAATGACTAAATGACTACAACGCTGCTTTGGCAGCTCGATAAACATTTTTTTTGTAAAGAGAAACTGCCTTTATTTACAAAGGCCAATGCCCCAATGAACCTGTATACCTATTTTGGGCGCAACAAACCTAATGCCCGCCTGTGTGTCCGTGTTGTCCGGTCTGAATAGCTCTTCCTGTCTTGGTTCTTTCGTCGACTGTTTGCAAAGTCTTCATCACACGGGGAAGCACCCAGGACTGAAAGGTCACAGCTTCCTCCTGACAACCTCCCCAAACAGAGAAGTTAACAAAAAAAAGACAGAAACACTCCAAAAACTCTCCAACGTGTGTGTTGAAGTCATTTCGTGGCGATGTTACATTTCCTACTCGGTTCCGTGTCAGTACCAGGATGTTAGTGATTGATGATGCTGTTCATGGTGTGGCAAAAATTGAAACAAATAGTGAATTATATCTCGATCAAGGAACTGTTGGATTGGGCCCAGTCATCTTTGGTTTTCACCTGTTCTACTACATGCTAAGTTATTTTGCTGCCATCAAGACTCTCTCTCAGTTGACCACAGTTCAAACATAGCCTATAGCACAGTGCCCCCTTCTCCAACCACCATGGAGGGTAACTACGATCTGCCGCTTCGCTTGTTTGGCTTCAACTCAATTCTCCTCACAACCTAATTTGGTCCCAATTTAGAATCCAATCAGTGATTGTCAACATGATTTGGCAGTCAAACGTGCTAAGTGAATGTTTTCACCAGGGCTCATCAGCGATCATTAGTGAGTTAATCAATGGCCCAAGTTCACCTTTGGACCTTGTTGGATGTATCGATCCTAATAAGTGTCAGATCTGTCACTCAAACTTGAACTGTTGTGTGTTGTTGCCATGGTTACAAAGGGCAATTTTGCCTATATAGGGCTCACCAGCTTCTAGTGCTAAAACCCAGAAGTGAGTTACCTCTGTTTTTTTCAGACTTTCCTATGGGGAAAGAATAGGGTTTTGAGATAAACACTGAAAATAAGGTCTGTGGTAAACACAGGCTTAGGAGATCTTATACACTTTGTTCTATGAGATAATAGCAGCCAGTTAACATGACCTTTATTCATTATGAAGCCCTTATGTGCTTTTTTTATTACATAAATGCATCCAAATTCACAAAGTGACGTTAGCTGATGAAGATTATCTCCTAGAACAAAACGTACAAGATCTCCTAAGCCTGTGTTTACCACAGACCTTATTTTCAGTGTTTATCCAAAAACCCTACAAAAATGCCATTCATTTTCCCATAGGCTTTGTCCAACAAACCATGGAGGATTTAGTGCCTACAAAAAGACACCGTTACTATTTCTCTGTATTAGCTAGCTAGCTAATAACATAACATAACATACAGATATGACCCTGACCTCCTTTCACTGGCAGTGCCATTATCACATTGAAACAAATACTTTGCCCGTTGTTCAAAAGTACAATTATCATTCTCGAGAAGTGAATTGAAATATGTTACTCGGTGTAAAAGTCCTATTTTGTTACAAAAAAAATAAAGAAAATGTACAAATATTTTGTATTGAAAATATGTTTAAAACTCATTCTATGTAAATACCGATGCAGTGTGGAAAGATTATGAAGTGGAATTATAGTAAAAGAAGAACTGATAGCTAGTGTTACTTGTTGCTAGTTGGCCACAGAGTGATTTTAGGTACATAACCTGTTTCAATGTTTTGGACAAATCTAAGGAGTAAGGAATGACTCAGAATTGGGTAAAGCTTTTAATATTATTCTTCGCCTTTCAGAGAACATCATGACAGATTGTTGTTCTCTCTGCTGGAATGTATTGTTCAGCAACTGTTGCACAAACGTCTCTGAACTCAACGTTTCCCGAAGTGTCTGGGGAAAACGTCAAAGTTTCCTAAAGTTTCAGGGGGAAACTCTGTGCCTTAGCCATCTGTCTATACTCCTGCCTAGGGGACTCTTCAAACGTTCTGTCCGTCTATGAGCATTAAATTGTTACGGTCGTTTTTACTTTCCACAAAAAAAGTGAAAGAAGAGCACCAAGAGTTAGTCGTTGTGATTTGATGAAATCTGTAACACCAAAAAAGATGTCCTCTGTTGTAAATACCAAGCCTTCTTGTCTTTCGCTTTTACATTTTTGTGGATTTTTTTTTTTTTTTTTGTTGGTACATTTCTCTGACTGCTTTCTTTTGAAATAAAAGAGCTCTCTCTAAATCTTGTCTCGTTATTGTGTGGATTTCTATGCTTAAACACTTCAGGTTTATGACATGAGTTGTCACGAAATCCTTGTAACGCGTGTCCTTCTTCATGATGTATGTACGTTTAAGTAGCCATAATTGCATCTTACTCTGGAAAGGAAGCGTAAATTACACCGTAATTCAAGTGATAGCACGGTCAAACAGTTAAGTCATTCCCACAGTTGTTTAATAATCACCCCAGCTTCACCCTCTTAAGTATTTGTTTAATTACCTGAAGTTGCTTCCACATGTTTTCCATGACTTAACTGAAGAATCAACCTGCCGTCGTCAGCTGTTGAGCACCAGAGACGCGTACACTGTGCATGTGGCATCTCTCCTGTTTTCAGCCTATTGACAGAGATTGGAGAGAGTTCAGGCCTTGAAAAAAATACTGTACCATATGTCTCAGAGGCAGGCAACCGTGTGTAGATATAAAACAAACCACCTCAAACACAATATGCAGTAGCCAGAGATTCGGCTTCCTCTTTGCCTTCCAGAGATAATACATCAAGAAAACAGGGGACCTCACCAACAGTCAAACAATCCTCTTTCAATGTGCTGTGCGATGAATGATGCCACCGTCGTTTGTGGAGGTCTGACCAGAGAGAACCACTTGGGGATTCTGTGATCGTCTTCCCATCCTTCGTCATCAGAACAGAATAGGGGTTCTGTGTGATCCTCCCGGGCCGCTATCATCACACACGATCACAGGGTGTACTGAGCCTCTGACAGGCCCAGATCAAAGGGACACTAAGATCTCACGACGATCCCACAAGACTCCGAACATGCCGGATAATTAGTCCATGGTGTCTGGAAGGAGAGAGTGTGCGTCTGTGTCTGCTTGTGAGTGTGATATCACATCTGTGAGGAGTGTGTCTGTGTGTGCGTGCATACAGTACGTGCGTCCGCCCGCGTGTGTCACATCTGTTAGGAGTGTGTGTTTTAGGGGTGTGAAGAGTTTCTAACAATGTACATGAGCCACATCTTGCAGATTAGTTTTATTCACTATCTCTGACATGAAACAAACTCTTAGGTCTCCTCCAACACATGTAAAACGTGACAGTGAGACAACGACAGGGGTATCACTGCCTCTCCTGAAGCGCATCACATTAATGTGACAGCCAACGTTTAAAAGGTGTTCTAATAAAGTTCAGAGATCAAAACGGAATGGGAACTGCATCACACATGAAACAACTGAGGAGCTAATGACATAAGCAGCGTATCCCTACAGGTGTTGGCGTGTTGCACACAGACATGCTATTCTTCCCGCTTTTGTGCTTAACGTTACGTTTTGCTGATGTGTGCTGTTATCGTGGGTCAAAATCGAATGAATATGTTTTCATCTTCAACATGGCATTTGTCATAGGAGCAGGGTTTAAAGTAAGGCGGTATGGTCCAGTATGGTGTCCAGGCAAAACAAATAGTGGAGGTAAACCGTAGGGGAGACCAGGGTACACCGTAGGGGAGACCAGGGTACACCGTAGGGGAGACCAGGGTACACCGTAGGGGAGACCAGGGTACACCGTAGGGGAGACCCGGGTACACCGTAGGGGAGACCCGGGTACACCGTAGGGGAGACCCGGGTACACCGTAGGGGAGACCCGGGTACACCGTAGGGGAGACCCGGGTACACCGTAGGGGAGACCCGGGTACACCGTAGGGGAGACACTGCCATGTTTAACATTTTGTGTGGCAGAAATAAATAATACAAATCATAAAATGTATATTATTTTTACTCTCCATTAACTGTCCCTTCTCAACTTACATCTGACAACAACTGAATGTTTTGTTTTTGTTTTTGTGTGTGTGTGTGTGTGTGTGTGTGTGTGTGTGTGTGTGTGTGTGTGTGAATGTTGGACATGTTCACTCAATCAGTCACAGTGGTATAGTGGTCCTGGGGTACAGGCTTGGTGGGCCCTTAATTTGCATTCCCAGCACTGCTGCCAGACCACATTAGGCTTGTTACAACTAACCCTGACCCTTGCAGCCATTAGCTAGCTCCAATTTGAGCTACATGTTAAAACTTTAGAATTGCTAACTTACATCAAATATATCTACACAAACTGGTTATAACCCTGAAATAAGTTTGGTGAATCTAACAACAAAACAGTTGATGCCATCGGAAAAACAAAAATTACTTTCTTACCTCAAAATCAGATTTTTGTCAGTTTATCACAGGGTCTTGTTTCTTCACGAGGTTTGAGGATAAACTGCACATGTACACAGGGTAACAGCATGATGTTAGCTTGTTCCTGATTGGAGATATTGAGAGTGTTATAACTGTCCCGTGTTACAACCATCCCCGGTCTCCCCTACCTGTAAAACATCAGCCTATCACGATTAATACAACACGCCCCCCAAAATATAGTCTTTACACCATTATTATACAGTGCTGCATGTCAGCCGCACGAAGAATGAGCGAATTGATTGGAAACCGGGTGGCATACGCTCCAAATTGCGTTCGCGTTTGAAAATAACACTTACACATTGTCAAGGCGGAGATGAGTGGCCGAGACGCTCGCAGACAAGGGAGATTGTTTATTTCACTTTGTTTTTTAAAATCTATTTCACTTGCTTTGATAAATGTAAACATATGTTTCCCATGGCAATAAAGCCCCTTAAATTGAAATTAAGTGGATGCATCAATTCAGTGAATGCCTAATGACAATCGTAGAATGTAATTACAATCAGTGGCGATTTTAGCATGTAAATCTTGGTGGGGCAAACAAAAAAAATGTGGGATGCATGCCAGCAACGCCACTACACAACACTAAACAATACATGAATTGCACTATAAAGGTGACAAACGGTGCCCACAAACAGCATAGTCCCAAAAGCAGTCCCAACACCTTACCACTGCTACACCTGGCTATCAGTAGAGCCTTGTCTGGCAGTGAAACAGTCCATTCAGCCTCATTTATTGCCTTTTCAAAAATATATAGCTGATATGGCTGACTTTTTTCTCAGAACAATAATATACTGACTAGTTTCAGAAGAACATTATTTGTTTCTGGCCATTTTGAGCCTGTAATCAAACCTACAAATGCTGATGCTCCAGATACTCAACTAGTCTAAAGGCCAGTTTTATTGCCTCTTTAATCAGACAACAGTTTTCAGCTGTGCTAACATAATTGCAAAATGGTTTTCTAATGATCAATTAGCCTTTTAAAAAGATGAACTTGGATTAGCTAACACAACGTGCCATTGATGGTTGTTGATAATGGGCCTCTGTACACCTATGTAGATATTTGTTTTTAAGAATCAGCCGTTTCCAGCTACAATAGTCATTTACAACATTAACAATGTCTACACTGTATTTCTGATCAATTTGATGTTATTTTAATGGACAAAAAATGTGCTTTTCTTTCGCCCCTTTTCGTAAGCCGATTTTATATGGATCAGACAACATCGTATTTATTGATCTGTTTGTCAGTGTCAGCAGAGTAGTCTACCCTGTCATTTCTGTAGTATAAAAACAAATGTCTGCGCGCACTTGGGTGTCCCGTACCGGTAAGAAATTAAATCTACTTTCATCCATGGATCTGTGAAAGCATATGCTGCCATAAAGTGTGCTCTGCTCTAGGGAGCAACAGTTTGGAGATGTGAATATGTGCAGTGCAACAACCTTAGGGCATGGAAGATAGCGTTAGCGTCTTGGTGAGAGAGAGCAAGAGAGAAAGAGTGCCGTCTCATAGAGTGAGAAAAGGGGAATGGAAATTATTTCACAAAGAGAAAGGGAGAGAGAATGGAAATTACTTGACTTTTATCATGTTCTGATTATGGCCCTTTTTCCTCTGGAATCTTCCCACAGAATGACATCATTCAGGGCCAGTTGTTGATTGAAAGCTCCCTATAACCTACTGCTGCTTTCTGTTATTGATGCATGCTGGGATAGATAGACTCCTGCTCATCTCATTGATCAACAGGAGAAAAACATTGCTGAGGGTGCATTCGAAATAACACCCTACTACCTATATAGTGCACTGCATTTGTAGCTGCCATTACTATGATCTGCAATGACAGATAATCTCATTGATCGAGCAGACAAAAATACATTTGTACCAGTGTCTGAAATTGCACCCTATTCCCTACATAGTGCACTACTTTTGACCAGAGCCATAATATGGGCCCTGATCAAAAGCAGTGCACTACATAGGGAACAAAGCGCCATTTCTGGATAAAGCCAGCTCAACTCATTGATCAAGCAGAGAAAAATATATTTGAAATGAATAATCAGATTATAAACACATCAGGCTCTGTGTGATTCCCCTGATTCCCACTGCCAAGCCAATAACTCCTACTAGGCAGAAGACAACAAGGGTGATGTTACCGTAGCGTTGAGTTAGTCTGGGCACTAAATATTTTAGTGATATCTCAGTGTGAGAATGTAGCTAGGGGAGTGAAGCGCTACGCTAGGCTAACATTTCATTATTCTCTTCTGCCTGATATAACGATGGGACTGAGGCACTAAGCTAGCTAGCGTCTAGCTGTTAGCCTTGTGGGAATTAACGAAGGATGGCGAGGTGGTGGTGGGGTGTCACATTAAGAGCTGTTGGAAGAAGTTGTTGATGAACAGAACAAGATACTATCTCAGTAACAAAGCAACGCCATTAGGGCTAGGGAGTGCCGGTGGGCAGGCAGAAGGGTTGTGTGAGGTGGGACTGATCTGCGATCGTGAGGAGATGGGAGAGCATCAGTGCATCAGTGGATTGTCTTGTTACACCGGCTGGAACAAGGTGTGTGAGTGGTAGCTGGGAGCCAGAGGCAGAAAGGCAAGCCTTTTGACTTTCACAAAGCACATGTACGTGAGACAGCTGGGGATGTAAGCTGTCAAGGTTGGGAGAATTCACCAGAGTAAAAGGATGTCCCTTAGATTTCTGCTATAATGGGTTCTCACACTCATAAAGTATGCATTAAAAGAAAAGATATAGGCCTATATAATGTACAGAAGTGTAAACACTAAATGGGAGCTGCTAAAATCTCTTCTATCCTCTCCCTAATTCACTAATAATTAATTTTGTTTGTAAATCATGGTTTCAATAAGCTTGACTGAAGGAATATCATATAATAAACTTGACTGAAGGAATATCATACAATAAGCTTGACTGAAGGAATATCATACAATAAGCTTGAATGAAGGTATATCATACAATATGCTTGACTGAAGGCTACACTGCAAGCATCAACTTCTGAACTGTTCAGCTTTAGTTGAAGGAATATCATACAATAAGCTTGAATGAAGGTATATCATACAATAAGCTTGACTGAAGGAATATCATACAATAAGCTTGACTGAAGGTATATCATACAATAAGCTTGACTGAAGGCTACACTGCAAGCATCAACTTCTGAACTGTTCAGCTTTAGTTGTAAGAAAGAGGATGTGTTTCATGGCTTGGCCTAGCTAGGTTCTCTAGCTAGGTTCTCTAGCTAGGTTCCCCCATTCTGTCCTGCCCTACAGTAGGGAAAGTAAATACATGCTTCCCCTTCTGAACTTCGGTTATAGGAAAGTTTGAGGCTTGATCCTCCAGTTGGTTCAGCAAAAGCAACCAGCGCATATCAGGCCCTTCCTGTGGGAGAAAGTGAATACTGTAACTGAGCCAGCAAGGCCAGCCAGGTCAGTTAATCCTTGTTCACACGGCAGGCCTTAATGCTTCGATCGGTTTTGTTTTTCAAATCCGTTTGGGACTACTGACTGTCCAAACAGCAAGTGACCCAATCGGATTTGTGTGTTCAGACAGCATTCATTTGCTGACATGTCTACACTAGTTGTCATAGTAACAACGGGTGTGTGTGCAGTGGTGTCGGCTGATTGGTGGTGGTGCTTGTGCTTGTGCTTCCTATCACTCAGAATGCATGGAGCAAGCAAAGGTGACAACAATGCCTGCCATGGACCTGTCCCAGTTGCTTTGAATCATCAGAATTCACAGAACACTTCTTACGCCTCAAAGGATAAGATGATCCAACTTTCAAAACGAGTCCTAGCTAGGTAGCTGTTTAGCACATTCACTAATTTGTTTGCAAACAATTAACAAGCTAGTTATCTACCACATGTTCGTGTCATACTGTCAACAGGGTGGCTAGCAAGCAACAGTATATTCCAAACAACAGTCTAAAAACCACTGAGAGGCCAAATAAAATCAGATGACACCATCCAGACAAGTCACACGGCCAGGAATCTGATTTATAACCTACGGAGGTGGTTTGAAATGTCAGTTTCCCATGTGCTTTTTCTCTGTGCAGTCTGCGGGGACAAAGAGCAGATTCTATTCGGATATGCAAATAAATGGGATTTGAGTCACTTCAAACTGCCAGTGTGAACAAGGCTCTAGTGTGCTCAACGCGAGTCAAAGCTCTCCGTGATGCACACTGATTCACACGCACACGCGTGCCGGCATCATCGCAACGGAACGGCGGCGTGAAGAGAGAGACGCCAGCCGATGCTATCAAACACTTCGAATATCAATACCCTCGGAAATAAGTCACAGTCCGTATCAATTTTCTGTCGCAGAGTGCAGTCGAACCAGAGAGAGAGAGAGAGAGATACTGTACATCTCTCCCCAGTCCCGGGATCATGAACTGGGTTAAAAGCAGGAGATGTGTGCAGTGCAATAACAGTGGCTGCCATTGGCTTACGCTAGCATGCACACACACACACACACACACACCTGCATGGTACTCTCATACCCACAGGCACCAACAGATTTATCATTCTGACTGAACAGATTATATTCCATAAAATGGAGTCAAGCGCTATCTCCGCTCTGGTCCGAGCACGGAGGGTTTTACTTGGGGCGGAATATAAATGTTTATACAAATGCCACCCTGTTCCCTTTGTAGTGCATTACCTTTGACCAGGGCTGGGGTCAAAAGTAGTGCACTATGTAGGGAATAGGGACGCAACCTAGGGACAGATGTGGGGAAGGACATTCCTGTTTTAGATGATGCTGTAGTCCTGTGATCTGTATGTAATGTAAGCTCTTAAATAGTGATGGTGAAGGTAGAGAGGGTATGGTGTGTGACCAATGGGAGGCCATGTGAAAAGCAGATATTAGTATAGGCCTAGACAACGACAGTACAATATGAAGCTGAACGTGCTTCTCCGTTGGAAATCCCAGATTACACTTGTAGGTGACGTCATAGCTAGCTAAACTCATTCGTAGAAACATGTCATCGGCGAACTGCTCGTGAGCAGGCCGTCAAATCAAAGGCAATCCTTCAATTTTTTTTTACAAAAATTAAAACGTGTCATTTTGTCACTTTCACGAGGTTGGAGTAATAACATGTTCAGCCACTTAATACACTGGCTGGAATCTAGGTTGTGCATTTAGATTGAGAAAATGTACAACTAAGGAAGAATTTTTCACTTCTCACATTGACTTCTTAAACCCCAAACCCCGGCCTGTTCTACTTGGTCTGTTTCGCAAGCGCTCCCGGAAGTCTTGTGATTTTGCGCCTCTGGGTTTAGAAACTCTGTTGCCTAGTATCGTGTGCAGGGGGCCTATATCACACTTACATATAAACTTATATACACTGTTATATTGTACAAGACCCAATATTGACAGACAAATTGCTTTGATGCTGGCAATGACTACTTTCTGTCTAAGCAAAGTTAAGGCTAGGTAAGGCTGATTTTAGACATCTGCATTGTGTAGCATTGGGAAACTGATTTAGTGGGAGGAACAGGAAGAATGCCCAGAGCAGATTTGAACATTCCTATCAGCTATGTGCTCAAGCAACATTGTACAGTAGAGACAAGAGAGAGGAAGGAGGAGAGAGATGGAGAGACATTTTCAGAGAGAGGAAAGAGAGAGGAAGAGGATAGAGAGAAAGGGGGAGAGAGAGAGACAGAGGAGAGCGATTTTGGAAAGCAAGAGAAGAATAGAGGAAGGAGAAAAGAGTGAGAGAGAGTCTGAGACAAGGAGACAGCTCCCACCAGAAGTCTAAAACAACAGCGTGTGTTCCTGATGGATGGTATGGCCAGGCTGACCAGCCATGCGAGCAGCCCATTCCCCCTGAACAACCCTTCACAGCATACAGACAGAGAAGATGGAGGGAGGAGAGAGAGACAGTGAACAACCCTTCCCAGGATTGTAGGATCCACATCAGCACACAGAGAGGCAGAGATGAGAGGGGGATGGAGAGAGAGGAGAGGATGGGATGAGAGAAGGGGGAGTTGGGGAGGCAGTGAAGGATGGGGTAGAGACGAGGAGAAGAGGAGCGGGATATGGGGATGATATGGAGGAGGGGATGGGGAAGAGGAGAGAGAGAGTGAGGAGAATTTAAAAGGGCAGTTAGCAGACTTTCTCAATTATTTATTAGGGAATCAATAGAACAACAACATGCAGCGAGAGGAGAAAGGAAAAGAGAGGAAACAGGGATTATGTCCTGGGAAGAGAGGTTTCCTACTTCATTATTATGCTGCATTTGGACTTTGATGACAAGGACTGCAGTATCCATCCGCATGTCCTTGTTGCATGGAATTTAGCGCCGTTCCAGCTTTGCAATATTAGTCGAAAAATCTTTGATTAAAGAGTAAAACTGTACTACATCATCCCATCAATAATATATCATTGCTGAGGCATTTTAATTTTCATCAGAGTGACGTAAGGAAATCTTTCAATCTTACCTTACAGTACCCCGAGGCAAAATAAAGTAATGACTAATAAAGTAATAAAGTAAAGACTTTTACACAACTCATCCTCTAGATATAGGCTTCAAAACAACTCTAAACCTAATTGTCTTACGTCAGATAGAACCTTATGTCAGAAAGAACGTCATTGTCTTACGTCAAATAGAACCTCAATGTCTTACGTCAGATAGAACCTTACGCCAGAAAGAACGTCATTGTCTTACGTCAGATAGAACCTCAATGTCTTACGTCAGATAGAAGCATAGCATGACTCTGGGCTCTAGTCAATCCGTATCGGGGAAATTCAGCGATTGAAATTTAAATTCAACATTCCCGCGTGAGTGGAGACTGCCTTCACGGTAAACGCTGCATATGTCAGCTCAATCAGTAATGACCTTCACATTTCTTCAGCGAGACAGATTGAACATAGCCCTCTGTTTGCACTGGTCGGACAAGGGAATAGCGTCATGCAGGAGTAAACCCACTACTTTGAAGACAAATCTCCTGATTTATCAATTACTTTAATTGAGTTTTTCAGCACCCACTTCCCAAACTTTTCCTCAAAGGAGGTTAAAGAGTGTTATGTCCTAAACCATAACACCTGAGTCACCAACAATATAAGCAAGCTATGATTTTTTTATGTATTTTCCTGTCCCAGTCTCTGTCCCCTGTCCGATCTGGACTGTAAGTCCTAGTCAGTGTGATAGTGGTGGCTGGAATGTTGGAACTCTTAAATGTCATGAAGATTGATGGCGTTGGAGTGTAAAATGTGGTCACATTACTGCCTTTGCTGTGCTCGTTCTTAATTCAGCCCTGTCGGCTTAGCGCTGACATTTCAGTGAGAGGAGTGTGTTTATGTGGGACTTGGTGGCTGTGTCCCATTGGCACCCTATTCCCTATCTAGTGCGCTACTTTTGGCCAATGCCCCCACAGGGCTCTGGTCTAAAGTAGTGCACTTTGTAGGGAATAGGGTGCCATTCGGGACACAGCCTGTGGCTGAAATGTCACTGAAGGATTTATCACATTGGAACTAGTGGTGCTTGGAGTGGAGGAGAAGAGGAGGAGGAGGAGGAAGAGGTGGTGTGGGCAACCAGGTAGAGAGAGAGAAGGCTTAAAGGCCTTCATCATCAGTCGTCTGTTCTCTGAAATTATTTCTTTATTTTTCTTCACTTCATTGGGTTTCACTGTCATCACTTCTTATGTTGTGTTTGGTGAAATTCTACTGTCTGTTCTCTTTCCTTTCCCTTGTCTTATTGTCTGTTCTCTTTCCTTTCCCCTTGTCTTATTGTCTGTTCTCTTTCCTTTCCCCTTGTCTTATTGTCTGTTCTCTTTCCTTTCCCCTTGTCTTATTGTCTGTTCTCTTTCCTTTCCCCTTGTCTTATTGTCTGTTCTCTTTCATTTCCCCTTGTCTTATTGTCTGTTTTCTTTCCTTTCCCCTGTCTTATTGTCTGTTCTCTTTCCTTTCCCCTTGTCTTATTGTCTGTTCTCTTTCCTATCCCCTTGTCTTATTGTCTGTTCTCTTTCCTTTCCCCTTGTCTTATTGTCTGTTCTCTTTCCTTTCCCCTTGTCTTATTGTCTGTTCTCTTTCCTTTCCCCTTGTCTTATTGTCTGTTCTCTTTCCTTTCCCCTTGTCTTATTGTCTGTTCTCTTTCCTTTCCGATTGTCTTATTGTCTGTTCTCTTTCCTTTCCCCTTGTCTTATTGTCTGTTCTCTTTCCTTTCCCCTTGTCTTATTGTCTGTTCTCTTTCCTTTCCCCTTGTCTTATTGTCTGTTCTCTTTCCTTTCCCCTTGTCTTATTGTCTGTTCTCTTTCCTTTCCCCTTGTCTTATTGTCTGTTCTCTCCTCTTTTAGTATTCCATCCATGTCTTTCCTCCTCTGTTCTTTCTGTGACACATCTCTAATCTCTCCAATTGTGTGCTTTATCGGCATCAGCGTTTTAGCCCCAACAAAGTTATACCATGATCACATCTTAAATACATCTCTCTCTCTCTGCCTCATTCCCTCGCTCCCCCAAACCTGAATTACCAACAGACAAATCCAAAACTCACATTTACACAATTTTCCCCTCTTATTAAATAATGCTTATAACATTCTGGGGAGCAAATAATATGATTAGAAATATAATTGTCTGAGAATGAGGGAAAATGTGACAACACAGTGGCTGGGGCAGCCAACACTGCAGGAGGTGTGTGTGTGTGTGTGTGTGTGTGTGCACAATGTTTTTTTCCATACACCACTCCAGCTCCAATGTCATGACATAAAGTGTACCCCATAACTCTATGTACGGACTTCCTACTCCCTCCTTGACAGGAAGTGACATCTCAAGGGCTTTGTATTCGTTTTTTAAAACGCATGAAAAATGTCCTCTGGCTCCCGGAACATACATTATGTGGCCCGTATACAGGAGACAACAGGAAAAAACAACCTCCTCCCTGTCCTTACTGTGTATACACATCATATGTCACTTGGGGCTGCGTGTCATCTGGGCCCATCTAGTGCATCAACAATCATCCAGGGAGGGACTGTGTTCTAGAATGTACCGGTTGTATATCATTCCACATACCCTGAGTCGCTATTCACGTCATAAACAAGTAGTCCCCTGAGCAACGGCCACCGTTGGGGGAAAACCACTGCCGTTAGCCATCTGCGCCCATTCAAAATAGCCTAGACTTAAGTAGTTATTTCTTCTAAACAAAAACACTTTTGTGCGTTATCATAACCTTATAATGTCGCTAACATTAAATTGGATTGTGATCTTCGCAAAATACCTATTTTGGATGCAGGAGTTGCTAGCTAGAATACTAACGCTCATTGACATAGGCTGTAGCAAAGTTAGCCAAAGAGCATTTTTACTGGTTGAAGTTGAAGGTTCATTGGCAATGATGACACAAACATTATATTAAGCAGGACATTCATACAAGTCTTACAATCCAAAAGAAGTGTGAAATCCATGTACATGGACGATTTTTCTGCTGGCGGTGTATGAGACCTTCCTCGTGGTTTCAGCCTTTCACGTAAAAGAGAACAGTTATTCAATCAAACATGGTAACATATGACATTGTCATAAAGTTGTTCAAGTGTCATAAAGTGAACAAGTGCACACTTAGGGAGGAAGGGGAGATAATGGGGAGACAGCACAGCCCAGGAGAGGAGATAGAGGAGAGAGCGAGATGGGAGCCCAGGAACAGGCTTAACCTGACTGCGAGATGGGGACATTCAGAGGAGCCTAATGATGGACTGTCTGTATTCCCACAGTCACCATATATAGCCTTACCTTGATCGCCCCCCATCTAGCTTCAGAGTTTGTTCTGTTAGGTGACCTAAACTGGGATATGCTTAACACCCCGGCAGTTCTACAATCTAAGCTAGATGCCCTCAATCTCACTCAAATCATCAAGGAACCCACCAGGTACAACCCAAAATCTGTAAACAAGGGCAGCCTCATAGACATTATCCTGACCAACTGGCCCTCCAAATACACCTCCACTGTCTTCAATCAGGATCTCAGCGATCACTGCCTCATTGCCTGTATCCGCTACGGGCCCGCAGTCAAACGACCACCCCTCATCACTGTCAAACGCTCCCTAAAACACTTCTGCGAGCAGGCCTTTCTAATCGACCTGGCCCGGGTATCCTGGAAGGATATTGACCTCATCCCGTCAGTTGAGGATGCCTGGTCATTCTTTAAAAGTAACTTCCTCACCATCTTAGATAAGCATGCTCAGTTCAAAAAATGCAGAACTAAGAACAGATATAGATAGCCCTTTGTTCACTCCAGACCTGACTGCCCTCGACCAGCACAAAAACATCCTGTGGCGAACTTCAATAGCATTGAATAGTCCCCGCGATATGCAACTGTTCAGGGAAGTCAGGAACCAATACAGCAGTCAGTCAGGAAAGCAAAGGCCAGCTTTTTCAAGCAGAAATTTACATCCTGTAGCTCTAACTCCAAAAAGTTCTGGGACACTGTAAAGTCCATGGAGAACAAGAGCACCTCCTCCTAGCTGCCCAGCTGCCCACTGCACTGAGGCTGGGTAACACGGTCACCATGATAATCGAAAAACTTCAACAAGCATTTCTCAACGGCTGGCCATGCCTTCCTCCTGGCTACTCCAACCTCGGCCAACAGCCCCCAACAGGCCAATCCCACCGTACCTTCTCCGCTGTGCAATCTGGTTTCCGAGCCGGTCACGGGTGCACCTCAGCCACGCTCAAGGTACTAAACGATATCATAACCGCCATCGATAAAAGACAGTACTGTGCAGCCGTCTTCATCGACCTGGCCAAGGCTTTCGACTCTGTCAATCACCATATTCTTATCGGCAGACTCAGTAGCCTCGGTTTTCTAATGACTGCCTTGCCTGGTTCACCAACTACTTTGCAGACAGAGTTCAGTGTGTCAAATCGGAGGGCATGTTGTCCGGTCCTCTGGCAGTCTCTATGGGGGTGCCACAGGGTTCAATTCTCGGGCCGACTCTTTTCTCTGTATATATCAATGATGTTGCTCTTGCTGTGGGAGATTCCCTGATCCACCTCTACGCAGACGACACCATTCTGTATACTTCTGGCCCTTCCTTGGACACTGTGCTAGCTAACCTCCAAACGAGCTTCAATGCCATACAACACTCTTTCCGTGGCCTCCAACTGCTCTTAAACGCTAGTAAAACCAAATGCATGCTTTTCAACCGTTTGCTGCCTGCACCCGCACGCCCGACTAGCATCACCACCCTGGATGGTTCCGATCTAGAATATGTGGACATCTAGAAATGCCTAGGTGTCTGGCTACTGTAAACTCTCCTTCCAGACTCATATCAAACATCTCCAATCTAAAATCAAATCTAGTCGGCTTTCTATTCCGCAACAAAGCCTCCTTCACTCACGCCGCCAAACTTACCCTAGTAAAACTGACTATCCTACCGATCCTCGACTTCGGCAATGTCATCTACAAAATAGCTTCCAATACTCTACTCAGCAAACTGGATGCAGTTTATCACAGTGCCATCCGTTTTTTTTACTAAAGCACCTTATACCACCTACCACTGCGACCTGTATGCTCTAGTCGGCCGGTCCTCGCTACATATTCGTCGCCAGACCCACTGGCTCCAGGTCATCTACAAGCCCATGCTAGGTAAAGCTCCACCTTATCTCAGTTCACTGGTCACGATGGCTACACCCACCCGTAGCACGCGCTCCAGCAGGTGTATCTCACTGATCATCCCTAAAGCCAACACCTCATTTGGCCGCCTTTCCTTTTTTTTTTTTTTTTTTATTTTATTTTTACCTTTATTTAACTGGGCAAGTCAGTTAAGAACAAATTCTTATTTTCAATGACGGCCTGGGAACAGTGGGTTAACTGCCTGTTCAGGGGCAGAACGACAGATTTGTACCTTGTCAGCTCGGGGGTTTGAACTCGCAACCTTCCGGTTACTAGTCCAACGCTCTAACCACTAGGCTACCCTGCGGCCCAGCGGCCCAGCCCAAGGCCTGCGGTCCTTCCAATTCTCTGCTGCCTGTAACTGGAACGAATTGCAAAAATCACTGAAGTTGGAGACTTTTATCTCCCTCACCAACTTTAAACATCTGCTATCTGAGCAGCTAACCAATCGCTGCAGCTGTACATAGTCCATCGGTAAATAGCCCACCCATTTTACCTACCTCATCCCCATACTGTTTTATTTATTTACTTTTCTGCTCTTTTGCACACCAGTATCTCTACCTGAACATGACCATCTGATAATTTATCACTCCAGTGTTAATCTGCTAAATTGTAATTATTCGCCTACCTCCTCATGCCTTTTGCACACAATGTATATAGACTTTTTACAATTTTTTTCTACTATGTTAATGACTTGTTTATTGTTTACTCCATGTGTAACTCTGTGTTGTTGTCTGTTCACACTGCTATGCTTTATCTTGGCCAGGTCGCAGTTGTAAATGAGACCTTGTTCTCAACTAGCCTACCTGGTTAAATAAAGGTGAAATAAAAAAATAAAAACCTGTCTCTCTGGCAGGCTCTCCTCCACAGTCCTCACCCTACACACGAACTGTGATGCCCAGACCAGACAAACCTGTAGACAGGGCTGAGGTGGGTGACAGAGAGGGATGGGGACATTCAGCGGGGTACCACTTAGTGCATACTGGCCTATTCTCTCCTCCACACCCTCTGAGCCCCACACTCCTAGCCCAGACAGCCTCGTCGACAGGAGACAGGTGGGTGACAGAGAGGGATGGGGACATTCAGCGGGGCCTGCTAGTTAATGAAGGACTGATAAGTCTCTATTCCCAGGGCCAGGGTTAATTGCTCCACAGCAGATAAAGGTAATACATTATCAGGGGGGTAATGGCAGGATGCTCCGCTGTGTCCTGTTCCACATTCATCATGGCTGAGCACTTAAACACAAAGATGGGACAGACCTGGCTGGGCCACACAGAGACAGGACAGACCTGGCTGGGCCATACAGAGACAGGACAGACCTGGCTGGGCCATCAGAGACAGGACAGACCTAGCTGGGCCACACAGAGACAGGACAGACCTGGCTGGGCCACACAGAGACAGGACAGACCTGGCTGGGCCACACAGAGACAGGACAGACCTGGCTGGGCCACACAGAGACAGGACAGACCTGGCTGGGCCACAAAAAGACAGGACAGACCTGGCTGGGCCACACAGAGACAGGACAGACCTGGCTGGGCCATACAGAGACAGGACAGACCTAGCTGGGCCACACAGAGACAGGACAGACCTGGCTGGGCCACACAGAGACAGGAAAGACCTGGCTGGGTCACACAGAGACAGGACAGACCTGGCTGGGTCACACAGAGACAGGACAGACCTGGCTGGGCCACACAGAGACAGGACAGACCTGGCTGGGCCACACAGAGACAGGACAGACCTGCCTGGGCCACACAGAGACAGGTGCTTCATTCCGGTAGGGTTGATAAAGAGGTGGGATGGATGCTAGTATTCTTGAATGTAGGATTTACCCATGTTTTAACATGACAAAGCTATTTTCAGTCACTTCATGTTAACAATACAATACAATTTGAATACACAGAACATTCCATCTCAAAGAGCATTTCTCTCTCTGTCCCTCCATAGATACAAAGAGACAAATACCTGCCTAGTCTCAACACTGAAGGGAACCAGGGTTGCCATTCACACTGTTGGATCAATGCAGTCCGAGTCTAATCACTACCAGCCAAATGAACGATGCCATTGGCACCAGCATCTGGCAACCCTGGCTGGGGGACTCTGTATGACGTTCCATTGCAGAATGGAGGATTCTTATAAAAGCCCACAATCAATCGGGACCCAAGCCAGGATTCTTCTTTCCAAGCCCATGGCACACCAACACACATAAACATACACACGCACACAAACGGACATGTCTCCAATATGGCAACTAGTCGTGTAATAAACTGCTGCTTGTAAATATTATTTAAGAGTATGAAACAGGAAAATGAATGTAGCCCTCTGTCTCTGTCCGATCAGCCAAGATTCAGTTGGATGTTGACAGCGTGACTGAACAGAGTGGACATTTAGGAGGCAGGTTTTATATGTATACATAGAGGTTAAAGAGGTGGTCTTTACCTTTGGACGTGAGCTTTATTCCTTGGGAGTCGGAGAGCATGACTCGGAGAGTCATGTGAATTAGAGGGTGACACGGGAGTGTAAATGACAACATCCCTTGGCCGTTGCCAACTCTATGTGAAACAGTACACAGTTCTATCTTCCCAAGCTTAAAGTGGAAGTCCAAAACGTTTTACCCTCATAGCATCATACTGCCATGGTGCTGGAGGAATGGTGCTGGACATAATGAATAGGGCCTCCCGGGTGGCGCAGTGGTTAAGGGCGCTGTAATGCAGCGCCAGCTGTGCCATCAGAGTCTGGGTTCGCGCCCAGGCTCTGTCATAACCGGCCGCGACCGGGAGGTCCGTGGGGCGACGCACAATTGGCCTAGCGTAGCCCGGGTTAGGGAGGGCTTGGTCGGTAGGGGTGTCCTTGTCTCATCGCGCACCAGCGACTCCTGTGGCGGGCTGGGCGCAGTGTGCGCTAACCAAGGTGGCCAGGTGCACGGTGTTTCCTCCGGCGCATTGGTGCGGCTGGCTTCCGGGTTGGATGCGCGCTGTGTTAAGAAGCAGCGGCTTGGTTGGTTGTGTATCGGAGGACGCATGACTTTCAACCTTCGTCTCTCCCGAGCCCGTACGGGAGTTGTAGCGATGAGACAAGATAGTAGCTACTACACAATTGGATACCACGAAATTGGGGAGAAAAAGGGGTAAAAAAAAATATTTAAAAAAATTAAAAAAAAGAAAAGTGGTGATTTCCCCTTTAAGATTTAAGTGACTGCAAACAGGAGAGACACACACACAAACACACACTCCTTTGGGCGGTGTCCTCTATAGGACTCACACAGCTGTACACAGCAGCTTGGGGGGATGTCAAGGGAGAGAGTAGAAGAAAGATAAACAGAGGTCTTGCATATACATGGGCACGCTGTGATTCAACTCTGACTCTTTCACTCTACAGCATACAGATTTATCGTCCAAGCTTACCCTAAGACGACGGGTAGTTACAACAGTGCTGTTTCTTCAAATGAAGAACAGTCAACAAGAAAGTCTATGGAACACCTCCATGCAGCACCTATCTAAATCCACTGTCACCAAGATACACTTCCCTGTTAGCGCTGATGCTAACACCTCCATGCAGCACCAAGGCACCTATCTAAATCCACTGTCACCAAGATACACTTCCCTGTTAGCGCTGATGCTAACACCTCCATGCACCTGCAAAATAAAATGTAATATCTGTAATATCCCGGACCAGGTGGGAAGTGCCAATGAAGACATTGGTTGCGTCCCAAATGGCACCCTATTCCCTATGGTCCGCCATGGTGCTCTGGTCAAAAGTAGTGCACTAAATAAGAAATAGTGTGCCATTTAGGATACAGTGGGTGTACATCCCAAATGGCACCCTATTCCCCATGTAGTGCACTACCTTTGACCAGGTGCACTATGTAGGGAATAGGGTGCCATTTGGGATGATATCATGGAGAAGCCAGGGGGTACAGGGATCAGGAAGAGACAGACTCCTGCTTCTATACTGATAACAAAATAAACAAATAGTTCCAGTCAAATATCCATCCTCGGCGCTCGTATCCCTCCACCTCCTGTGCTCGTGTCCCTCCTCCCCAAAATGCAGCTTCACTCCATGTGGGCGACGATTAGGAATCGTTTTTAGACACGCACCTCAGCCAACTAAAATGCTAACACTGACTTATGCATATATACACTGAGTGTACAAAACATTAAGAACACCTGCTCTTTCCATGACAGAGACTGACCAGGTGAAAGCTATGATCCCTTATTGATGTCACCTGTTAAATCCAAATCAGTGTAGATGAAGGGGAGGAGACAGGTTAAAGAAAGATTTTTAAGCCTTGAGACAATTGAGACATGGATTGTTAATGTGTGCCATTCAGAGGGTGAATGGGCAAGACAAAAGATGTAAGTGCCTTTGAACGGGGTATGGTAGTAGGTGCCCGGAGCATCGGTTTGTGTCAAGAACTGCAACGCTGCTGGATTTTTCACACTCAACAGATTTGTGTGTATCAAGAATGGTCCACCATCCAAAGGACATCCAGCCAACTTAACACAACTGTGGGAAGCATTGGAGTCAACATGGGCCAGCATCCCTGTGGAACACTTTCGACACCTTGTAGAGTCCATGCCCCGACGAATTGAGGCTGTTCTGAGGGCAAGGGGGGTGCAACTCAATATTAGAAAGGTGTTCTTAATGTTTTGTACACTCAGTGTATATGTACAGTGCCTTCAGAAAATATTCACACCCCTTGACTTTCTCCACATTTTGTTGTGTTACAGCCTGAATTTAAAATGGATTACATTTGGATTTGTTTGTCACTGGCCTACACACAATACCCCATAATGTCAAAGTGGAATTATATTTCTCGAAATGTTTAAAAATTAATTACAAATGAAAAAGCTGAAATGTCTTTAGTCAATAAGTATTCAACCCCTTTGTTATGGCAAGCCTAAATATGTTCAGGAGTACAAATATGCCTAACAAGTCACATAATAGGTTGCATGGATCACTATGGGTGGAGAAATTGTGTTTAATGTGATTTTTGAATGACTACCTCATCTCTGTACCCCACACACAAAATGGCAGTGTATTCGGAAAGTGTTCAGAACCCTTAGCTTTTTCCACATTTCGTTACGTTACAGCCTTATACTAAAATGGATTACATTGTTTTTTCCCCTTGTCACTCTGCACACAATACCCTATAATGATAAAAATCAAAAACAGGTTTTTAGAAACATTTGCAAATGTATTAAAAAAAAACCTTAAATATTACATTTACATAAGTATTCAGACCCTTTACTCAGTAAATGCTGCAGAGATGGTTGTCCTTCTGGAAGGTTATCCCATCTCCACAGAGGAACCCTGGAGCTCTGTCAGTTACACCCCCCCCCCCACCCCCCCACCCACACACACACACACACACACACACACACACACACACACACACACCACCACTTGTGTCTTCAGTTCAATGCTAATTGACTTAAAGGGAGACTCCACTCAAAAACAATATTTTGGTACTTCTTAATGAGTCCACTATTGATACAGTCCCAAAATGTTTTTCATGTCAGCAGTCAAGTTATCAATATATTGGACTTTCAAGAAGTAAGGTGTCACCGGCCACCTCAACATGACGATGTGGCCGGTCGTTTTTGAGTGTAGTTTCCACCTGTCAATGGGAATCAAGTTACGGACGCTCCATCTCTCTCCTCCTGTCATTGCTTCCCTCATGGCACTTGGCAGACAGACAGACGGACGGACGGACGGACGGACGGACAGACGGACAGACAGACAGACAGTCAACAGCTAGCTAACAGAGAGAAAGGTGGATGTTCGCTTAAGCAAAGATTAGCTCAGAGATCATTTTCTGTTACAGGAACGCTTTAGCCTCCACCTTCCTGGGGGTTCTCTCTCTCTCTCTCTCTCTCTCTCTCTCTCTCTCTCTCTCTCTCTCTCTCTCTCTCTCTCTCTCTCTCTCTCTCTCTCTCTCTCTCTCTCTCTCTCTCTCTCTCTCTCTCTCTCTCTCTCTCTCTCTCTCTCTCTCTCTCTCTCTCTCTCTCTCTCTCTCTCTCTCTCTCTCTCTACTCATTAGAGAGAAAGAAACAGTGGCTGATGTGCGATAGAGCAGGATGAGAGGGGGAATTACATTCTCTGACATCTTCGCTAATTGAGCCGTCTCCTTTGTGGCCGGCCCCGGCCCGCCAACTTTTAATTTGCCCCTAATCAAATCAATATGATGCCTTTCTGCCTGACGATTTGCCATACGACCAACCAGAGGAGAGGAGGCATGGATTTTGGGGGTTCTATCTGAATCATTGCAGCCAATGACCTATGACTTCTGAATGGTGCCTTTCTGCCAGACAACCACCCGGGAAAAGAGGAGAGGGGGCATCTCGATTGAATTCTGGGGTCCTGTATAAATCGTAACAGCCTACGACCTTTCAACTGATTTGAGGCCGTATTGCGTAAGATGAAGACAAAAGTCTGACAACCAACCGGATAGAGGAAAGGTGCATCTTGATTGGTTCGCAGGCATCTGTATGAATCACAGCAGCCTGTAACCTCTGACCTATGAACCCTGGAGCGAGTCGTAAGGGAAAGGAAGATAAAGGGGCCCACTGTATGTAATGGAGGTGAGTGTAATGCAGTGAGAGGTATAGACGGTGTCCGGCAGACAGAATCCATGCGTATGACGGTTTAATGTCTCCCGTTTCAGGCCCTCAGACAGATGAACTGAGCAATATTTGTTCACTACATGACCTAGCTTGGTTAAGTGCCTGCCTGGCGAGGAGACAGGACATTGAGACGTCCACGGGATGGGAGGAGGGAGCGAGGCTGGAGAGGGCACCGCTGCTAAAGTGCTAAAGGAGAGGAAGGAGGCTGTCAACAACACTGACCCCCCCCCGCGAGGTGGTCCAGCTGGGGTTATTTACATGATGTCTCTCATGACGTCTGAGGCCGCCCTCTCCTCTCCTCTCCTGCAGCTGCTGCCCCCTTGGCTCCTCTCATATCAAATCCTTCCCGCTCTTCTTCTCCTCTCTCTCTTCTCCTCCTTTCCTCTCCTCCAGCTGCTCCCTCCTCTCCTCTAATATCAAATCCTTCCAGCTCTTCTTCTCCTCTCTCTCTCCTCCTCCTTTCCTCTCCTCCAGCTGCTCCCTCCTCTCCTCTAATATCAAATCCTTCCCGCTCTTCTTCTCCTCCTCCTCTCCTCCAGCTGCTGCTCCCTCTGCTCTGCTCGCACCACAATGGCCTCCAGTCCAGATCACACTGAATCTCTCCTCTCCATCACACTGAATCTCTCCTCTCCATCACGCTCATCATCATCAAAACACTCCCAGTTCCCTACTAACAACTCACTAACTCATCATCATCATCAAAACACTCCCAGTTACCTACTAACAACTCACTAACTCCTCATCATCATCAACACACTCCCAGTTCCCTACTAACAACTCACTAACTCATCATCATCATCATCAACACACTCCCAGTTCCCTACTAACAACTCACTAACTCCTCATCATCATCAACACACTCCCAGTTCCCTGCTAACAACTCACTAACTCATCATCATCATCAAAACACTCCCAGTTCCCTACTAACAACTCACTAACTCATCATCATCATCATCATCAACACACTCCCAGTTCCCTACTAACAACTCACTAACTCCTCATCATCATCAACACACTCCCAGTTCCCTACTAACAACTCACTAACTCATCATCATCATCAAAACACTCCCAGTTCCCTACTAACAACTCACTAACTCCTCATCATCATCAACACACTCCCAGTTCCCTACTAACAACTCACTAACTCATCATCATCATCAACACACTCCCAGTTCCCTACTAACAACTCACTAACTCATCATCATCATCAACACACTCCCAGTTCCCTACTAACAACTCACTAACTCCTCATCATCAACACACTCCCAGTTCCCTACTAACAACTCACTAACTCATCATCATCATCAACACACTCCCAGTTCCCTACTAACAACTCACTAACTCCTCATCATCAACACACTCCCAGTTCCCTACTAACAACTCACTAACTCCTCATCATCATCAACACACTCCCAGTTCCCTACTAACAACTCACTAACTCATCATCATCATCAAAACACTCCCAGTTCCCTACTAACAACTCACTAACTCCTGATCATCATCAACACACTCCCAGTTCCCTACTAACAACTCACTAACACCTCATCATCATCATCAACACACTCCCAGTCCCCTACTAACTCACTAACACCTCATCATCATCATCATCATCAACACACTCCCAGTTCCCTACTAACAACTCACTAACTCCTCATCATCATCAAAACACTCCCAGTTCCCTGCTAACAACTCACTAACTCCTCATCATCATCAACACACTCCCAGTTCCCTACTAACAACTCACTAACTCATCATCATCAACACACTCCCAGTTCCCTACTAACAACTCACTAACTCCTCCTCATCATCAACACACTCCCAGTTACCTACTAACAACTCACTAACTCCTCCTCATCATCAACACACTCCCAGTCCCCTACTAACAACTCACTAACTCATCATCATCATCAACACACTCCCAGTTCCCAACTAACAACTCACTAACTCATCATCATCATCAACACACTCCCAGTTCCCAACTAACAACTCACTAACTCATCATCATCATCATCAACACACTCCCAGTTCCCTACTAACAACTCACTAACTCCTCATCATCAACACACTCCCAGTTCCCTACTAACAACTCACTAACTCCTCCTCATCATCAACACACTCCCAGTTCCCTACTAACAACTCACTAACTCCTCATCATCATCAAAACACTCCCAGTTCCCTGCTAACAACTCACTAACTCCTCATCATCATCAACACACTCCCAGTTCCCTACTAACAACTCACTAACTCATCATCATCAACACACTCCCAGTTCCCTACTAACAACTCACTAACTCCTCATCATCATCAACACACTCCCAGTTCCCTATTAACAACTAACTAACTCCTCCTCATCATCAACACACTCCCAGTTCCCTACTAACAACTCACTAACTCATCATCATCATCATCAACACACTCCCAGTTCCCTACTAACAACTCACTAACTCCTCATCATCATCAACACACTCCCAGTTCCCTACTAACGACTCACTAACTCATCATCATCAACACACTCCCAGTTCCCTACTAACAACTCACTAACTCCTCATCATCATCAAAACACTCCCAGTTCCCTGCTAACAACTCACTAACTCCTCATCATCATCAACACACTCCCAGTTCCCTACTAACAACTCACTAACTCATCATCATCAACACACTCCCAGTTCCCTACTAACAACTCACTAACTCCTCATCATCATCAACACACTCCCAGTTCCCTATTAACAACTCACTAACTCCTCATCATCATCATCAACACACTCCCAGTTCCCTACTAACAACTCACTAACTCCTCATCATCATCAACACACTCCCAGTTCCCTACTAACAACTCACTAACTCATCATCATCATCAACACACTCCCAGTTCCCTACTAACAACTCACTAACTCCTCATCATCATCAACACACTCCCAGTTCCCTACTAACAACTCACTAACTCATCATCATCATCAACACACTCCCAGTTCCCTACTAACAACTCACTAACTCCATCAATAACTTTCCTTTCAGGTCTGCATGCAAACAGCAGACTAAGGTGATGTGAATGTTTAAAGATACTGTACATCTCTATTGAGAGTTTCAATATTATAATCTAACTCCTTCCGATTCACCTTGGTGAGTTAAGCATCATCAACGTTTCATATTTCCCCCATCAACTGTGAAAATAAGCCCAGGGCTGAACCACTTCTCAAACAGAAAGCCTAAGGTGACAGAGACCCTAAAACCCTAAAGGTAGGACAATGGGTTGTTATGACGAGCTTGTCTTGACGGACACCCCGCCACAGTGCCACTGTTGAGCAGCATGTAACAGGTAATCAGATTTGAAGTCATTTAATCAAGTGGCAATGGAGTGATTTTAACACCAATTGTAAAATATGTGACTTGTGTGACTTGGTTTGTTTATGTGTTTCTTAATGTTTTAACACTGTATTAACTAATTAGTTTACTGCAGCACAGTACAGCACCTCTCATCTCAAGTAAGTAGCATTATAAACAGCTACTCTAATGCAAGGTGGTATATTATGTAGTGACACAGTATTAATTTATGAATGGAATCGTTTCCCTCCACCTCTTGGCCTCCCCATTAATACATGGGCATTAACAGACTTTATAAACACCCTGTTAATTAATTGTTGTTTAACACGCTGCAGGCTGGCCACGGTGGCTTTTCACGGGGCAGAGACCCTGCATGTGTCCCAAGTGGTACACTATGTCCTACAGGTCTCTGGTCAAAGGTAGTGCACTATATAGAGAATAGCATGACATTGGGGATGCATGGTCTGGATGTCCACTGGTGGCAGGGGTGGGATCCGATCCCCATAAGCCCCCTTCCAGATCATCAGGCCCTGGAAAGATGATGCCCTTGAGGACAGGACAAATGGATGGCCTGCATTCACATCCATAAATTCACAGCTTTTCTAACTATCTCATTCATCATACGCCACACACTCTCTCTCGGCAGCATCCCAACCCCCCCCCCCCCAGGTTTGCTACCTAGCAAATGCAACAGACAGAGAGAGAGATATTGGGGACAGTGTATGACCATATGATGACGTGAGACCTCCATTTCACCTTGGAATGCCTGAATCTCTTGGCTGAGGGAACAATATTGTCTTTACAATAGATGGATACATTTTATGTCCGCATCCCAAATGGCATCCTATTCCCCATGGGCTCTGGTCAAAAGAAGTGGACAATATAGAGAATAGGGTACCATTTGGGAAGCTACAGTATATCTCCACACTTCTCCTAACGGGTTCTCTAGTCCCCATATGTTTGAATTTATTCAGGTATTTAGAGAGATAGGCTAGAGAAGCAAACGGTGCCATATTGGGTGGTCAAATAATTCACTTTCTGTGTGTCTGAGGATTACCGGAGAGTCCAAAGGCAATGCAGAATACATTATGTCTTCATCCCAAATGCCATCGTATTTCCTAAATAGTGCACTACTTTTGACCAGAACCTTATAGGCCCTGGTTAAAAGACGTGCACTATGTAGGGGATAGGGTGCCATTTGGGATGAAATCCAAAGCAACACCTGGAGAGGGAACGTAAAGACACAAACAGGACAAGGTACAAAACACCGGTTTGGCATCAAGGTGCAGGTTGAGATACATATGATGATTTCATTGCATACATTTTATGTCTCTTTTTTTCTCCCTTGATCTCTTGTTCCTTCCTCTCCCCCCCTCTCTCTCTCTGACTGCAAATTAATTTATGGACAAAAGACAATTGCAGACGGTCTGAATAAAGTAAAATGTATTTCATTTCCACCGAATTTTACGTCATTTCAACCTATTCCACCATTTCAATATTAATTATGTTATCTCTGAAATCCATCTTAATTAGTCTTTGCAATACGCGTCTGGCAGCTGGCTCATAGAATATACTGAAAGAAAGGTCCAGTCTGGTGTTTAGTGAAAACGAGACAAGAAAGGACAATCGGCTGTCTCACGGCCGCCCCCAAGTGGCCACTGTGTGTATTGCAGCAAATGGGAAATGGACAAGTAAAAACGGTAGAAGAGGAGCATCAATAGAAGAGACTGATTCCCTACCCATTTATCATATGATAAGACCACACTCTACTTTCCATAGTCATGAGATAGAGTTGGACTGGAGACAACATGAATGCCAATTTCATACCCTCTGAATGCAACAGCAAACTAGATATTGTATATGATGAATATATTACCATGAATTTCTATACGTAGAATATTTGAATACATTAAAAATATGAATAACCTTCATAACTCTTCCACAACCTGTACACAAACACAACTGACTCTGACCCTGATTAACGTTGCCACGGTAATACAAGATGACGGACAGGCTAAACGGTAGGAACGTTTACAAAAGCTCCCCTCACTTCATTTATATGTGTTCAATTGAATGTTTTTCTCGCTAATGCCTCCAGGTTAAAATACATTTGCAGGATTTAATACCACCGGCCATAATGTGCCATTCACAAGTACGTTTTAGTCCCCGTGGCCGCGCTGCGATGATGACATGTACAGGTAGTTTGGTATATTGTCAGAGGAATAAGAAATAAGGTGTGGTGGTGCAGGAGACAAATGTTCATAGATAATGCTTTGACGCTACTATGATGAACTGTTTTTAGGAGAACTGTGTTTGTTGAGAACGTGGAAGGAGCTTCCTGTCATTTCTGGTCAACTTCCTTCAGTAAATAATACCATAGAGAACTCCCAAAATACTTTCCAGAACTCTCAAACGTTCAGATCCATATTCACATCCGTACAGAACAGACGTCACAAACCCAGGCACGGAAACATCTCAGTGCTGAGTCTCTTTTATACCCAGATAAAGGAGGCCAAGATTAACAGACCTTTTTGTTTCAGTATTAATGTATTCCATTTGTTGCTCGTATGAGTGCAAATCCCTCTACTGGCATTCTTATGGGTGCTGCTCCCCACGACATATGGTGCTGTGTGTGTCTGCCATCAGGGGTTTCCGACCTCTGGCACCCAAACCCAGCATGTGGTTGCAGGGGCGCGTCATGGACACCAAAGATCTGAAGGGTCACAAAGCTGTGGCCCCCGTCCATAAATTGGTGAATTTTGTATTTTTTCAAACACCTGAAACAGCTTTTTCCTGCCATCTAGAGCCATAATCATTATGCTTAATTCTACGTTTAAAAAAAAAAAAACATATTTTTCTGCATATCGAAGCATACCTCATGAGCGGTCTATGTTTCTTTTTTAAAGAAACTAAATGTGCATCTCTGCTAAAGTCTGGGTAAAAGATTGAAAGGAATTTCATTTGGGGAGTTTCTCCTATTCTTCTCTGCAGATTCCCTCAAGCTCTGTCAGGTTTGGATGAGGAGCGTTGCTGTACAGCTATTTTCAGGTCTATCCAGAGATATTAGATCGGGTTGAAGTCCGGGATCTGGTTGGGCCACTCAAGGACATTCAGAGACTTGTCCCGAAGCCACTTGTCTTGGCTCTGTGCTTATGGTCGTTGTCCAGTTGGAAGGTGAACCTTCACCCCAGTCTGAGGTTCTGAGTGCTCTGGAGCAGGTTTTCATCAAGGATCTCTCCATACTTTGCTCTGTTCAACTTTCCCTCGATCCTGACTAGTCTCCCAGTCCCTGCCGCTGAAAAACCATCCCCACAGCATAATGCTGCCACCACCATGCTTCATCGTAGGGATGGTATTGGGCAGGTAGTGAGCAGTGCCTGGTTTCCTCCAGACGTGACACACTCTTTGGCATTCAAGCCAAAGAGTTTAATGTTGGTTTCATCAGACCAAAGAATCTGGTTTCTCATGACCTGAGAGTCCTTTAGGTGCTTTTTGGCAAACTCACCCAAATACGCAATTTGACTGGGCGGCCAGCCCTTGGAAGAGTCTTGGTTGTTCCAAACTTCTTCTATTTAATAATAATGGAGATCGCTGTGTTCTTGGGGACCTTCAATGCTGCAGAAATGTTTTGGTACCCTTCCCAAGAACTGTGCCTCAACACAATCCTGTCTAGGAGCTCTACGGACAATTCCTTCAACCTCATGGCTTGGTTTTTGCTCTGATATGCTCTGTCAACTGTGGGATCTTATATAGACAGGTACAGTGCCTTGCGAAAGTATTCGGCCCCCTTGAACTTTGCGACCTTTTGCCACATTTCAGGCTTCAAACATAAAGATATAAAACTGTATTTTTTTGTGAAGAATCAACAACAAATGGGACGCAATCATGAAGTGGAACAACATTTATTGGATAATTCAAACTTTTTTAACAAATCAAAAACTGAAAAATTTGACGTGCAAAATTATTCAGCCCCCTTAAGTTAATACTTTGTAGCGCCACCTTTTGCTGCGATTACAGCTGTAAGTCGCTTGGGGTATGTCTCTATCAGTTTTGCACATCGAGAGACTGACATTTTTTCCCATTCCTCCTTGCAAAACAGCTCGAGCTCAGTGAGGTTGGATGGAGAGTATTTGTGAACAGCAGTTTTCAGTTATTTCCACAGATTCTCGATTGGATTCAGGTCTGGACTTTGACTTGGCCATTCTAACACCTGGATATGTTTATTTTTGAACCATTCCATTGTAGATTTTGCTTTATGTTTTGGATCATTGTCTTGTTGGAAGACAAATCTCCATCCCAGTCTCAGGTCTTTTGCAGACTCCATCAGGTTTTCTTCCAGAATGGTCCTGTATTTGGCTCCATCCATCTTCCCACCAATTTTAACCATCTTCCCTGTCCCTGCTGAAGAAAAGCAGGCCCAAACCATGATGCTGCCACCACCATGTTTGACAGTGGGGATGGTGTGTTCAGCTGTGTTGCTTTTACGCCAAACATAACGTTTTGCATTGTTGCCAAAAAGTTCAATTTTGGTTTCATCTGACCAGAGCACCTTCTTCCACATGTTTGGTGTGTCTCCCAGGTGGCTTGTGGCAAACTTTAAACGACACTTTTTATGGATATCTTTAAGAAATGGCTTTCTTCTTGCCACTCTTCCATAAAGGCCAGATTTGTGCAATATACGACTGATTGTTGTCCAATGGACAGAGTCTCCCACCTCAGCTGTAGATCTCTGCAGTTCATCCAGAGTGATCATGGGCCTCTTAGCTGCATCTCTGATCAGTCTTCTCCTTGTATAGGCTGAAAGTTTAGAGGGACGGCCAGGTCTTGGTAGATTTTCAGTGGTCTGATACTCCTTCCATTTCAATATTATCGCTTGCACAGTGCTCCTTGGGATGTTTAAAGCTTGGGAAATATTTTTGTATCCAAATCCGTCTTTAAACTTCTTCACAACAGTATCTCGGACCTGCCTGGTCTGTTCCTTGTTCTTCATGATGCTCTCTGCGCATTTAACGGACCTCTGAGACTATCACAGTGCAGGTGCATTTATACGGAGACTTGATTACACACAGGTGGATTGTATTTATCATCATTAGTCATTTAGGTCAACATTGGATCATTCAGAGATCCTCACTGAACTTCTGGAGAGAGTTTGCTGCACTGAAAGTAAAAGGGCTGAATAATTTTGCACGCCCAATTTTTCAGTTTTTGATTTGTTAAAAAAGTTTGAAATATCCAATAAATGTCGTTCCACTTCATGATTGTGTCCCACTTGTTGTTGATTCTTCACAAAAAAATACAGTTTTATATATTTATGTTTGAAGCCTGAAATGTGGCAAAAGGTCGCAAAGTTCAAGGGGGCCGAATACTTTCGCAATGCACTGTATATGCGTTTCCAAATAATGTCCAATCAATTGAATTGACCACAGGTAGACTCCAATCAAGTTGTCGAAACATCTCAAGGATGATCAACGGAAACAGGATGCACCTGAGCTCAATTTTGATTCTCATAGCAAAAGGTCTGAATACTTATGTAAATAAGGTATTTCTGTTTTTTATCTTTCATAAATATGCTAACATTCCTAAAAACCTGTTTTCGCTTTGTCATTATGGGATATTGTGTGTACATTGATTAGGGAAATGTATTGAATTCATCCTAGAATAAGGCTGTAATGTAACAAAATGTGGAAAAAGTGAATGGGTCTGAATACTTTTCGAATGCACCGTATATCCCTGAAAAGTATTGCCGGTATCAAAGACAACATTTTTATTTCCACCACACAAGCTAGCAATAATTTTGGTAATGTTGAAAAGTGGCATGCACTACCCTCTTAAACTCCTGATGGTTGCTAGGCAGCTCAAGTTTTACCATCCTCCTGGCAGTTCTAAACTTTGCATGTCACTTCGCCCATCTACTCACATAGCCCACCACTAAGCATGCACTGTTTTCTTCACCTCAACTTGATGGATCCATAAAGAACTGAAGACGAAAATATTGGAATAAATTGAAGGCATGTATTCATTTTTTTTTGCTTAGTGAAACTCCCAGTCATCCAATCCACACAGTGTGGTCAACTAGATTATCATTTCAGAACCGTTTTGATTGGGACAGAGTCATTATGCTGATTTGTGACGAGCGTGAATATAGGTTTGGATATTAGCTAGGCTACAATTAGGCCGGGAAAATGTTAGTTCCTGATCATCTTGTCTAGTTGGCTCATTTATTAGAACATTTTGCCACGTTATGTATATTAACATGTATTTTTTCCCTTTACTCGCGGTCGCTTAGTAGCCTCCCAACCAAAAGACTGTGACTTCACTGAAAATCAATCAATGTAATTTTGTTTCACTGAATCTCTGTCTGTATAGGCTATTTGGTTAAATGGTTTCTGTCTGGGCAAATAAGTGGATGTGGTATAGCTCAATTATTTGTTTTATCATCTATCATTGATCAGAAACATTTAGCATGCTACATACATACATTAGCAATAATCAGTGGCGACCTGTCATTCCGGGCTATTTTGAGCCCCACATTTTTAGGGGGCTTTCCTGTTTTGCATGTTATTTTGGCATTAATATGAGTCACATATCAGTTTGCAAACAATGTAAAAAAAATATATATACATATATACACTGCTTAAAAAAATAAAGGGAACACTAAAATAACACATCCTAGATCTGAATGAATGAAATATTTTTATGAAATACTTTTTTCTTTACATAGCTGAATGTGCTGACAACAAAATCACAAAAATGATCAATGGAAATCAAATTTATCAACCCATGGAGGTCTGGATTTGGAGTCACACTCAAAATTAAAGTGGAAAACCACACTACAGGCTGATCCAACTTTGATGTAATGTCCTTAAAACAAGTCAAGATGAGGCTCAGTAGTGTGTGTGGCCTCCACGTGCCTGTATGACCTCCCTACAATGCCTGGGCATGCTCCTGATGAGGTGGCGGATGGTCTCCTGAGGGATCTCCTCCCAGACCTGGACTAAAGCATCCGCCAACTCCTGGACAGTCTGTGGTGCAACGTGGTGGATGGAGCGAGAAATGATGGCCCAGATGTGCTCAATTGGATTCAGGTCTGGGGAACAGGCAGGCCAGTCCATAGCATCAATGCCTTCCTCTTGCAGGAACTGCTGACACACTCCAGCCACATGAGGTCTAGCATTGTCTTGCATTGCATTAGGAGGAACCCAGGGCCAACCGCACCAGCATATGGTCTCACAAGGGGTCTGAGGATCTCATCTCGGTACCTAATGGCAGTCAGGCTACCTCTGGCGAGCACATGGAGGGCTGTGCGCCCCCCCCCAAAGAAATGCCACCCCACACCATGACTGACCTGATCACCAAACCGGTCATGCTGGAGGATGTTGCAGGCAGCAGAACGTTCTCCACAGCGTCTCCAGACTCTGTCACGTCTGTCACATGTGCTCAGTGTGAACCTGCTTTCATCTGTGAAGAGCACAGGGAGCCAGTGGCGAATTTGCCAATCTTGGTGTTCTCTGGCAAATGCCAAACGTCCTGCACGGTGTTGGGCTGTAAGCACAACCCCCACCTGTGGACGTCGGGCCCTCATACCACCCTCATGGAGTCTGTTTCTGACCGTTTGAACAGACACGTACACATTTGTGGCCTGCCGGAGTTCATTTTGCAGGACTCTGGCAGTGCTCCTCTTGCTCCTCCTTGCACAAAGGCGGAGGTAGCGGTCCTGTTGCTGGGTTGTTGCCCTCCTACGGCCTCCTCCACATCTCCTGATGTACTGGCCTGTCTCCTGGTAGCGCCTCCATGCTCTGGACACTAGGCTGACAGACACAGCAAACCTTCTTGCCACAGCTCGCATTGATGTGCCATCCTGGATGAGCTGCACCACTTGAATGCGTTGTAGACTCCGTCTCATGCTACCACTAGAGTGAAAGCACTGCCAGCATTCAAAGGTGACCCAAACATCAGCCAGGAAGCATAGGAACTGAGAAGTGGTCTGTAGTCACCACCTGCAGAACCACTCCTTTATTGGGGGTGTCTTGCTAATTGCCTATAATTTCCACCTGTTGTCTATTCCATTTGAATGCTACACCATAATTTGCAAATAAATTCATTAAAAATCCTACAATGTGATTTTCTGGATTTTTTGTCTGTCATAGTCGAAGTGTACCTATGATGAAAATTACAGGCCTCTCTCATATTTTTAAGTGGGAGAACTTGCACAATTGGTGACTGACTAAATACTTTTTTGCCCCACTGTATATACACAGTGGGGAGAACAAGTATTTGATACACTGCCGATTTTGCAAGTTTTCCTACTCACAAAGCATGTAGAGGTCTGTAATTTTTTATCATAGGTACACTTCAACTGTAAAACAAAAATCCAGAAAATCTCATTGTATGATTTTTAAGTAATTCATTTGCATTTTATTGCATGACATAAGTATTTGATCACCTACCAACCAGTAAGAATTCCGTCTCTCACAGACCTGTTAGTTTTTCTTTAAGAAGCCCTCCTGTTCTCCACTCATTAGCTGTATTAACTGCACCCGTTTGAACTCGTTACCTGTATAAAAGACACCTGTCCACACACTCAATCAAACAGACTCCAACCTCTCCACAATGGCCAAGACCAGAGAGCTGTGTAAGGACATCAGGGATAAAATTGTAGACCTGCAAAAGACTGGGATGGGCTACAGGACAATAGGCAAGCAGCTTGGTGAGGAGGCAACAACTGTTGGCACAATTATTATAAAATGGAAGAAGTTCAAGATGACGGTCAATCTCCCTCGGTCTGGGGATCCATGTAAGATCTCACCTCGTGGGGCATCAATGATCATGAGGAAGGTGAGGGATCAGCCCAGAACTACATGGCAGGACCTGGTCAATGACCTGAAGAGAGCTGGGACCACAGTCTCAAAGAAAACCATTAGTAAAACACTACGCCATCATGGATTAAACTCCTGCAGCGCACGCAAGGTCCCCCTGCTCAAGCCAGCGCATGTCCAGGCCCGTCTGAAGTTTGCCAATGACCATCTGGATGATCCAGAGGAGGAATGGGAGAAGGTCATGTGGTCTGATGAGACAAAAATATAGCTTTTTGGTCTAAACTCCACTTGCCGTGTTTGGAGGAAGAAGAAGGATGAGTACAACCCCAAGGACACCATCCCAACCGTGAAGCATGGAGGTGGAAACATCATTCTTTGGGGATGCTTTTCTGCAAAGGCGACAGGCCGACTGCACCGTATTGAGGGGAGGATGGATGGGGCCATGTATCGCGAGATCTTGGCCAACAACCTCCTTCCCTCAGTAAGAGCATTGAAGATGGGTCGTGGCTGGGTCTTCCAGCATGACAACGACCCGAAACACACAGCCAGGGCAACTAAGGAGTGGCCCCGTAAGAAGCATCTCAAGGTCCTGGAGTGGCCTAGCCAGTCTCCAGACCTGAACCCAATAGAGAATCTTTGGAGGGAGCTGAAAGTCCGTATTGCCCAGCGACAGCCCTGAAACCTGAAGGATCTGGAGAAGGTCTGTATGGAGGAGTGGGCCAAAATCCCTGCTGCAGTGTGTGCAAACCTGGTCAAGAACTACAGGAAACGTATGATATCTGTAATTGCAAACAAAGGTTTCTGAACCAAATATTAAATTCTGCTTTTCTGAAGTATCAAATACTTATGTCATGCAATAAAATGCTAATTAATTACTTAAAAATCATACAATATGATTTTCTGGATTTTATTTAGATTGCGTCTCTCACCGTTGAAGTGTATCTATGATAAAAATGACAGACCTCTACATGTTTTGTAAGTAGGAAAACCTGCAAAATCGGCAGTGTATCAAATACTTGTTCTTCCCACTGTGTGTATATATATAATTGAGTTAATAACAAACATGGTCTCTTTTTTGATTTATTGAGTAAGGCAGCTCCAAAATGCAGGTGTTTTAGACTAGCTCAGTGCTTTCTGTGGTGGTGGGGCAAGCCAGCAGAAAATACAGAGTGTTGCACTGTGATTTGCTCAGTGTTCTGTCACTCATGGGGACACTACGTCACTGCCAAGTCTAAGGTTAGACCTCGGAAATTCTATCCCCTTGGGTGCTGCCATAGAGTTACATTATATGTGCCCATCCAAGAAGGCTTAAGGTCATTGGCCACAGCTAAAATGACATCAAATCATATTATATCTACAGTAGCTTTGATTCGTACTGGTCATGTCAATATCATACATTCAAAATCTTAGCTAGCAAACTAGCAGTCATCATCATGAATCATGTCGACAATCTACTTGCAAATCCTTTTTAATCCTTGTCCTTTAATCCTTAATCCTTATGAAGATAAATAATGTAGAGAAAATATACATTATTCATATCGGTGCTTATCGGCCATTGGACATAAACATTGCACAACAACTTGGAAACCGAAAATTCAACAATGAATGGTTTGGAAGGAATCTTTGGCTAACTGCAAGCACTGCAAAGCAATCACTAGCCTGCTATTCAGTGGAGTGGCTGTGTGTTCGCAAATGTATTGTATGCTGCTGCATAAATTATGTAATATGCCAGGGAGATATGTATACTGTAGCTAAGAAAGTAATACTAAGTGTATGTTGTGTAGTAAGCTGTTAGTAGCCCATGTGCCTCACCCTAATAATTTGGTTTATTTTCACCTCTTAATTTTGCCTACTGTTCTGACTTGGTGGTGCACATGTAGCCGTTAACCTGTTTTTGAGAAATGTAATCATTGAATATTGCTTTCATTCTGCTTATATGCCCCCTTTATTTATCCTACGGTTCTGACTTGGTGTACAGAGAGAACACTGTAAGAACGGCCCATGTTCTGAATTCTGTTGCTGTACATTTCAAAAGTGCTGAACAAATAGTTATATTGACTACGTCCGTCCTAGCTCGCTCATTAATGTCTTAATCGAAATCACGGACTGCCTCTTATCCACTCTTTGTCCCCTTATGCCATAGTTTATACATCTCAGTTGTCAGTAGAAAACACATTTGTTTAAGCAAATCAGCCATATCAGCTGTTTTTTTTTCTAAGTAAATGAGGCTGAATTAACTGTTTCACTGCCAGACAAGGCTCCGCTGATATCCAGGAGTAGCAGTGGTAAGGTGTTGGGACTGCTTTTGAGACAGTTTTATGTAGGCCCTAATAGTTTGTGGGCACCGTTTGTCACTGTTATAGTGCAATTAATGTTGTTTAGTGTTGTGTAGTGGCTTTGTCTTACCCCACCAAGATTTACATGCTAAAATCGCCATTGGCAATAATGCAGCCTAAATCAAGAGTAGGCCTAAGCCTATTATTTTGCTTGCATTTCTAAAGTCTATCAACCTTACCAGCAGGCTTGCCAGCTAAGATAGTTAGACAAGCTACACTAACTTGATTGATAGCCTGATATGGCTTCTTGGTAGCTAGTTATGAGGTTGATAACCTATCTGGGCTAGCTAAAGCCAACTTCATAAAATTGCTAAGTGACTAGTACACGTGCCTGTGTGGTTGGTTGCTATTGTGCTCAAACGGTGCCACCTTGGATCACAGAACACACCAGCAGCTGGGGGTTTCATCATTCCTGATTTCATGGTTTCTATTGGTCCTGCCAAAACGTTGTGGAGTTTAGCTTCCAGGTCAAGAGAGAACGAAGAGTTCATTACGGGCAGCTAATTATAATAATACACTCGATACTTTGATAAAGCCAGGAAGATAATGACTCTTCAGTTGGTTAATATTTACTGTGAGCAATAGGAGAACGGACCCTGAACTTCTCATCGTGGCCTTGTCATGGACATGCACCCCCTCATCTCTCTCTCTGAGCTTGTGTTAGTGTCCCAGCCCTCCCTGGGCTTCAAAGCAAAACAGCAACAAAGACTTTGGTTGTCCTCTTTACGGGGACCAGCACATAGTGCTGTGAACCCATGAGGGAGCAAGACAGTCTCTGTGCACTTAGCCCATATAACAATGTCATCATGCACTGTGTGCTGCTACCCAGCACTTTGGCGCAGATGCATTAGCTGTACCCTTCTACACCAAGTCTGGCGTAGGCTGCTAGGTTCACAACAAGCGGGCTCTGGGGTAGGAGAGGTTGGGATGTCTGTGTCCCATCAGTGAGGTACAGTGGACAGCGATAGATATCCCACATCGTGTAGTGGGAAAGTGCTGCTTTTAGTTGAAAAAAGAGCCAGCAAGGACCAAGCCACCACACGATGCGGACAAATGTCAAAAATGTGTCCGTTAAGAAAATAAGGAACTAATTTTATGGGTGCCTTTGCAGGAGACTGGATCTAGGGCTTTTTTGTTGTGCTCCACTTTCCGTGAATCCAACACAAGCTACAGCAAACTCATTACAGTACAGAAACATCATCCATTCCCACTGGGGCACACCCTTCCAAACCATCCATGAATAGGAGCACTCAACATTTCATGGAATGGCAGCATCATAGGGAAACACACCATCTGCAGTAGGCATGAGGGACTTCCGTTGGAGCTGACTGTAAAAGACCTGCCATGATTGACACTTTCCGCCAGTTGCTTCCCATTTCCCTCCAAGTCTTCCTGCCTACACGGGCAATCGGGCAATTTTATTTCCTTGACATGACCAGACCAGGAAATCCTCCGCCGAGCGTATATAACCAAGGTCCAATATACAAGTGATTCAGCCTCACTTGATGCTAGTGAACAAACGCTGGACTGAAAGTCTACTTTGCATTACAAAATAGGCCTGTTTCTTGAAACTGTAGCTTAAAATACTTTAGAAGAGGTAGAACGCAGCTACCTGCCAGCTCACACTAAGTAATTACTATAGTGCCCGAGGGCAAGAGAGGGAAGGTTTTAGACTTAATTGAGTGTGAATCCAGTAATTCATTAGCCACATCTGGGGCAGCTAATGGGGGAGGTCAACCCTCCAGACTCATTTTCAGAATTCAGCTAAATAATTGTGGAGGCCACAACTGAATCCTAGGAACACTGGCTCAAATTGCCATCTTGCACCTACACAGCTTAACTTCAAGATTGATAACAGACATCTGAATACTGTGCTCTGAATACCACACCGGAAATATAATGAAAATATAAACACAACATGTAAAGCGTTGGTCCCATGTTTCATGAGGTGAAATTTAAAAAAATCCCAGAAATGTTCCATTACACACAAAAAGTTAGCATTTCTCCAAGATAATCCATCCACCTGACAGGTGTGGCATATCAAGAAGCAGATTAACAGCATGATCATTACACAGGTGCGCCTTGTGCTGGGGACAATAAAAGGCCACTCTAAAATGTAGTTTTGTCACACAACGCGACTGACGTACCAAGTTTTCAGGGAGCGTGCAATTGGCACACTGACTGCAGGAATGTCCACCAGAGCTGTTGCCAGATAATTGAATGTTAATTTCTCTCCCATAAACTGCCTCCAAAGTCATTTTATAGAATTTGGCAGTACTTCCAACCGGCCTCACAACCGCAGAACACGTGTACCTGCGCCAGCAAACGACCTCCACATAGAGCTTCACCTGCAGGATCATTTGAGACCAGCCACACGGACATCTGACGAAACTGAGGAGTATTTATGTCTGTAATATAGCCCTTTTGTGGGGAAAAACTCATTCTGAGTGAGTGAGCCTTGCTCCCAAATGGGTGGGCCCCAGGGTGGGCCCCACCCCTGGCTGCACTTTCCCAGTTATAGAAATCCATAGATTAGAGCCTAATTAAATTATTTCAATTGATTTCCTTAAATGAACTGTAACTCAGTAAAACCATTGAAATTGTTGCATGTAGTGTTACATGCAACAATATATTTTTGTTATAAAACTCAAGTAGTATTGGTCCAATGTTTCATGAGGTGAAATAAAAGATGCCAGAAATGTTCCATGTGGACAAAAGGCTTCTCATTTTGCACACAAATGTGTACATCCCGCCTAGTGAGAATCTCTCTTTTGGTAAAATAATCCATCCACCTGAAAGGTATGGTATATCAAGAAGCTGATTAAACAGGATGATCATTACACAGGTGCACCTTGTTCTGGGAATAAAAGGTCACTAAAATGTGAAGCTTTGTCGCAACACAATGTCAGATGTCTGAGAGGGAGCGTGCAATTGGACATTCCTGCAGTCAGCATGCCACCAAAGCTGTTGCCAGAGAATTTAACATTTATTTATCTACCATTAGCTGCCTCCATTTTAGACGTTCTGGGGCCTCAACCGCAGACCATGTATATGGTGTCGTATGGGCGAATGGCTCACTGATGTCAACAGTGACCCATGGCGGCAGTGACGTTATGGTATGGGCAGGCATAAACCACGGACAACAAACACAACTGCATTTTAAATCGATGGCAATTTGAATGCAGATACCATTACGAGATCCTGAGGACCATTGTCGTGCCATGCATCTGCCGCAATCACCTCACGTTTCAGCATGATAATCCACAGCCCCCATGTTGCAAGGATCTGTACACAATTCCCGAAAGATGAAAATGTCCCAGTTCTTCCATGGCCTGCAGTCACCAGGCATGTCACCCATTGAGCATGTTTGGTATGCTCTGGATCAACGTATGACAGCGGGTTCCAGTTCCCGGCAATATCCAGCAACTGCGCACAGTCATTGAGTGGGACACCATTCCACAATCAAACAACCTGATCAACTCCATGCGAAGGAGCTGTGTCACGCTCCATGCGGAAAATGGTAGTCACAAAAGATACTGACTGGTTCGGAACCACACCCCTACTTTTAAAAAAATGTTTAAAAAGGTTTTGACCAACAGATCCAGCTTTGTGAAATCCATAGATTAGGGCCACATGAATTTATTTCAATTCACTGATTTCCTTATACGAACTAATTCAGTAAAACCTTTGAAATAGCCACATTTATATTTTTGTTCAGTATAAAATATGAATCATTCTCATTGTACCAATACATAACATTTTGACTGTAGCAATCTAATAAGACAAAATACAAAGTCCAGTCCACTGGATTTGGTGTTTTATTTTGCAGTTCTTTACATTTTAGAAAAAGAATCCAAGAATTTTCCCTCCTGTGTGTTTTCGTCTGGCTTCTTCATGGTCCATGATGCCAGCTGAGGTGGTCAGCACGATGTATCTGAAGAAACAGACAAGGTGTGTAAGACATGAGTTTATAAACACTCACAACAGGCAGACTTAAATTCATTTATGGCAAGCAGTAGGGAAATTCTATTACAAAAGTACATTTAACATTAATAGACTAAGACCATGAAACACCAGGAACAGCTGAGACAAATCCAGTTGAACCCCTTCTAAAGCAACATCAGTCACTTCCATTGATGCCATACAACACTTAAACAAGCATTTCCCAACCTCGTCCTTCAAAAACCTGCTAGAAACCAATTGCACACCATCATTACCGCATCAAGACAACTTAAGGTACTGTTTTGGTCTCTACTCCCGAACCACTTTTCCACAGTAAAGCTAAATAGAGCCAAAGCATGTCAACCTAGGTCCTGCATGAGTCTAATGCATTTATAAACTACCCCATATCCAGGCCAGTGAGGGGGGAAAAGGTTTGTGTTGGACCCTGGTTGGTGCTCATTTGATGTGACTTAGCTCACTTGTATGGTTTGCACTATTGAAGATGGACTGAATTTTGGCGACATTAGTCCTCCATTTATGTTGTATGGAGGCCATTATGATCATAAACATTCAATGCTTTTCCAATCAAGCAAAGTTAGCATTGCATGTGGATGTACAGAGTGAAGCCTATCATAACAAGAAATGCATTGCGGCGGTAAAACTATTCCTGATAGTGATTATCCAAATCACATTCAATCTTCACTTTAAGAGTCATTCTCTTAGAAAAAGCTAGATGCAACAAATGTTATGAAGTCATACAGGGGGACTGGAATAAAAGCCGGTACACCCATTAGCTCTCCCGGAGGATGGTTTACCACCCTTTATGAAAAACATTGCAACCAAATACGTCTTGTGCCCTTTGAAATAATTTGCTCATTCAACATATCAAATGGCTATGTAGGCTACTAATCGTTTTATTCATCTGAATCAACCACAAAATTTATTCAGGAAATGTAGCTTTTTGAGTTGTCATATTTATCTTAGAAGTGTTTACTTTGCAGGCTGTCTAGCATCTATTGAGTTTCAATGTCCCATACATTGGATGCCCAAATCAACTGTAAGTATATACAAAACAAGTTCCTAAAATTAATGTTAAGGATTCACAAATAATCTTGATTCGAATCCCAACTAATACAATAGCAAAGTGAATCATTTGTTTCTGCAAAAATAATTTAAATGAAACAAATTGTTAAGTGAATCAACTTTGCATGGCCTTATTCGCAAGTGTCAGGGGATATTTTTGAACATGGTAAAAACATGAATACACGTTATCCTTTGCTAAACCATTAGAGGGTACAAGATGTTTGGAATTGGCTACCTAGTCTCTTCTCAATCATATTTTATAGACTAGGCCTACCTGCTTCAGCAATGTCCGACTGTCTCTCTCCTTGAGCAACAGCCCACACTTCTCGCACATGCAGACAATGCTCGCAAACACACTTAAGCGTAATTCTGATCCTGTCTGATGTAGATTTTTTGTGAATTTATAAAAATATTTACACCATTCCTAAACAAATTACATTACCAGAAATAAAACTCAAACTTGCCCTAAACTTTTGGGATCTTGGAAAACACAATTTTAAAATTCCATGACCGTCCCAGGATTTTCATGACCATACGAACCCTGATCATGTCATCAAAATTCAGTTCCATCTTCAATAGTGCAAACCGTATAAGTGCGCTAAGTCACATCAAATGAGCACCAACCAGGGTCCAACACAAACCTTTTCCCCCCTCACTGGCCTGGATATGGGGTAGTTTATAAATGCAGGACCTAGGTTGACATGCTCTGGCTCCATTTAGCTAGTAATAGGCTCCATTTGGTTATGATGGCATATAATAAAAGTCTGTGTAACAATGTAGCAATGCAAGACATTATATTCTTTAAAATTGTATTAATTATATAAAATGTTGTTTCTAAAGTACATCAATTTAAGAAATAGGACGTTGCCCCTTTAAGACGAGAACTTTCAAAAGAGACATGGCTACAGCAGGCCAGCCAAGACGAATGTGTCTTTTTGTAGCTTTCTTTTTGCAGACTATCAATAGTCGACAGTAGCCAACCTACTGCAATTTTTGCAGCATTGAAGGTTTACTTTTGTAAATCGCTTACCCTAAAACAAATAAGTGCAGTGAGTAGCTTGATAAATACTTATTTTTACTCTTGACAGTTTGTGTGCCATGTGAACGCCTCAAGTACGGTTGGAGTTCAAGAAGTTGCGAGTTCAAGTTGAATGAACTCCCAATTATATTGCTCAAATACAAATAGCATGACTTTCCCGTCTGTAGCCTTCAAAGGTTTTCTATGTCAGACTGACACAGGTAAACGCCACAGATGGAACGCCAAAATATGCCGACTATAGATGGGCTAGCTGATAACGGCAAGAAAACGATGCACATGCTTTAAATGGGGCAGAAGTCCAAGCATAGTTGTGGATGGCCAAATAGCTAGCAAGAATGACAACTGCCCTGTGGGGAATCGTGACCCGTTTCAGCTAGTTCATCTTGTTCTTGATGCCATGTCTTGTTTTGAGGTGTTTTGACTGATTTGCTAATGGCTAAAGTTCGCTAGCTAGCTAGCCAACCACTGTAACAATGCATTTGAGAGACAAGTGCTTATTGTGCAAATTTGGGTTTTCAATAAACATTGGAGACGAAATACAGTCCACATATCAACAACCTAAGCCAGTCCCGTCGGTTTTTCCCCCTAGCTGCGGACGAGTCATTGGATTCATCAATCGACATCACACAGATCAATAAATCTGTGACCATGCCCTCACCACATCCACCATTGGACTTAAGTAAAGCTGAGAGCAATTTCATGCACATAGTGATACTGTAAGAACATTCAATCATATTCACCCCCTTTTTGCAGGTCAAATTCTGTTCAAGAGGCTGCAGCAATCATATTTCCATGGATACATTCCGTAGAAAGTGGAAGCACACAGAGGACACTCAGTCCCAGGGACCCAAGTTGCCCATCCCCGACTTATGATAAAGGTTTTAGTTCCCGTTGCCCAGGCTGCCCTCATCTTTTCAAAGTGCATTTCAAGGACTGTTCCAATCTCCAACCCAACCAGCTCCCAGCATCTATAAATACTAGACTAATGCTGCATTTGCTTGCTCTTAATGCTATCGGAAGCTGAACATTCAGGCACGGAAATAAAAGGCTTATTAGTTTAGTTGCTTTGACATCCAAATAAACGTTAGAGATTTAAAGTCTGTGAAACCCGGTGCACAATTTTATACACCCCAAAGGTGCACATTAACACGACATCAAGAGATGCATTCATACGTGAAACACCGTAGCAAACAAAGTCGCCACTGCACAACCGGGATACGGCCACTCCGACATTCATGCCACCATTAGGGTGCTGCTGACTGATTCTCACCCGAACTGTCTTGAGGGCAGGAGGTTGTTCTGCCACTTTTCCAGATCCTTCAACTGGAGGTCAAAACGAGGGCTGATCACACCACACTGAAATGAGCAAAAGAAAGATTAGAAGTGCCAGGTGCAAATATACAATTACGCAGGTAGGCTGATAATGCCACAATGCAGAATATGAGCAGGGGAAAAAAACATGTCAGAGAAGAAGAGCAAAACAGAGGGGTCACAGTCTATCAATCTACCCCAATACAAAAGATAAGTAAAATTAAGTAGAATGGCACTCATTTATTGAACTTTTTTTTATTTTATACCTTGTTCAGCCTGCCAGTGAGATTGACGACTATTTTCCCAGCTCTGTGGTCGTCGATGATCTCAAACTCACCAATGTAACCTGGGATAACAAGGGAGGCAGGGAATCAAAATCAAGTACAGACACACAGCATTGTCGACAGGACGTTACAGGGCTTGAACTCAGATCCCTCAACCGGAGGCAAGCAATTCTCCTCCTGGAGGGAAGTGGGTTATGTAGTCTCCTGGTCATACCTGTAACTGACACCTGCACATCTTGACTGGACCCATACCACTTACAAATCAAATGATACATTTCAGTAACTCACCGTGCTTCATCATGACGGTCAGGAAACGTACAATGACCTTCGAACACGGCCGGATCAGAACCTGGCGTTTCCCACGTTTCTCAGCATTGTTGATGCTTTTGAGCGCATCCGCAAGAACGTTCATGCGCACCATGATGCCTGTCGATCAAAGATACATACAAAGTTAAATTAGTTTAGGAGTTGAAAGGCAGCCAACCACTGCTCAGCTAACTAGTTAATAGTAAACAGTCTAATAGTGGTTTGTTCTCCTCATAACATGCTGTGAAACTGGCAAGCTAACGTTAGCTGTCTAGCTAGCTATTGACTTGACAAATAAGTCAGCCAACAAACTGACTAAGCTAGCTCAAATGTAGGTAGATGGATATTGAGTAAGCAATGACAATTTGAGTATAGGCTTACCTAACGTTAGCGAAGATATTGACTAGCAAAGTATTGCCCAACTAGCCGGTTAGCTTACGTTACGTGGTTACTTTGGTGAAGAAAACAGAAGGCTACATACTAAAGTAGCAACCTCGACAGACATTATGCTAGCTATCCAAATTACCTGGTTAGAGCGAACCGTCTACATTTCACTGGTCAAGACATAACATTCGAATGGCTAGCGCCAACACCAACTATTTCAAAACTGGGACAAACGTTAGGTCCTTAGATAAGAAATTAGAAGAGGTTTGCACGACCATACAGACACGTTTAACAACCACCATCGACTGTCTACCACGCATGGAAGGACTACGAGTACGGGCCAAACTAGCTAGAAGAGTTGGTTGGCCAACCAAACTGTACTCTTCAACATTTATACCATATCTTGACAATAAAGCAAATTTGTCGATTATTTAAAAACACAACGTAATTAGCAGTATTAATTGTCGGGTTTTATTAATATGCTGTAGCTACCGATTCAACACACCAGTAAAACGGACAGTGATGGGGACTTTACGAATCACAAGGCAAAACACCAACATCTCACAACATATCGACACAATAACCATTTCATGACATTAGTACATTATTAAACGTTTATATAATTTCATAAATTGTGTTTTAGACGGCTGGATGGGTTAGATTTGGGAAAGATTGACAATGAAATTTTAGAGGGGGCCCTTACCGGTTCTGCAATATGGCGGAAAGAGGAAGTAGGAAGACCTAGCGATGCATTATGGGCAAAAACTAAGATTTTTTTACGACGAGTTCACGCGATCACCAGCTGAAAACCACTGGGTTTATGAAAACTTGATACAAAATAAGGTTGATAATTAAATATATATATTATATTTATTCAGACAGTGATTTAGATGCAAATGCATCCTTATTTTACAGTCTCATTACCTTATTTACCCTTTAGTCTAAATGCAAACAAACTTCCAAGTTGATAAAACAGAAGCATTCAATTCATATTGCTGATTATATTTGTGCAAGAAATAGAGATTTCTAAATGAAAGACAAATCTACCAAGATATTTTGAATGTGTCGGTAAGCAAATGTAAACGTCCAAAACATATTACAATCTTTCTGAAACATCTCTGATGTCTCTCTTTTCATATTTACAGTAGTAGTTGGGAAGTCTGTAATCCCTTTTCAAACTATAGTATCTTATGTGGGGCTTTGGTTTAAATCTAAAAGATCGCCATCTAGTGGTTGGAGTGTGGGAAATAAATACAGTATGATGTTTTACCAGTAGGCCTAACGAGTAGATTATGCTTTATTGAAACCTGATGGAGATTTTTCTTTAAATCTCAGATCTTCTGAATTTGAGGATGAATTTAAAATAATAATGATTTAATAACAGGAGGTTCAATCAAAGAAAAAGTAACAAAGCTCACTCTGAACAGGTTTTCAAGGATAATCCAACCTTTTATTTATTGTTCTGTATTCAATTCAACATACATCCACTATATAATGCCTGTCAAGTTATAGTTCTGTTTACAAGGTAAATATTTCAAGCAAAATAGGGTTCATTACTACATACAATTTAAAACAGTAGCAAATCAAACAATTCTGATTATAATTACCATACAATAGATTAGATATAATCACATTAAATGCATCTTTAATGATGTAAATTATGTAGATATTACAGTACATGACACACTAGCTGAGTAGTATCGACTACAGTGTTTTTGAAGAGGAAACATCACTTAAAAGGGTCCAGGGGAAGATACATTAGGTTCAAACACACTTCACGGTAAACTCAAAGAAGGAAGAGATGGTCACAACCTTCTCTTGATAATATAAAATATTAGAAAGTATGACAATTACTCTTCATTTGGGCCACTTTTGCAAGATCAAACATCCCTTACTTCACATGCATATCAAATATATATTTATATATATCTCTAAAAAGTCAACATTGTAATTGCAGCAGCAGTAGAAATGTGGGAAATATAAACTGTAGGCTGTGTGTGTGTGTGTGCGTGCGTGTAGAACACATTCAATAAAAGTTAGAGAATGGTCTCGGCACTGTGCTTCTACACCTGCATTGCTTGCTGTTTGGGGTTTTAGGCTGGGTTTCTGTACAGCACTTTGAGATATCAGCTGATGTACGAAGGGCTATATAAATACATTTGATTTGATTTGATTTGAAGTGTCCTTGCAAGGCAGTCCTTCATTCTCGGGCAGTGTTTGAGCTTGGACATGGATCTAAAACAGCAGACTCTTATAATATATCCTTCCAGTCAACCATCTACATTAAAATGTACATTTCCTCTGAATACTGTACCAGTCCTATGTTGGCAAGATGATAAAATGTACATTTCCTCTGAATACTGTACCAGTCCTATGTTGGCAAGATGATAAAATGTACATTTCCTCTGAATACTGTACCAGTCCTATGTTGGCAAGATGATAAAATGTACATTTCCTCTGAATACTGTACCAGTCCTATGTTGGCAAGATGATAAAATGTACATTTCCTCTGAATACTGTACCAGTCCTATGTTGGCAAGATGATAAAATGTACATTTCCTCTGAATACTGTACCAGTCCTATGTTGGCAAGATGATAAAATGTACATTTCCTCTGAATACTGTACCAGTCCTATGTTGGCAAGATGATAAAATGTACATTTCCTCTGAATACTGTACCAGTCCTATGTTGGCAAGATGATAAAATGTGCCAATAGCTTATTCAAAAATCCTCAAAAGCAGTACGTTTCACTTCACAAAATGTTGTTGAAGTTTTGTATAGTACATGTAGTTGGGTGAAAGTGTGTTGCAGGTTTGGTGTCTGACTGGTTAGCTACAGGTACCTGGCACTCCTCATTCTCCCTGGAATCAAATGTGAGACACAACCCAGGGGTAAACTGGAATCACTCCCCTCCCCTCTTTAAACTGTCCAGGAGAGGGATCCTGGAGGCAAACTGTAACGTTACAGACAGACATAGTGTAAGCCCAGTGACATACCCACCGGTCAAGACGGCATGGTAACAGTGGAGCACAACGGAATGGCTGAGCGGCACAACAGAAGTAACCAGATTCTGTACCTTTCATGGTTACGTCCTAACTCATAAAAAATGTCCCTTTACTAAGCCAGAGAGTGGGCTTCTATACTCCTTGTCTTAGCCACCGTTACTGATCATGCTAGTTATAGAGCTACTGTCCCTCCTGAGGTCCAGGCCTAGTTTCTGGAGGTCCAGGCCCATGCCCACTAACATCTGGAGCAGGGTGAGCTCCTGCTGTGTGGCTTGGTCCACCAAGGCTGGGCAAGTAGGGTTGCACTGGGGCCAGTGGCAGGTGTCGATCAGGTGGAAGGGACAGCCCTTCAGGGGGGTCTTGCTGTTACGGTTGGCTTCTTGGAAACTCTTATCCCAGCACTGCAGAGCCCGGGGCAGGGAGGTGCCTTTGACTTGAAACGTCATCCAGTTACTAATGTAAAGAACGAGAGGGGGGGGAGAGAGAGAGAGAGAGAGAGAGGAGAGGGAGTGAATGGGTGCCAGAGAACAGGGAGATGATTGAAGTAGGTAGCAGTGAAAAGAGAGAGAGAGAGTGTTGGGCCACTTGAGCCCTGTATCTTCTCACAAGCAGTATGCCTTGGCAGGCTGCGTCTCAATTGGTTCCCCAGCTGTGCCCTCCTTGTGTCCTGCCTCCAACACCACCACCATAACTACCATCAACATAGCCCTGCATTAGATTACAAAACTGTGAAAATGTGATCCACCTACCTCACACTAGTAAGATTAGGCAACCAGCTCCTCCCCTACAACCCTGAGCATAATCACTCCTCCCATCACCTTCTGCCCTGTCACTGACCCTATGTCCAGCTGGAGAGGTGTGTGTGTGTGTTAAGTGTGCGTGATTTTGTAAGTGTGTGTGTGTTCCCTTTTAAGTGTGTATGTGTTTGCTTGCTTAAAGGGCTGAGTTTGTTTGTGCACGTTTGTGTGTATGGGTGGGTGCGTGTGTGTGTGTGTATGTGTAAAGCGTGCTGGAGGGTTAGTGAAAGTGTGAAATGTCATTCAGTGACACGCAGAATGCGGTTTGATGAACGAGCTACACAAAAAGAGTAGCATGAGCTCACTGGGTAGAGATGGGTCAGGGTAGGGGTGAGGGGTAGATGGGACAGTGGATGTGCTTTTCAGGGCCCCCAGGGAGTCAGATGTCCTACCTTTTAGTGATCAATGTGTGGGACAGGCAGGAGGGTGCGAACACAGCCCTGCAACACACACCACAGCATAACGTCAGCACTGAGCAGCGTGGCATATTTCATAGTGTTGGGAACATGTGGAGAATATTGCTGTTGATTCATTTGAGCTAATTTTCCATTTCAGCTGATCAATAGTATACACTGACAGTACAAAACATTAAGAACACCTGGTCTTTCCATGACAGACTGACCAGGTGAATCCAGGTGAAAGCTATGATCCCTTATTGATGTCACTTCAGTCAGTGTAGATGAAGGGAAGGAGACAGGTTAATTACTTTTTTTTAAGCCTTGAGAAAATGTAAACATGGTTTGTGTAAGTGTGCCATTGAGGGTGAATGGGCAAGACAAAATATTTAAGTGACTTTGAACAGGGTATGGTAGAAGGTGACAAAAACACACCGGTTTGAGTATGTCAAGAACTGCAACACGGCTGGGTTTGCCTGTATCAAGAATGGTCCACCACCCAATGGACATCCAGCCAGCTAGACAGAACTGTGGGAAGCATTGGACTCAACATGGTCCAGCATCCCTGTGGAACACTTTCGACACCTTGTAGAGTTCATGCCCTGACGAATTGAGGCTGTTCTGAGGGGAAGAGGTGATGGGGTGCAACTCAATATTAGGGAGGTGCTCTTACTTGTTTTGATCACGAAACGTAGGTTTTGTGAATTCTTTGCCTATATGTCATGGATCAATCTCAAGCTCAGCTGTCTACCACATTCCACGGTCACGTCCGTCGCTGCAGCTGCACACTTACGTGACATCTTTGAGTGAGTTCTTGATATCCTTTCCCAGGTTCTGCATGTAGGTCCACTGCTGTTCTGACAGGGTCTGACCCCCCAGGTAGATATTCTCCACTCTCAACTGCTCCTCGTCAAACAGCCACTGCACCACAAACAGAGGGGCTGTGACACACACACACACACACACACACACACACACACACACACACACACACACACACACAGTATGAGAACAGAGTTGGGGTGTTGCTTGTACCTATAAGTGTTTTATTGGGTAACATGAGGGTCGTAACATTTATTGGTATCTTGATGGGTAACACGATGGACATAAAGTTTACTAGCGTTCTGATTCATGACCCTTCAGCTTTCATAGATGAAAGACACATTCTTACAAGATGATGGTAGGTAGTAAAGACACTCACAGGTCAGGGAGGAGTAGAGTTTGTGGCTGAAGAAGCACTGCCACTCCTCTCCTTTCTTGTACTGCTGCCGACACTTGTCTGGGACCACCCCGTTCCACAGCCTAAGAAAACAGCCATTGGAGAAAAATGGCTTCCAGTGCGCATTGAACATAGACAGGGCAACTGTTATATGCTAAAATTATTGGTGTACTTCAAAACAATGGAAATAAAGCTACACGTGTGATGAGATGCAATGCTTTGTTCAGGGCATCTGTCATTATAAGGTCATAGAGACATGGATAAGCTGAAGGGAGAGAGACAGATGTGCTTTACTTGAGTCCTCTCTTGATGGCGTCTACAGGTGAGCAGGAGACACTGTCTGGGCAGTCAGGAACCCTCTGCTGTTTACTCTCCAGAAACCAGCCCGAATCCACCAGGCCTCGGACCTGGGCCTCTACCCCCAGCTGCTCCAGCTGACTGGACACTCTCTCAATGTTCAGTAGCACTCCCGTCCCTCCAGCACTGCAGGGGAGCAAAGAAACTGGGTAAAAATTGGCACACTGCCAATTGGAGCCAAAATGGCCGACAGCTAGCCACAATAATGCTATGCTGTCACAGTCAGACTTAACTGTGTGTCCTTGTTTTAGTCCTCAGGGTGTCTCACCAAACATGTTGCTAACCTGGGAAGAATCTCCAGAACTGTGTCCTCCTTTATGGAAGAGGCCCCTAATAGACATGATGTCATTGTCCCACACTCTACGGCCAATACAGGACAGCAGGGCTCGTAAACATCTTTATGGTAGACAACAGTAACAGGACGTCCTAAAATAGACTCACTCTGTCAATGTGTGTGAGTGTGTGGAGCTGGGTAGCGGAGACAGATGGTGCCAGACAACGGGGCAAGATTGGGAACAGACCCAAAGCAGAGGAGAGGAACTCACCTTGTGCCAGCCAGCATGACAACCTTGGCCTGTTTGATGCCTTTAGGGACTAGGTCTTTGATGACCTCACGGATGATCAGGGAACCCATGAAGGTATACTCAACTGGAGGGAAACATAGATAAGCAATCAATTGAACAAACCACCATATTGAAATGGCTTTGGTGTTGAGGAAAATAATGAGGATCTGCTGGTGGTGAGAGGACCTACTGGCATCTTTCTCCTTCTCTTTTCCCGGGCCTCTCTTCTCCTTGGTGGCTGTGGGCCCTGTGCCACTCCACACGTCGCTGGAGCAGTACGGGATGAATCTGCAGAAGAGGAGATACACAGCTGGGTCAGAGCCACTCACACACTCACACACACACACACACACACACACACACACACACACACACACACACGCACACACACGCACACGCACACGTCATGTTTGATATTCATCATCTCAGCCTGCAGTTGGCTTCTTCAATCACACAGATCCTGAGAACTTTAGTTAGCAGTACAGTATGAGCAGTACAGTATGTAGGACAACATGTACCGGTAACATACAACAACCAGCGTGTTAACAAGCATACTTACACAATATTACTGTTATACCAATGAGGGTTTTCTTCCGCCTGGGCTGACAATATTCCACTTCCTGTAAAGCAACCAATAGAAAGTCAAGCAGAGACAGTGGTGACCTCTCATTGGACATACAGTAGGACACAACTCTGATGTCATATGACAATCAACAACCCATGACACAATGTATATTGGGAATGGGACCAAACATGGACGCCCATGTAAAACATGTATGATGAATGACGAGGACGCATTCTAAAACAGTACCTACCTTTGCGCGTTTGGGGCCAGTCGGATGAGGTCATGAGTCGTGGGATATTTTTATATCTGGTATCGCAGGAGTCTTTGTTGTAGCAGCACCAACCGCCTAAAAATAAGACACTAATATTAGCTTCTCACATCCGGTTTCAGAAGCTCAGAAAGGGAGACCCCCTTGTTAGCCCATTTCAGAGGCCTGAGAGGAATGGGGGTTGGGAGGAATGGGAGAGGGAGGGTAACTGAGGCATCCACCTGCAGCTCCATCGGCTAGCCTCTGGTCAGGCTCCCGAACTGAGGGAGTGTCTGTGGGGTCTGATGCACATGTATGGCAATGGACTGTTGAATAGAAACGGCAGGGATATAAATTGGTGGCTATTATGTGACTGCTTCCTAAAATCCCACCTGGGGTCCATTAATGGTTGAGTTATAATCTTAGTCATACCTATGCTTATATGCATATTTAACATGTAAATCAAATGTAAGTCAAGCCTTTTGGAACCGTACCACCTGCTGAGAAAATAAACAAATGAACAAACTGTGGCATTTGTGACCTAATCAGATCCTTGCCGTATAAAAGAGTGGATATCTTGGTACTTGTTGACCTGTATCCAACAGCAAAGTACCTCTGATGTAGGATATGTACGCTGTGACATTTCAACCTGCTGAAATGTTTGTTCTTAGAGGATGTGACACATCCGGTTGTAGGTCTCAGAATACACGTGTGATGTCACAACGCAATCCTCATAAATATCCCATAGCGACAGAGGGGCGAATGCCAGAGGAGGCGTCCAATCAGAGTGACAGACAGTCGCCGAAAAAGACGAAAAAGGGAAAGGAGACTTACCACCGGTCCAGATGCCGATGAGGGCGTCACACAAACATGCCACGCGCTGACCTCTCAAGATCAAATGAACCAGATGAGTTTAAAATACACACCTTCCAGAAATATCAGCCATCGCTTACTCCCTTTGAAGTCCTTTAGGTAAAACCTGTGGACCACAAATAAACATGGATGAAGGGCTGTGAATGGTGAAACCTAGAGAACACTGCTGTATAGTGTCATGTGTTGGCCGATCTTCCAACCATAATCACTCATCATTGTAACCCCTTATCAACACAATGATGCTAAGTACCATAAAGTACGTGACAATTCCTGAATGATTTAATTCCTTCAAAGTTCAACCACAAACTCTAATTCAAAGTCCTTTGATAGTGATTAAAACCATTTACCCCTTGCCGCCACCAACTTAGATAGCTGATAGCTGAGGACTAGATTACTACTTTATCTAATATTAAAACACATTACAGTGTAATAACAGCTGTAATAGCACTGACAAATACAAAGACACGAACAACTGGTTAGTTATTTCAGTGTTTTCACGGCACTATATGATTCCTAATCACATCCATTTTTGCTGAAATTGATAGAGTGATTGTACTCAGGACATAAGACAAAATCTCTAGAGCTTTTTTATTATCTAAACAGTCATCATTTGCCTCCATTAAATAGTTTTCCAGAGCATCTTACCCTGCTGCTGTTCCATCGTTGCATGTGACCTGAGTATTCTTGAGGACATGCAGCTTCATATCATCTGAAGCCTTGTTGTTCTGTGAAGCTGACTGCTGGGCTGCCGCCCGACCTCCAGAGTTACCCTCCCTGCCCGACTCCACTGGCCCAGAATGGGGCTCATCTTCTGGGGCCGACTGGGCTGCCTCAGACCCTTGGTTCTGGTTCCCCTGGTTCTTCTTAGATGACTTGCCACTAGGTTTGGCATTGCGGTTGTTCTGGCAACAAATCCCTCCTATCAGCAGCAGGAAAACCACATGGCCCGGGATCTTCATAGTCAATCCAGCCTAAGAGTTTAGCACAAAACATGCTACATGAAACACTCAACTTATAGACACTGAAACACACCATCCTTACTCAATGGTATAGGCGAGAGACGCAGTTTGGTTTAGAGTAATTGGGCACCAGCATTGCAAATGAATGAAGGTTAATGATATGTTAGGCAAATTGACTTAACATACCAAACATCCTTCTCAAAAGTTAAAATAGATTAAAGAAATGATCAATAACAATCAGGATCCATTAAATGCCACAGAAAATCAACATACCCCTTTCAGTATCCAGTTCTGAAGAAGGTCACGTGTGAGGAAGGATCTTGGGTAAAACAGAGCAGCGATGCTACTGAGGAGACAGGTGAGGAGAGACTGTAGGTGAATGGATGCTGGCGTTGAGGACGGCTTGGCCAGTTATTTGGTGAAGGCTCTGGGTTGGCGGTGCACTTTATAGTGCCACCATATGGATCCTATTTCCCAGCATTCCCTTTGAGCTGCCGCCAGGTTCTGACTGTGCGATGTGACGACACGCTAAGGGTGTTGGATGGTTAGTGGCGAGGAGAAAAGATAACACACGCTCTGCTGAACATATTTCAAGCGCCCCCACCCACTCCCGCCTCGCACCCACACATCCACCCACTTGACCCAGTCCCACAACAAGAAAAAACTATACCTCCCTCATCCCCTCCTCTCCCCTCCTCTCACCCACCCCTCTCCCCTCTGTTCGCCTGTGCTTTGATTTAAACACCTACATGGCTGGCATATCTGCAGCATAATCCTTTCGTGTGCCGTGTACCCCGGAGGTCAGTAGAGCACAAAGCTCAGACACACTCCGACAAGAGCGCATAAGCCCCTGTATGTTGACCTCACGTTGAAAGATCCAGAGGACACACACAAAGGTACAGAGTGGTTGATACTTTGGGTGGCAAAAGCACGTGGTGGCTGTCTTGTTGAGCGATGGGTTTCCAGCTTAATGATATCAGATAGAAGCTCTAAATTAATGTTTATCAAGCTGAACTTTACCCCTTGTGCCACAAATGTTTAATTTGCCAACTGAAGGAGATGTGTTGGTAAACAAATCCAATCAAATTTTATTTGTCACATACACATGGTTAGCAGATGTTAATGCGAGTGTAGCGAAATGCTTGTGCTTCTAGTTCCGACAATGCAGTAATAACAAGTAATCTAACTAACAATTCCAAAACTACTGTCTTGTAAATGACCTCAATAACAGTTATGTGAAGTATCTGTGTTTAAAACTGCAAAATCAATCCACTACAGTAAAACGTTTAGACATAACAATAAGAAAATGATGTGTTGAATGAAGGCTATTAATGTTAATATATAAAATTATTAGAAATATATTGATTAAAAGTTTACAATATGTGCAATTGAATTTGCTATGTATATATTTGACTTTTAGTCAAATCCATCGTCATTTTATGACAGAATTCAAATGCAAAAGCCTCGAGCTAAAGCCCTCCAAAAATCATTGCGTGCAAAACACCGCCATCAAAACCTTTTCTAATCGTGAAGGGTTGTTCATCTTCAAACATTGTCTGGCTTGAAACACTCTAAATGCTTGAAATATAACTGTCTAGAGTATAAATCATTGTTGCTGTTATTACTGCACCTGCTGGGGTAGCCTATATTGTGTGAGACTTGAATAGGACAAGTGTACAACAAATATAAGTCTAATCATCAGGAAATTGAGAGATAAAACAATTGAGGGTTGTGGATTATTTTACAGTCCATATTTTATCGGGCTCTGTATTTACATATAGATAACATAGGGTAAAGTTATAACATTATTGTTTATTTAATAACAATAATAATTTGTTTCTTTGGGATTCGTTAAAGCAAGAAAGGTATAATTTGGTAGTTACCAAATCTGTTTACAGAAGCACCAAAAAAGTACCCACTGTGACCACAATATCTTCCTATATAATTTCCAGGCAAATATTTGTGAAAAAATAAAGTATTACCAGTAAAATCCCCAAATCCCCTTTACACCCTATGCAATATATTACAGATCTCAGCATACGCACAGTACAGAAGTAAATCCAAGTTCTACACGATGTGGCGGTAGTCGACCGGCTGCGAGCTGCTTTACCTTTCGCTGTGCTCCTGTGGGGGCCAGGTTGGGCTGGGGGCTCCTGGACAGGACAGAAGGTTTGCCACTGAGGGAAGAGGCAGGGTATTTGAAACCGATCTCACGTCCCCCCTGTGATAGCTGTGGGGTGACGTACTGATCAGTACAGAAGTTCACGAGCCCGGCCTCTAAAATTCTCATCAATGAAATGCACACCATCCTGACGTGTCAATCAAGTCCCTTAACGAGACCCAGGGACTGGGAGAGACAGCAGAGAGGCTGGGGTTAAGGGACTGGGATAAGGGGCTGGGGATTTTGGGACTGGGGCTGGGGATTTGGAGGGAGGCATGGGATAGTTACATACGATACTTGACACAAAAGCATTGATCGCAGCACTAGTCAGCCTAGACCATTAGCGTTTCGACTACCTACAAAACACTCTCACTATCCCTTTAACTGAGCGTTGGGTACTTTCATCTAAACGGCTAAGGGTTGCGCTATGTTTGGACACTATACACCAAACAGTTACAGCAGACAGTAATCCAGGTGTACCTACAACACAGATATGATATCCAGAAATGTTGGTATTTTGGTACTGGTATTTATTAGGATCCCATTAGCCGCTGCAAAAGCATCAGCTACTCTTCCTGGGGTCCACATAAACATGACATAATACATAGTACAGGACATTATTCGTCAAGGACATCAATTATATCCAGAAATGACATCGATAATATCCAGAAATGTTGGTGTGTTTAGTCTCGTAACTAAATGTCATGTATAAAATCAGACATTTATAGTTAGTCTTATTGCTTTGGCATGTTCTAGAAAGGTATTTTTTTTTAAATCTCATTCTGATTCACATTCTCACTTCTCAATAGAAAGCTTCTTCTAAAGCATTTTTTTTTTACTTTCAAGTTATGCCAGAAGGACCATACGTGAAAATATGTCTGTGAGAACGTATGTGTCGAAACAATAAAATGAGATCTAATGACACTGCTATTCTGAACTTGATCTACTGAGCTGAACAATTTCTTCATTCCTTCGGTCGTCTTGAAAGCATGCACACAACCATCTGTCTTCCCAGAAATCAATGCAACAATCTGTTTAACAGATACCTCAAATAGCTGAGAAACGAAAGAAAAAACCTGTTGTAAATCTATCACCTTTTCGCTAGAACGCCTTGAGCAGAGCGTTTGAGATGGCATTGCTGCTATTTTGTTTTCTTTGATATGGGATTCGACAGATGATCATTTTTTTTACGCACCGACGGGCTTCAGATCAATAGCGAAAGCACATTCGATGTTCTCGGCTCCCCATGTTGGTTTCAACTCTCTGAACCAGCTAGAGGTCAGGGGCCAAGCCTCTACAAACCACCGTGAGGACACACACACATCTCCGAGGTCCATTACCTACTGCACTTTACTTGTAAAGAAAAACATTTAGCATAACCTCACACAGAATGTGCCGAGGCCGTAAAGACCTTGCTGAACTTAACACTAGCAGGGCTAGAAGCTTGACCCCTGAGCACATAAGAGGCATACTTTCTCCCTGTGTTGTTTTTTTCTCACGTACCCTACGCATCTTCAAGGTCAGGCTATAGACACCTAAAGCTTGGGTGGTCCAGGGCACTTTGTCTGCTGAGCATGTGTGTCATCACCAGTGTCAGTGAGCTGATGGCGAGCTAGAATATCTGTCGGCAGAGAGCATCAAAGAATTGACATACACCACATTTTATGGGGACACACCACAACACAGAAAAGGTTATGACCCACTGGTAACAACTTCAAAATCAAGCACACGGGCAGTAAATGCCCACCATATGCTGGCCACATGGGTGCCCGCCGGTGAACAGTATTCATAGCAGCTTGAAGTCAACTTGTAAGAGGACAGAATACAGAAGCTCTGTGGGTGTGAATACTGGCCGCAGTGACATATAAACCACACAGGAGCTTAAATTGGCAATCTGCTACCACATCACCCTGATATCAGGGTTGTCACCAGCGTTGTAGGGCATTGGTGAGGGGAGAGGGCCCGTGACTGATGAGCCAGGAGAGTGGCATGTTTACGAGCTGCATGAAAGCCGGGCTCAGCGGAGAACAATGAAGCCCAGTGAGAAACATCATTGCCAGGACACACCCTTCAATCAGCCCAGTCGACAGAAGGGACTTGACCGGGATTGGTGCAAAGTGTGAAATGGCCACTAAAGAGGACTAACAGGTGGAGTGGGCAACGCCCTCGACTAGAGCCAGGTGTTTAGAGGCCATGCGTGGCAACCTTCTGCAAACTGTCAACCAGTCAGCGTGATGGATGGAGGGGACCGATAGCGGTGAAAACGGGATCGGCTTCAGGAGCAGGGTAATGTAACGGCCATAGACACGGTGGCATGACATACTGTAGGCCCATAGGTATGGTGGGTCCGTGAGAGGCCACAGAGGGGTGCATCTAATGCTCCCACCTCTCAGCCCATCGTCGGCGTGCCTGGAGCATGTTTGCCAGAACAGATTTCATCAGTAGATGAACTGCACAGCCCCTATCCTCCAGCTAGCAACTCTCGTGCGAGTAAAGAACAAGGCAAGACAGAGAGAGGGGGTATAACTCCACGACTTCAGAAGGTCAGGCCTCTTTGGTCTCATGCAACATACACTGGAACCTAAATGTGTGAAAACAAATGACATTTTAAAAGCAAATACCATTGTAAAAAAAAAAAAAGTTTCAAAAACTCAGTGAAAACACAATAAAATACCAATGTTGTCTGACGCAACATACACTGGACCCTAAAACTGTCAAAACAAACAAAACTTTGAAAGCAAACACCACTGTCAAGGAATATTCTTTATTTATTAATCGTGTGAAGAACCGAGCCCTGTGGCACACCTAGTACCAAAAACACCACATTAATCAGAGAAATTGTACTTGCAAACTTACTAGCAGAGTATTGCCGAGTCCATGAACGGTCTCCTGTTGCCCAGGTCATTGTCCTCTTGCCAGGGTCCCAGGGGGGCATGGGGACATGCTTCAGTGGATAGCTTGAAGAGTCGTTGGGGCTCATGACACGGAGGAGCAGCAACGTGGCCTTGGAGTCATGCTTGAGCGGCCGAGCACCCAGCCTGTCACTGTGCTGATGTATGTGCCCGCAGGGTCACGCTACGCTCAGAGGGAAGCAGGCAGCAGGGCCTTGGCCCTCACATAAGCCTCTCCCCAGCTGATCCACAACGCAGGGTGCCAACTGCCAACACAGCTGCTGAGGACAAGCACACGTAATGATTGCTACCACCAATGAATAAGAGAGCTATCGGAGTCTTGGGAGTTAATGTTAATGTCCTGAATCTGTAAAAGTAGATACATGTTAATATTAAACCTAATATTCACATGGTCATCCATTATGACATACAGTATAACCCAGATACAGAACATGACCTTGGCTGGATTTCTCTGGAGCTGGTAGGTGGCGGTCTTGCTCATGTCGGGGCGGCCGTAAATCAGGGATTCCTGCTGAGGTGATGTCAGTCCTTTACATCATGTGTTGTGGCTCCCCACTGTGTGGACACGTGGGCACAGCTTTTCTAGAGCCTTTTCACAGGGGGAGGGAGGGGACCCACATGTCTGACCATTTACTGGAAAGAGAAGTCAGTTTATGTATGAGTGTACGGTATGTTTCAAAAAACATGTGAGCCCCGCTTGTCATCTCTCACTCCCACATCCAGCTACAACAGGCAGTATAGAGAAATGTTGTTTAAAAAAAAAACTTTGACAACCAAATTTGTGTACAGAATTGGCCACTGGCCAACACCATTGTGTTCAGTGCTGCAGTGGATCAGATCAAGCTAATGGCCCCTCGCTTCTCAGAAGCTCTTATAAAGGTTACAGGCATGAATGCTGTGACAAACAAGAACAGAATTTGAACATACAAACACTGCGTAGGAATTCTGCTTGAATTTATGGTAATGTGACAGCTAGCATCTGCGCTAGTATGCTCTGATAATAAATTAGGGACTCTCCCACTGGGCTGACTGATGTTGTGATACAAACAAAACAAAATATGATTGGCTAGTTGCCCTTGTTATAGCCTTAATGTATCAATGCAACTGTTACAAGATATGTTAAATATATGTTTAATTTCAAAGTCAAATCAGTCTTTTGAAAATAATCGTGAATTATTTTTTTAGGTCAGTAAAACCCCCATTACAGTACCAAGCACTCGCACCTGGTTTTGCAATGTTTAAAACAGATAAAACCCAATAACTTTACAAAGAACATGGAAATTAACCAGAAAAATGTACACAAAGAAGACAGATAGGAGGTGCTACTTTTTATTTCACATCAGAAGCATAGGTTTGTTCGGCTTAAAAATGAATGTCCAAAAAGTATCAGCATACAGCATTATGGGAAAGTTGAATATGATATTTTGATACAGAGTTGTTTTTGTTTTTTTACAAAGAAACTCAAAGAAACAAAATGTGTATTTATTATTAAGGTAAATACCAGGTAGATAGCAGGCTGGAAAATACCAATCGCCTCAAAACGTCAACATTTTAGGAGCTTAAGACGGTCCATTGGGAAGCCTCTTGAATACACAAATAAATGAACGGTGTCTTAACCTAACGAGTGGCTTCTTCATATCAAGAGACTCCGGTTATGTTCCAATATCCACACATTCTTAGAATTATGATAGTGTGGGTTTCAGAACTGAGCTCTATTGTGATCCTGCTGAGAGAATGGCACCGTATGATCAATGTCAGTCAGATTTTATCCCAAGGCAGGTGATGGACAACCCTGTAGATCTAGGTCAAGAAACAATATGCTCTGCATCCGAAAGATTTTATGAGTTATATGAATTTATATTGTCCACATGCACAAAATTTACAGCCTTGATTATTCACGGTCCCATTCGGGAGTTTTATTGCTATTTTCAAATTCTTGTTGCTGATTTCTCGGTCGATATATCAGCAGATTCCTTTTGAGGTGAATCTAGGGGGAAGAAGCCGAACAATTCAACCACAGTTCTCCTGATTGCCATGTTTGGATGCTAAAAATAGCTTCATAATATTATGTAAAATGAATGTCAATGAAGAACGTTACGCTGCGTCATAAAAAAATATGCATTTCTGCTTGAGTCGTAGACTCGTAACGAAATCCTACTGCTTATCGAGTATCGTTGCTAATTTAGAAAACGGATGCTAATTTAGACGTTGGGTTTTATGGTTAACTGTTATTAACACCTGCATCATGACGGAGTCGTCACTCATGTTTTTATGTAGCAGCAAGTTTGTCACCCAAAGCTGTGCCAAAAATGCAGTTGTACACTTGTTGCTTTTTTAAAAAGACTTGCATCTTGGCTATAAAGATGTCAACACTATTAATCTGGAACAGAAATAATATGTGACGATCAAACTTTAGTCACAAAAAGCCCCCCCCCCCCCTTCATTCTCTATAGGACTTATTGGAACGATTTCATTCCACAACATCAGGTAGCCTAAGCCTGCTAAATATACTAAACTCAGCAAAAAAAGAAACATCTCTTTTTCAGGACCCTGTCTTTCAAAGATAAATCGTAAAAATCCAAAAAACTTCTCAGATCTTCATTGTAAAGGGTTTAAACACTGTTTCCCATGCTTGTTCAATGAACCATAAACAATTAATGAACATGCACCGGTGGAAAGGTCGTTAAGACACTAACATTTTACAGACAGTAGGCAATTAAGGTCAAAGTTATGAAAACTTAGGACACTAAAGAGGCCTTTCTACTGACTCTGAAAAACACCAAAAGAAAGATGCCCAGGGTCCCTGCTCATGCTGCAAGGAGACATGAGGACTGCAGATGTGGCCAGGGCAATAAATTGCAATGTCCGTACTGTGAAACACCTAAGACAGCGCTACAGGGTGACAGGACGGACAGCTGATCGTCCTCGCAGTGGCAGACCACGTGCAACAACACCTGCACAGGATCGGTACATCCGAACATCACACCTGCGGGACAGGTACAGGATGGCAACAACAACTGCCCGAGTTACACCAGGAACACACAATCCATCAGTGCTCAGACTGTCTGCAATAGGCTGAGAGAGGCTGGACTGAGGGCTTGTAGGCCTGTTGTAAGGCAGGTCCTCACCAGACATCACAGGCAATAACGTCACCTATAGGCACAAACCCACCGTCGCTGGACCAGACAGGACTGGCAAAAATTGCTCTTCACTGACAAGTCTCGGTTTTGTCTCACCAGGGGTGATGGTCGGATTCGCGTTTATCGTCAAAGGAATGAGTGTTACACCGAGGCGGAGGGTCCTTCATGGTCTTGGGCATTGTGTCACAACATCATCGGACTGTGCTTGTTGTCATTGCAGGCAAACTCAACGCTGTGCGTTACAGGGAAGACATCCTCCTCCCTCATGTGGTACCCTTTCTGCAGGCTCATCCTGACATGACCCTCCAGCATGACAATGCCACCAGCCATACTGCACGTTCTGTGCGTGATTTACTGCAAGACAGGAATGTCAGTGTTCTGCCATGGCCAGTGAAGAGTCCGGATCTTAATCCCATTGAGCACGTCTGGGACCTGTTGGATCGGAGGGTGAGGGCTAGGGCCATTCCCCCCACAAATGTCAGAGAACTTGCAGGTGCCTTGGTGGAAGAGTGGGGTAACATCTCACAGCAAGAACTAGCACATCTGGTGCAGTCCATGTGAAGGAGATGCACTGCAGTACTTAATGCAGCTGGTGGCCACACCAGATACTGACTGTTGCGTTTGATTTTGAACCCCATTTGTTCAGGGACACATTATTCCCTTTCTGTTAGTCACATGTCTGTGGAACTTGTTCAGTTTATGTCTCAGTTGTTGAATCTTATGTTCATACAAATATTTACACGTTAAGTTTGCTGAAAATCGCAGTTGGCAGTGAGAGGACGTTTCTTTTTTTGACGAGTTTATTATCACTATTCCAATGATATTCAACTCCTAATTGTTGCACAAAAACATGAAACCATGTGCAAAGCCATAAACACATACACTGAACGAAAATATAAACCGCGACAGGCAACAATTTCAAAGAGTTTACTGAGTTACAGTTCATATAAAGGAAGTCAATCAATTTAAATAAATAAATTAGGCCGTAATCTATGGATTTTACATGACTGGGAATACAGATTTGCATCTGCTGGTCACAGATACCTTGAAAGTACCTAATGTGACCACCATTTGCCTCATATAGCGCGGCACATCTCCTTCGCATAGAGTCGATCATGCTGATGATTGTGGCCTGTGGAATGTTGTCCCACTCCTCTTCAATGGCTGTGCTAAGTTCCTGGATATTAGCGGGAACTTGAACATGCTGTGTACACGTCGATCCAGAGCATCCCAAACATGCTCAATGGGTGACATGTCTGGTGAGTATGCAGGCCATGGAAGAACATTTTCAGCTTCCAGGAATTGTGTTCAGATCCCTGCAACATGGGGCCATGTGTTATCATGCTGAAACATGAGGTGATGGCGGCGGAAGAATGGCACGACAATGGGCCTCAGGATCTCATCACGTTATCTCTGTTCATTCAAATTAACATCAATAAAATGTCATTGTGTTTGCTGTCTGTAGCTTACGCCTGCCCATACCATGACTCTACCACCACGGGGCACTGATAACGCTGACATCAGCAAACCGCTCGCCCCCACACAACGCCATACACAGTGTCCGCCATCTGCCTGGTACAGTTGAAATTCAGGATTCATCCATGAAGAGCACACTTCTCCAGTGTGCCAGTGACCATCGAAGGTGAGCATTTGCCCACTGAAGTCAGTTATGACGCCAAACTGCAGTCAGGTCAAGACCCTGGTGAGGACAACGAGCACGCAGATGAGCTTCCCTGAGACGGTTTCTGACAGTTTGGGCAGAAATTCTTTGGTTGTGCAAACCCAGTTTCATTAGCTGTTCAGGTGGCTGGACGATCCCGCAGGTGAAGAAGTTGCGTTTATAGTGTATTTTTGATTGGTGGATATTAGTAGCTAATTAGCAATTCTCTTGCCAGATATCCGTAAGCCTATTAGCAGCGTTTGCCAAATGCACGGCTTGCAGAGACGCTTTGTTTGTCCAACCCTCAGATTTATAGACTGTTTTGCATCAAGAGCTAAAGCAGGAACTTTATGATTGATGATGGGTAGCCTATTTGGGTATTTCAGTAATAATAAACGCTGGGTAGCCCAGTGTTTATTAATACTGAAAGAGACTCATTGGCTGTTCAGATAGGTACACTTGTATCTTTATGCTGTGATATCATGGTATTAAAAGGTATATGAGAACATAGTACCAAGGAAGAAGGGAGCGGGTATGGGACTAGGTCACAGAGCAAACCAATCCATGTCAGTCTGTGTATCACATCATGCCAAAAAAAGACTTCACCTACATACATACAGTTGAAGTTTACATACACTTAGGTTGGAGTCATTAAAACTCATTTTTCAACCACTCCACAAATTTCTTGTTAACAAACTAAAGTTTTGGCAAGTCGGTTAGGACATCTACTTTGTGCATGACACAAGTAATTTTTCCAACAATTGTTACAGACAGATTATTTCACCTATAAATCACTGTATCACAATTCCAGTGGGTCAGAAGTTTATATACACTAAGTTGACTGTGCCTCTAAACAGCTTGGAAAATTCCAGAAAATGATGTCATGGCTATAGAAGCTTCTGATAGGCTAATTGACATAATTTGAGTCAGTTGGAGGTGTACCTGTGGATGTATTTCAAGGCCTACCTTCAAACTCAGTGCCTGAGCCAAGACCTCAGAAAAGAAAATATAGACCTCTACAAGTCTGGTTCATCCTTGGGAGCAATTTCCAAACACCTGAAGGTACCATGTTAATCTGTACAAACAATAGTACGCAAGTATAAACACCATGGGACCACACAGCAGTCATACCGCTCAGGAAGGAGACGCGTTCTGTGTCCTAGAGATGAAAGTACTTTAGTGCAAAAAGTGCAAATCAATCCCAGAACAACACAAAAGACCTTGTGTAGATGCTATCTATATCCACAGTAAAACTAATCCTATATCGACATAACCTGGAAAGCCGCTCAGCAATGAAGAAGCCACTACTCCAAAACCACTATAAAAAAAACTGACTACGGTTTGCAACTGCACATGGGGACAAAGATCGTACTTTTTGGAGAAATGTCCTCTGGTCTGATGAAACAAAAATAGAACTGTTGGACATAATGACCAACCATCGTTATGTTTGGAGGAAAAAGGGGGAGGCTTGCAAGCCGAAGAACCCATCCCAACCATCAAGCACGGGTGTGGTAGCATCATGTTGTGGGGGTGCTTTGCTGCAGGAGGGACTGGTACACTTCACAAAATAGATCATGAGGATAGAAAATTACATGGATATATTGAAGCAACATCTCAAGACATCAGTCAGGAAGTTGAAGCTTGGTCGCAAATGGGTCTTCCAAATGGACAATGGCCCAAAGCATACTTCCAAAGTTGTGGCAAAATAGCTTAAGGACAACAAAGTCAAGGTATTGGAGTGGCCATCACAAAGCCCTGAACTCAATCCTATAGAACATTTGAGGGCAGAACTGAAAAAACGTGTGCGAGCAAGGAGGCCTACAAACCTGACTCAGTTACACCAGCTCTGTCAGGAGGAATGGGACAAAATTCACCCAACTTATTGTGGGAAGCTTGTGGAAGGCTACCCGAAACGTTTGATCCAAGTTAAACAATTTAAATGCAATGCTACCAAATACTAATTGAGTGTATGTAAACTTCTGACCCACTGGGAATGTGATGAAAGAAATAAAAGCTGAATTAAATCATTCTCTCTACTATTATTCTGACATTTCACATTCTTAAAATAAAGTGGTGATCCTAACTGACCAAAGACAGGGATTTTTACTAGGATTAAATGTCAGGAATTGTGAAAAACTGAGTTTCAATGTTTTTGGCTAAGGTGTATGTAAACTTCCAACTTCAACTGTACATACATGCGCGTCTCTGTTTGTGTCGTCATAAGTCATCGCGGACTGCTAATAGTACGCTGGGTGGACGGGTAAGGTTTAAACAAAGTGTTCCCGGTATAGGACTCGTAATACATTTGAGTAGTTTTGTCCATCTTGGGGTGTGTGCCAGCCGGCCCGCTCGGTGCATTACATGAGGGGAGGAGGGGCTATTTTTAAGGCAGAGGGCACAAAAAGAGCAGAGTTACAGCATGTTAACCTTTAGGGTCAGGTCTGATACGTAAACCCACCCCATCTAAAATAAACTCAGCTGAACTCATGCTGGGGAAAATAACTCCCTGCCTGAGAACCAGTGGCCTAGCCCCAGTGAGAAATTACTCCTCAGTGGGCCGTTCCTGGGTCGGTAGAAGCCGAAAACAGCTGGGGTACAGGTGACGAAACACACATACACACAATGCCTAGTGAAGTTTAAAGGGTCATTACACTTCCAAATTAAAGTTTGTCAGATTTTTTCAGACATCTACAGTAGTCTCATGTCAAGACAAAAGCACGTCCCTCGACATTGGGGCAGAAAACAGTTCAGTGGACTGTTCATGGGCCTTGGCTGGGGCGGCAGGAGCGGAAACAGTTCAGCGGGCCGTTCATGGGCCGGCAGGGGCAGAAAGCACATAAGTGGGCTGTGGCTTGGATGCCAGAGGCACCCTCGCATACAGAGCAGGATTGGTACTGTCGAAGAATAATATACGTCAAAAACATGATATCACACTGTTCCTTTAAACCCTCCTTGTTGCACCAACAACAACGCAGCTACTTTGTATTCTCTCTTTGCTACTTTACATTCTGTCGTAGACATTGCACGTGGAATGGAGTTCAATACGTCTCTCTGTGCTAACTGATGTGTACTATATACACTGCATCTGAAGTGGCTAGGGCAGATCTCAGGCACTAGGTCAGTACAGAGCATACTATAAGGACACTTCTATCCCTATAGTCAATACAGGGGTCTCTGGGGAGTAAACTGAACCACCGGAACACTTTTCTCTGCAGCGCTGAACGGCATAGATTAGCTAGACCCCCCTGCCAGCACCCATCAGTTGTCAATCCTTCTTTCACTCTGATCTAATGTACTGGAACAGCTGTGTAAGAGGCTTAACCATTCATCTGGACTGACAAGCCATTGTTCATTGTGATTTATGACACATAATGTGTGAAAGAGGATAGTTTGTTGAAAGGTATGGTGATGGCATAACAATGCCAATATCGATATGTCCTAGTTAGAGCTATGTTAGATATTTATCTTTCGGGGAATTACAAAGGCACGGGGGGGGGGTTGCAGTGGAAAGGTGATTAGTCATTCAAACAATTAAACCTAACAGATAGGTAATTACAGTATGTAGTATATTACTTAGTATCAATGATGTTACAAAGTAAACTTGATAAGGAAGGTAGGTTCCAGCTCTGTCAGTGATGACCACAATACCTTAGTATAGCAGGATAACACACTATCCCCATCACCTAGACCAGACAGAGGGTAGAATTACACCAACTTTCCCACCAATATCTCTTTGACAACTTGCTTATTCTAGGATGCCAACTCAGAGAGGTTTCAGCATTGAGCTGGTACCTATATGGTTTGGCTGCTAGTGCTAGCGTTGAAGTAAATGACAACATCTTGGTTACAATTGGACAAAAAACATATATTTTTGATGGGAGTCCTTTTTTGGAAAAGTGCACTGACTATTACATTGTATAAAGTAGCCAGGTTCACTTTACTAATACAATTTACATTACTTAAATCATTATATTTTTTTAGAAAACCATCTTTGAGAAACTGAATGAATTATTACTTTATAGGCGCTGAGACACAAATATTGCGGCTGTGCAGCCAAGTTGTATTGCACTCTTCAAAACCTTGTATCCGGGTAGCTGAAACAAAAGAAAGAAAACCTTTATCAGAAGAGTTCAAAGCACATGATGTTTGACAGGAAACAGTGAAGGAATGTAACACCACAGTGTTCCCAAGCCGCACGCAATCTTTCCCACCATGACCCAGTTTTGGAGGAATCAAAGCATTTGAGTGGGAGATAATGAGACGAAACCCCTTCCTTGTTTTCATGGAATAAATTTAAAGGAAAACCCATAATGATCCAGGGACAATAAACCACAACATAAAAAAGACTGGGAAACACTGAGACATCACTATGCAACAACAACAACAACATACCACAATAACATCATTATTGACCGATCATGATATATTGCTTGCTTGATTATTATTAGAACTGAACTTGATTAAGATTCACTCCACCAGCCATAGCTGTTGTCAATAACAGCATAACAACAGAAGCTTAACCAAAGGATTAAAATGAAGTAAAACCTAAAGATCAAAGTGGGAAAGAGGGCTTACAGATTCAGCATCGTGCTCCAGTCCTGTATCATGATGTTCCATCTCATCATCTCGGAATTCCTTTATTAACTGTATGGAAAATAAATGGCTACATTCACTTCTCAGAAATCAAAACAACAAACACTCAAGACAAAGTACAGTGTGCATTATTAATTTATAGGGGTAGGGTTTTACCTGACCAGGAAAGTACGAGGGTCCTCACTAGCTACTATAGCCACAAAGTCATAAATCCAACCCATTTCTACAATTTATCTTCTTGAAATCTGATTTTAAAACTTACCCTAACCTTAACCACACTGCTAACCTTATGCCTAACCTTAAATGAAAGACCAAAAAGCCTACATTTGGACTTTTTGGCTGTGGGACCTGACTTTGTGGCTAAAGAAAGCTACTGTAAGAGCTACAAGTAAGAGCCTTAGCTGGGGGACAGAGTTTTTCTTGATAGAGCCCAGCCCTGGTCAGGAAAAACTCCAGGGCCCATGGTACGAGGGATGGTTCATTATCTTACTTTTAACAGCTCTACGTATCTGTCTGGGTCCTCCTCCATGAGGGCTCTGATCTGGCTGTTGTAGTGCTCTGAGATGCTCTCCTCCACAGCCACAGTACAGGCCATGGCCCCTTCTTTACCCAGTAGAGCGGTGCCTGCTCCTGCGGGGACACACAACAGAATATGGTCTATCACCCGAAGTACCATATGTATCATACTGTTGTATTGGATTATTGTCTCATTGCAACAGAACTCACAGACACAGTATACATTACAATGGGACGTGTTAAGTGCTTACCTACAGACCCATTTTAATTCATTAAATCTAGGCTACTTATTTTACAATGTAAAATATACATCCATTCCCTTTGTTTATTTGTCAGGCATATGTGACAACTGTTGACTGTATGGAGTGAAGCCTTGTTCCTTACCAAGTAAAAAACCTGCAACGTTCCAGAGGGGCAACAGCAACGTTGGGCGAACTCTGTTCTCTGCAAGGATCTCATTGAATTTGGCAAGATGCTTCTTCTCTTGATCCCACATTTCCTTGAAGCATAGTGAAAATGAATATATAATTGAGGATGCTGGAATGACAACATTTTGTTTTTGTGGGTCACCAAGCACTGACAACATGATTACATCCATTCACTTTAATTGTTGTCTTGAAGTTAACTTTGGGGATACTGGAATGGTAGCCAATAGTGACTCATCTAAAAACCAAAACAAGTAGTTAGGCTATTGCCGTCTGCAAGAATGTAAGAAAAGTAGCTACATCTGTGCATGTGTAATGCAGAATACCTATACCTGAATAAGCGGTCCTGTCTGTGACCTTCCCAACACTGCCATCTGGCCGGCGTAGATGCGGTTGGCACCGTATTCCCCTGCGTGGTCCACCCGCAACATACTGTGCAGCAGAGCCTTCTCTGCTTCGTCGCGCGGGGGCGGTATCACACTGTATGCCCGAGAACTGAGCTGTACTGGTAGTGCTTCAAACAGGACGAAAGGGTTTGTTAAAACATGTAGCTATTTTACTTTGCAGTCGAACGTGTCACCTGCATTACAGTTTTTTCTTCTTCTGCAGAACAACATAACTGTTAGCTATAACGACTGAAGTGTCTCACCCCTTACAAAAGCACCATGTAAACAAAAGGTGAAATTGCCAGCTAAGTTAGTTAACGTTACGTTTGGTTAGCTAATAACTAGCTCTAGCTGCAAAGCTCACTTGAGCTGCTATGAGGATGCAAGCAAGACAGAAACTGACCACTGACAAATTGTATATGACTAGCTAAGCCATTCGTAGGTCAGCATTCATGTATGAACACTGAGCAGACTTGTTTTTAGCATTGTAGCTAGCTAAACAGCATTGAGTGCCTACCTCTGTGCTTCAAACAACATTGTCCTATCCTCAAAGGACTGAAAACATGCGTCCACTCAATGTGTGCAAAAACGGCTCGTTGCATTGTTATGTGGCTCTATTATTCTGTAATTAATATTTGTTACATATGCAGGTTGTCATTGAAATGTGCCTGCTTGTGGAGATGGCGCGGTCAAATGACGTGACTTCTTCCATGGTTTAATAGCGGCCCGCAAATAAAGATTTAAGGTGCATGCCGCCACCTACTGTCCTGGAATGTGTGGTCAATCACGGTTTACATTAACTCTACATTGATTGATTTATTTTAATTTAACTAGGCAAGTCAGTTAAGAAAAAAATCTTATTTTCAATGACGGCCTAGGAACAGTGGGTTAACTGCCTGTACAGGAGCAGAACGACAGATTTGTACCTTGTCAGCTCGGGGATTTGAACTTGCAACCTTTCGGTAACTCTAACCACTAGGCTACCCTGCCACCCCGTTATAGACAGTGCATTCGAAAAGTATTCAGACCACTTGACATTTTCTTCATTTTGTTACATTACAGCCTTATTCTAATCTGGATTAAATACATGTTTGTCCTCATCAATCTACACACAATACCCTATAATGACAAAGCAAAAACAGGTTTTTAGAAATGTTTGCAAATTTATTTAAAAAAAATAGAATTACCTTATTTACATAAGTATTCAGATCCTTTGCTATGAGACTCGAAATTGAGCTCAGGTGCATCCTGTTTCCATTGATCATCCTACAGATGTTTCTATAGCTTGATTGGAGTCCACCTTTGGAAAATTCAATTGATTGGACATGATTTGGAAAGGCACACACCTGTCTTTATAAGGTCCCACAGTTGACAGTGCATGTCAGAGCAAAAACCAAGCCATGAGGTCAAAGGAATTGTCCGTAGAGCTCCGAGACAGGATTGTGTCGAGGCACAGATCTGAGGAACGGTACCAAAACATTTCTGCAGCATTGAAGGTCCCCAATAACACAGTGGCCTCCATCATTCTTCAATGGAAGAAGTTTGGAACCCCCAAGTCTCTTCCTAGAGCTGGCCGTCCGGCCAAACAATCAGGGGAGAAGGGCCTTGGTCAGGGAGGTGACCAAGAACCCGATGGTCACTCTGACAGAGCTCCAGAGTTCCTGTGGAAATGGGAGAACCTTCCAGAAGGACAACCATCTCTGCAGCGCTCCACCAATCAGGCCTTTATGGTAGAGTGGCCAGACTGAGGCCACTAAACAGTAAAAGGCCCATGACAGCCCGCGTGGAGTTTGCCTAAAGACTCTCAGACCATGAGAAACAAGATTCTCTGGTCTGATGAAACCAAGGTTAAATTCTTTGGCCTGATTGCCAAGCGTCATGTCTGGAGGAAACCTGGCACCATCCCTATGGTGAAGCACGGTGGTGGCAGCATCGTGCTGTGGGGATGTTTTTCAGCGGCAGGGACTGGGTTACTAGTCAGGATCGAAGGAAAGATTAACGGAGCAAAGTACAGAGAGTAACCTGCTCCAGAGCGCCCTAAGAACACAGCCAAGACAAGTGGCTTTTGGACAAATCTCGGAATATCCTTGTGTGGCCCAACCAGAGCCCGGACTTGAACCCGATCGAACATCTGAAAATAGCTGTGCAGCGACGTGTCTGAATACTTATGCAAATTAAATATTTACGTTTTTGATTTTTAATACATTTGCAAAAGTTTTTAAAAAACTGTATCAAGAACTACTTAGTAGATCCCTCCTATTAGATTTGCCAGAAGATAAATGAGTAAATACATACAGTATCTACACTGTGCTAACAAACCTCCAAACGAGCTTCAACCCCATACAACACTCCTTCCGTGGCCTCCAACTGCTTTTAAATGCCAGTAAAACTAAGTGCATGCTCTTCAACCGATCGCTGCCCCCACCCTCCCGCCCGACTAGCATCAGTACTCTGGACGGTTCTGACCTAGAATATGTGGACAACTACAAATACCTAGGTGTCTGGTTAGACTGTAAACTCTCCTTCCAGACTCACATTAAGCATCTCCAATCCAAAATTAAATCTAGAATCGGCTTACTATTTCGCAACAAAGCCTCTTTCCCTCATGGCGCCAAACATTCCCTCGTAAAACTGACTATCCTACCGTTCCTTGACTTTGGCGATGTCATTTATAAAATAGCCCCCAACACTCTACTCAGCAAAGGGAATGTAGTCTATCACAGTGCCATCCGTTTTGCCACCAAAACCCCATATACTACCCACCACTGCGACCTCTATGCTCTCGTTGGCTGGCCCTCACTACATATCCATCGCCAACCCCACTGGCTCCAGGTCATCTATAAGTCTTTGCTAGGTAAAGCCCCGCCTTATCTCAGCTCATTGGTCACCATAGCAACACCCACCCATAGCACGAGCTCCAGCAGGTATTGCACTGGTCATCCCCAAAGCCAACACTTCATTTGGCTGCCTTTCCTTCCAGTTCTCTGCTGCCAATGACTAGAACGAATTGCAAAAATCTCTGAAGCTGCAGTCTTATATCTCCCTCGCTAACTTTAAGCATCAGCTGTCAGAGCAGCTCACCGATCACTGTACCTGTACACAGCCAATCTGTAAATAGCACACCCGACTACCTCATCCCCATATTATTACTTACCCTCTTGCTCTTTTACTCCCCCAGTATCTCTACTTGCACATCATCATCTGCACATATATCACTCCAGTATTAATGCTAAATTGTAATTATTTTTGCCTCTATGGCCTATTTATTGCCTACCTCCCTACTCTTCTACATTTGCACACACTGTACATAGATATTTTGTGTTATTGACTGTACGTTTGTTTATGTGTAACTCTGTGTTGTTGTTTTTGTCGCACTGCTATGCTTTATCTTGGCCAGGTCGCAGTTGTAAAATCTGAGCACAATTCTGACAGGTTGAACATCCTCCACGGCACTGGAGGGCAGCTACTATTGCCAACATTCCAACAGAGTATACAGACAGTTCATCTGTTTGTCTTCTACATACTGTATCTGCACATAAAATTCATGAAAGTAAACACCTCCTCCTGTATGACCACTATCTGGGTCCTTGGAGCCATCTGTGAAATGGGGTAAAAATGCATAAAAGCGTCTACCAATGTAATTGTAAACCAGTTTCCCTATATCACTGACATCGGGCCAATGTTGATCTAATCCAAGGTTAGATCAACAATAAGAGGTTAGATCAACAATAAGAGGTTAGATCAACAATAAGAGCCAGTAGTAACCACGGAGGAACATCCCCCATCACCACAGGAGAGCCAAACTCCAACTCCCTCAGACCACTCTCCTCAGCAAGCTTTCCAACTGTTCATCCAAAGCCACTGCCTTGTCTACTAGTATTTTCCCAACATTCATCTAGAACAATAACAGTGGGCTGAACCACCTCACAACCTTTCAGTCTAATCAAATAAAATTAAAGTTTATTTGTCACGTGCGCCGAATACAACAGGTGTGGTAGACCTTACAGTGAAATGCTTACTTACAGGCTCTAACCAATGGTGCGAAAAAAAAGTATGTGTGTGTGTGTGTGTGTGTAGGTAAGTAAATAAATAAAGAGTAGCAAGGCTATATACAGACACCTGTTAGCCAGGCTTATTGAGGTGGTATGTACATGTAGGTATCGTTAAAGTGACAATGCATAGATAATGAACAGAGAGTAGCAGAAGCGTAAAAAGAGGGGTTAGCGGGTGGTGAGACACAATGCAGACAGCCAGGTTAGCCAATGCGCCGGGAGCACTGGTTGGTCGGGCCATTTAGGCAGTATGTACATGAATGTATAGTTAAAGTGACTATGCATATAAGATAAACAGAGAGTAGCAGAAGCGTAAAAGAGGGGTTGGGGGTGGGGTACACAATGCAAATAATCCAGGTAACCATTTGGTTAGATGTTCAGGAGTCTTTTGGCTTGGGGGTAAAAACTGTTGAGAAGCCTTTTTGTCCTAGACTTGGCACTCCGGTACCGCTTGCCATGTGGTAGTAGAGAGAACAGTCTATGACTGGGGTGGCAGTGATGCAACCGGTCAGGATGCTCTCAATGTTGCAGCTGTAGAACCTTTTGAGGATCTCGGGACCCATGCCAAATCTTTTTAGTTTCCTGAGGGGGAATAGGCTTTGTCGTGCCCTCTTCACGACTGTCTTGGTGTGTTTGGACCAATCTAGTTTGTTGTTGATGTGGACACCAAGGAATTTGAAGCTCTCAACCTGCTCCACTACAGCCCCGTCGATGAGAATGGGGACGTGCTCGGTGCTCCTTTTCCTGTAGTCCACAATCATCTCCTTAGTCTTGATCACGTTGAGTGATAGGTTGTTATTCTGGCACCACCCGGCCAGGTCTCTGACGTTGTCGGTGATCAGAACTTCCACTGTTGTGTCGTCAGCAAACTTAATACCGGAGTGGACTGAGCACGCACCCCTGGGGAGCTCCAGTGTTGAGGATCAGCGTGGCAGATGTGTTGCTACCTACCCTCACCACCTGGGGGCGGCCTGTCCGAAAGTCCAGGATCCAGTTGCAGAAGGAGGTGTTTAGTCCCAGGATCCTTTGCTTGGTGATGAGCTTTGAGGGTACTATGGTGTTGAACGCTGAGCTGTAGTCAATGAACAGAATTCTCACATACAGTGCCTTGCAAAAGTATTCGCCCCCCTTGAACTTTGCGACCTTTTGCCACATTTCAGGCTTCAAACATAAAGATATAAAACTGTATTTTTTTGTGAAGAATCAACAACAAGTGGGACACAATCATGAAGTGGAACGACATTTATTGGATATTTCAAACTTTTTTAACAAACCAAAAACAGAAAAATTGGGCGTGCAAAATTATTCAGCCCCTTTACTTTCAGTGCAGCAAATTCTCTCCAGAAGTTCAGTGAGGATCTCTGAATGATCCAATGTTGACCTAAATGACTAATGATGATAAATACAATCCACCTGTGTGTAATCAAGTCTCCGTATAAATGCACCTGCACTGTGATAGTCTCAGAGGTTCGTTAAAAGCGCAGAGAGCATCATGAAGAACAAGGAACCCACCAGGCAGGTCCGAGATACTGTTGTGAAGAAGTTTAAAGCCGGATTTGGATACAATAGATTTCCCAAGCTTTAAACATCCCAAGGAGCACTGTGCAAGCGATAATATTGAAATGGAAGGAGTATCAGACCACTGCAAATCTACCAAGACCTGGCCGTCCCTCTAAACTTTCAGCTCATACAAGGAGAAGACTGATCAGAGATGCAGCCAAGAGGCCCATGATCACTCTGGATGAACTGCAGAGATCTACAGCTGAGGTGGGAGACTCTGTCCATAGGACAACAATCAGTCGTATATTGCACAAATCTGGCCTTTATGGAAGAGTGGCAAGAAGAAAGCCATTTCTTAAAGATATCCATAAAAAGTGTTGTTTAAAGTTTGCCACAAGCCACCTGGGAGACACACCAAACATGTGGAAGAAGGTGCTCTGGTCAGATGAAACCAAAATTGAACTTTTTGGCAACAATGCAAAACGTTATGTTTGGCGTAAAAGCAACACAGCTCATCACCCTGAACACACCATCCCCACTGTCAAACATGGTGGTGGCAGCATCATGGTTTGGGCCTGCTTTTCTTCAGCAGGGACAGGGAAGATGGTTAAAATTGATGGGAAGATGGATGGAGCCAAATACAGGACCATTCTGGAAGAAAACCTGATGGAGTCTGCAAAAGACCTGAGACTGGGACGGAGATTTGTCTTCCAACAAGACAATGATCCAAAACATAAAGCAAAATCTACAATGGAATGGTTCAAAAATAAACATATCCAGGTGTTAGAATGGCCAAGTCAAAGTCCAGACCTGAATCCAATCGAGAATCTGTGGAAAGAACTGAAAACTGCTGTTCACAAATGCTCTCCATCCAACCTCACTGAGCTCGAGCTGTTTTGCAAGGAGGAATGGGAAAAAATGTCAGTCTCTCAATGTGCAAAACTGATAGAGACATACCCCAAGCGACTTACAGCTGTAATCACAGCAAAAGGTGGCGCTACAAAGTATTCACTTAAGGGGGCTGAATAATTTTGCACGCCCAATTTTTCAGTTTTTGATTTGTTAAAAAAGTTTGAAATATCCAATAAATGTCGTTCCACTTCATGATTGTGTCCCACTTGTTGTTGATTCTTCACAAAAAAATACAGTTTTATATCTTTATGTTTGAAGCCTGAAATGTGGCAAAAGGTCGCAAAGTTCAAGGGGGCCGAATACTTTCGCAAGGCACTGTAGGTGTTCCTTTTGTCCAGGTGGGAAAGGGCAGTGTGGAGTGCAATAGAGGTTTGCAAATTGTGGATCGGTATGTAAATTGGAGTGGGTCTAGGGTTTCTGGGATAATGGTGTTGATGTGAGCCATTACCAGCCTTTCAAAGCACTTCATGGCTACGGACGTAAGTGCTACGGGTCTGTAGTCATAATCCAATAAGATAATGTTTTTTTTTTTACTGCGTATGTCCAAAGGCATCTCTCCTGCCTCCACTAGTAAGGCACTTACAGATGTTGATTTAAATGCACCAACACATATCCTTAAAGCGATGTACTGGATTCTGTCCAGCCTCTGAAGCCTGGTCTTCGCCGATGCTCCATAAACTATGCAACCCTAATCAATTGTCGTCCTCATCAGAGCTCTATAAATATCCATCAGCGTTTATGTCAGCACCCCATTCATATAACCAGAGTCCGAGCACATAAGATTCACGTCCTGCTTACACTCTGTTTCAACATTTATGACATGATCTTTCCATGTATATCTCTCATTGAACCATATACCCAAATATTTGAAGGTAGAAAGCCTACCGTTAGGCTGTCCATTCAGAAACAACTGTATATTAATCAGCAACTTTCTTCTTTGAGAAGAACATACAGCAAGACTTAGCCACTGACAATTTAAAACCACAGTCAATCGACCATCTTTCAACAGCCACTATAGATTGTTGAATAGATTTGGTCACATGAGAGACATTCCTTCCCCACTTCCAAATAGCTCTAAAGTCAGCATATAGGGAAGCCCCAATGCCCCTACCCACATTCGTAAACACATTGTTAATCATAATATTGAATAGGACTGATAGCACTGCCTTGAGGAATACCATTGTCAACTCCATAGGCATTGCATAAAATGGATCCTATTTTAACTCGAAAACAGAGATTAAATATGAAGGCCAAACCCTAGTTATATAACCTCCCACCAATAGCCCGCCTCTCCACATTGTGTCGTAGGCCTTTTCAATGTAAAAAAAAAGACAGTAGCTATTGGGCTACTTCTTTCATGACCAAAGTTTTTTCAACTTCATTGCTCACCTTTACTAATGCATCCAAGGTAGATCTACCTTTATGGAATCTACTTTGATATTGACTCAATAAACCTCTATGTTCCAGGAAATAGGACAGTCTGTTGACTATCATCTTTTCCATCAGTTTCCACAAGTTAGAGGTCAGTGCTACTGGTCTGTAACTATCAGCACATGAAGGATCCTTACCAGGCTTTACAAAAGGTAATATTACTACATGTTTCCATCCAGAAAGTATAACCCCCTCACTCTAAATCTTATTAAATAATTCCAGGAGAACATGTATGACCTCATCAGGTAATAAAATGACATCACGTTCGCAACGCACATTTATTAACCTCCAAAAATAGCCCAATCAAATCATTTTTGGCAGACAAATAACGAAGAAATAAATATTTACATACAAAAACATTATCTTCTTCCATGAATACATTTTTCTTTTGTGAATACACTTGTAATCTCATTCAACAATGCAATAATTCACAAATAATGCATTGGGAATATAACTTAAACTACCTGAATGCCAGTGGAGGATGCCAAGGGGAGGACGACTCATAATTGTCACGACTGCTCCCACTCTTCCACCCTGGAGCTCGAAGGCACCAGGCTTCCCAGCATTGGCACTCCTGCCATCATCATTACGCATACCTGCCTTCCGGCACACGTGTCAGTGATTATTGGACGCACCTGGACTCAATCACCTCTGTCATTACCTTCCCTATATCAGTCTGGTTCACTACTCTGTTCCCTGCTTCTGCATTGATTGTCAAATGTCCTTGTTTACCCATGTGCTGACGCTGGTTCTGTCCTGTTACCTGTCTGTTTCTCATTAAATGTTCAACTCCCATTACCTGCTTCTCATCCCTGGCGTCGGTCCTTGCAATAATAATGGCTGGAATGATGTCAATGGAATGGTATCAAGCACATCAAACACATGGCTTCCATGAGGTTGATACCATTCCACTGACTCCATTCCAGCCACTATTATTAACCATCCTCCCCTCAGCAGCCTCCACTGATGTATGCTGTTATCAGAGACTCTCTTTGCTGTTATTGTTTCAGTTCTGAAATAATAATCAGTATTTCCCTATGTGACCCATAGATGGCAGTCTTATACAAACATATTAGGACGGACAACTTCAGAAGCCTAGAAATATTCAATAACTTTCATTTGGTGTGGATCAACAATTCAAAGTTTTGCCACAGTGAATGATCATCATATACAAACATCCAATAAATTGCATTGATATTTTATAGAGAACCCCACCAGCCAACAGCACCTCACACATATGCAACTTCATGAATCGGGCCTTTTATGATTTACACGTAGACCAGCATGCAGCATTCAGCCAGTCAGTCAGACACCGTCATTCTGCAGGTTTATAAAAGAACGTGCAGAGACATCTGAGGAATGGTGAGGCTGACTGCGATGGCCCAGGGTAACCAGGGATGAGACTGGTGCATTTAATGGAATAGCTGAGGCTGGCTGTGAGGCAGACTGAGATTGGGGCAGTTAGAGCTGAGGCTGGCTGTGAGGCAGACTGGAAATGGGGAAGGCAGCGTGGTTGTGTGTGGGGCTGACAATGGATGTGGGGCAGACTTGGACTGAGGGGTTTGGGCTAGGGACGTGGGGTGTGGAGATGGGGCTGGAGCATGGGGCTAGGGAAAGTAGGGCTGAGGTGAGGGATGTGGGGCTGAGGAAAACAGATGGGGCAGGAACAGCGGGCTGGAGCTGCAGGGGGTAGGCTGTGGCGGTGTGAGGTGTAAGAGGTAGCAGGCACTTGGTTTGGAGTGAAGGAAGACAGCTCTGTCCCTGCTGTCAGGCTGGTAGTGGTGTGGCATGGAGCATCAGTCTAGTGCTGGAGGACCAATGTTCATTGTCCTGGCTAGATCCACATACAGTGGCAAGAAAAAATATGTGAACCCTTTGGAATTACCTGGATAAATTAGTCATGCAATTTGACCTGATCTTCATCTTAGTCACAACAATGAAGAAACACAGTGTGCTAAAACTAACAACACCCAAATTGTTTTATTTTTCTTGTCTATATTGAATACATAATTTAAACTTTCACAGTGTAGGTTGGAAAAAGTATGTGAACCCCATAGGCTAATGACTTTTCCAAAAGATAATTGGAGTCAGGAGTCCACTAACCTGGAGTCCAATCAATGAGACGAGATTAGAGATGTTGGTTAGAGCTGCCTTTCCCTATAAAAAACACTCACAAAATTTGAGTTTGCTATTCACAAGAAGCATTGCCTGATGTGAACCATGCCTTAAACAAAAGAGATCTCAGAAGACCTATGATTAAGAATGGTTGACTTGCATAAAGCTGGAAAGGGTTACAAAAGTATCTCTAAAAGCCTTGATGTTCATCAGTCCATGGTAAGGCAAACTGTCTATAAATGGAGAAAGTTCTGCACTGTTGCTACTCTCCCTAGGAGTGTCCATCCTGCAAAGATGACTGCAAGAGTAGAGAGCAGAATGCTCAATGAGGTTAAGAAGAATCCTAGAGTGTCAGCTAAAGACTTACGGAAATCTCTGGAAATCTATGTATGGAGAAGAAAAGGCACTGCACAGCACACCAACATCAAAACCTCATCCCAACTGTAAAGTATTGTGGAGGGAACATCATGGTTTGGGGCTGCTTTGCTGCCTCAGGGCCTGGACAGCTTGCTATCATCGACAGAAAAATGAATTCCCAAGTTTATCAAGACATTTTGAATGTTAGGCTGTCTGTACGCCAATTGAAGCTCAACAGAAGTTGGGCGACGCAACAGGACAACGACCCAAAACACAGAAGTAAATCGACAACAGAATGGCTTCAACAGAAGAAAATACGCCTTCTGGAGTGGCCCAGTCAGAGTTCTGACCTGGTAACTCTGTACCGGACCATACTCACCACCCTCTGGAGCGCCTTGCGGTCAGGTACCTTGCAGTTGCCGTACTGAGAGAAAGCGTGAAAGAGAGAGAGCAGTTGTTTTCCCCTTGTTGTCTGCAACTGGTGAGTGGATCAGGGCTGTGTGCAGGTGCATGTGTGTGTGTGTAGGCCTGTGTACTATGCGCCTGTGTCTCTCTGTTTGTGTATGTTCGTATGTGTACACCCTTGCTCCAGGGTTCTGGTCAGACAGTGCATAGCTGTGGTGGGGCTCAGGCTAAGGACCCTTAGGCTAGAGTAAGTGAACACGTCTGTACATAGAGGGGGGCCTGGAAGGCAGCACTGCCTGGCTGAAGAGCATGACATGTCTTGTCTGGTCCTGGTACGACAGACACCCAGTTTGTTTCCTAAATGGCATCCTATTCTCTATATAGTGCACTACTTTTGGTGAAAAGAAGTGCTCTATTTCGGGAATAGGGTGTATTTGGGAAGCACCCCCCCCCTGAGACTGTGTAGGTATTTATGTATCCAAGTTGTGGGTCGTTGCCTGGCTGCGACATGACATGTCGTGCCTGATCTTGGTCCTCCCAGTCCTGTCAGGACACCCAAAAAAACAGTATGTCCTGTGTTTATGTGTCCAAGTTGGAGGGCATAGATTTCAAAACCCCAAGTCAACCCTCAAGTAAACAACAAACAAGTTTCGTCAATTCAACAGCTTGTTAGTCAGCTACTCCCTAGCTTGGGTTAAGATGTCGACATGTTGAGATTTTATATTGGGGAGAATGGGCTCGTGGTAATGACTCGAGCTGAATAAGTGGAATGGTAACAAATATATCAAACACATGGTTTCCAGGTATTATTACGCTCCATTCTCCCCTCAGCAGCCTCCTGTGCTGGACATTGTTGGATGCTAATATTGTCCCAAAGTCAGGAGGTTACCGCCATTACTCAATGCATAGAAACACCACAATTTCCCACAATGTTTGTTTCTATGCTATGGGGTTGTACCGATTTTGTTTGGAAGTGGCATGTGGTCTACATACTGTATATGTTTTGATTCCGCTGTGGATTTGAGTCTTTGTTTTTTCAACGTGTTGGCCTCTTGAAATCAATATCCAAAGGAACCGCAAACTGTACACGCTGTACATGTGATTGTGTCTTCTTGCATACATACATGCACGCGTGGTGTCATCTTGGATAACTGTAGGCTCTCAGGTGTTCTGACATGGAGCCTTCGTTAAAGACAAAGTCTGTAAATGTTATTCACATGACAAGTGGACTAAGTCACCTATTCAGGAAACACGTCTTTCATTATACAAAGAGGGCTGGAGCCGGTTTCTCTAAAGCATCTTAAGTCTAATTTCATCGATTTTGATGGTTCTAACGATGAACTTAGCCTTCAGATGCTTTTGGGAAACCGGGTCCTGGCATAGAACGAATGGGTACTTTTAATTTGCCCCAAATCCTCCTCCATTACCCTCCCCCAAACCTGGTAAGGAAAACTAGGTTCACAGACAGAAAAATCCAGGGTTACGCAACATCGGCCTCATATCCAAAACTCTCAAAATCACCCATTTTTATTGCTGTAGCGGTATCCCTCTGGAGAAGACCAAGTTGTCTCGTAAAAAGCTAACAATTCATTTTCAGATTTACATTTCCGTCTCCCCGAAGCTACCCAACCCTTTTTATAGAGGCCTTTATAAGAATAAGAACTGGTGGAGAGTGACGTTTTCTAGCATTATTGAAGTGTTGACACTCAAGAAATCGTTTATTTTTGCGTTCCTCGGCACTCAGACCTTGTTAAAGCACTGTAAACAGACTGTTTTCATGAACATTGGCGATCCAGTGTGTTTTAATGTAGCTATGTCTCGGGTTGAGCAAATAAGCCATTGCCTGTCTGAAAGTGTCGCTCAAGTTGTAATTTTCTCAGGAGAAATGCAGGCTCAAGGCCTTATCCCTCTGTAGCGGTAAGGTGTGTGTTGAGCTGCACCTGTAGATGAAGAAGTTCATGATTTTTCATGTCAGGACATATCTCACCCAGGTAGAACATTGGATGTCTCAATGAAACCACCCTTATAATAACTGCTATTACAGAGGAAATCATTGGGCTAAAAAACAATTACTTGATTTGTTTTTGTTTGGTTTCTATGGCACTCCTAAACAGATCTCCAACTCTACGGTTTACACAAGTGGAAGAGAGAGATAGTCGGAGCAAGTTGCAGATAGAGGCAAGCGGGAACATGTCAATGGTTTTACAGGAGAAACTAAAGTTCTTCATGAAAACATCAACCACATGCAATGCTCTTGAGGGTTGATAGACCTCAAGCTGATATAGTATGAATTGTCAATGGAACACACATTAAAAGACCTGTATCAACAACCATGAGGTATTCTTTTTTTGTCTTAATTGTTTTGAAGACAAATAACGATTGATCCATTACTTAATGCAATGGTTTTGCTTTTGCAGTCTGGTAATGTTCAACATCAGCATACATAACATTGAGTCGAGCCCCAAAATAAGCCACATTTTTCTTTCATATTTGTAAAGATCATCAGTGCTAACATTACACTAGCTAAGTGCTGAAACAGAGAGAACTGTAAGAACAGGGCGGGGCCAGGGTTAAAGGGTTGTGATGGCAAACCAGACCTATTTATCATAAAACCTAGCATTACCTAGCATTACCTGTTCCTGTTAGTCACAGGATGTGGGCATCATGCGGATGTCTGCCATGGTGGAAAAAGTACCCAATTTCCATACTTGAGTAAAAGTAAAGATACCTTAATAGAAAATGACTCAAGTAAAAGTGAAAGCCACCTGGTAAAATGCAACTTGTCTAAAAGTATCTCGTTTTAAATATACTTAAGTATTGAAAGTAAATGTAATGGCAAAAATATACTTAAGTATCAAATTTGATTATATTATGCAAACAAAATGGCACAATTGTCTTGTTTGTTTTTTATTTACGGATAGCCAGAAGCACACTCCAACTCTCAGACATCATTGTACATTTTTACAAACGAAGCATTTGTGTTTAGTGAGTCCACCAGATCTGAGGCAGTAGGGATGACCAGGGATGTTCTCTTGATAAGTGCATGAATTGGACCATTTTTCTGTCCTGCTAAGCATTCAAAATGTACTCTTGGGTGTCAGGATAAATGTATGGAGTAAAAAGTACATTATTTCCTTTAGGACTGTAGTAAAGTAAAAGTAAAAATTGTCAAAAATATAAATATTAAACTACAGATACCCCAAAAAACTACTTAAAAGTATTTTTACTTAAGTACTTTACACCACTGAATGTCTGTGGAATTATGGGAATTATCCCTAGAGTTCTGTAACTGACAATGACAGTTTCAGGAAGTCTCTTCCATAGAGATCCTATGATTCTATATATAATTCTAAACTCTCCTAAGCTCTCCTCATCCTTGGGTTAATAGAGAGCTAACTGGGGTTCCAAGGAAGTGCACACTAACGAGGAAAAAAGTACACAAAACAAATCGTTTTCCTATAGGAAGTAAATTAAGGGTTCAAGTGTCAAAACAAGTTCACATTTTTAAGTATAATGTTGGTTATTTTTTAAGACATTATTCGAAAGCACATATGGGGCGTTCACATGCTGTCGGAGTTATTGGACGTTCGGAGTTCTGACTAGGAAGTTTCACTTGAACAACTCTCCAGGTCTTAATTGCAAGTGGGAAACTCTGAGAAAATGTTGTTACCCGCGTTGCCGAGTTGTGACATTTCACCACGACCTTTCACCTTTTCAACCAAAAGATGAGAATATATCAGTTTTGGACAATTACAAACATATCAATGTAGATAATGAAGCCCAGCTAGCAGTGGTGGTTCTAGCTTGTTTGGTTCCCTGGGCGAACCCCCACTTCAGCCCCACCCACACAAAAAAAAAGCAGGATTTGGTGGGGATTCTAATGGAGAGCACATGGGCATTAGTTTACACACTTTATTCACAGCATTTATAGTTTTATAGTGGTGGAACATCCCACATACTGTACATACCCAGTAATAATAAAATCATCATTGTTACCTACAATATGGAAGCATAAAACTTTGCAAAAGGGAAATTATTAATTTTGTTTATGTTATGCAGGGATGCACACATAAACACATGTGCGTGTACCCACACGCATGCGCACAAACATATCTAAAGAATCCTGCTGGGAAGATGTGGAAGCAAATGGGTCTTCATCCTCATCTTCAGGCTCAGACAACATTTGTGAAGACACCTGTGTGGCTGAGGAGGTGGATGGCTCCTCATCCTGAGGTTCCGAAGTCATTTCTGAAGAGGCCTGTGTGGCTGAGGAGGTAGATGGCTCCTAGCCTGTGCCAGAGGATGCTCCAAAATATTTGATCGATTCCCCCACTCCCCCTACCTTGGGCTTTGAGTGGGGAGACCTGAGGTCAACCTACCCCCAGCCCCCTCCCCAACTTGTACTTCTGAGTGGGAGACCTTCCCAGGCAGTAGCCTGCCTAGCTCACAAACTAGAATCAGGGCGCCAACTCCGACAAGGTTAATTGTCCCACAGTCCCACACGGTGACATGATATCATTGACGTGACGTGCAAATGAGCGATAGAAAACCGATCGTGCAAATGTCACCATTCCAAATTGTTTGGTGCGGCCGCCCCGTGCCGCCCTGGGCGTCTGCCCATGTCACCTATACCTAAACCCGCCACTGCCAGCTAGTTTGACAATATTTTCAATTTAAGCAAGCTAGCCAACTTTATTATTAGCAACGTTAGCTAGCTTATCAAGCTAGCTAAAACCTTATTGGTTGAAGAATTGGCCCTCTTCTCTCTGGTCTAAAGAGATCCCAGGGCAGTGAAGGGGACATTGCTCTGCAAAGGGTGCCATCTTTCAGATGGGACGTTAAAACGGGTGTCTAGACTCTCTGTGGTCACTAAAGATCCCGTGGCAGTTATCGTAAGAGTCGGTGTCCTGGCTAAATTCCCAATCTGGCCCTCATACCATCATGTCCACCTAATCGTCTCCAGCTTGGCTCAATCATCCCTGCTCTTCCCCAGGTCATTGCTATAAAAGACAACATGCTCTCAATCAACTTACCTGGTAAATGAAGGTTCAATTAATAAATAAAAGCCCAATAGTGTGCACATACTGTATATATGTCACGTTTATTATTACGGTGAATTTGAGGCGTGAAGTGAGTCCGAGATGTAGAGAATATAGGGGGAATTAAATGTGTTTGTGTTTTTAATTAACATCATTTACATCAAATTTTACACAACCTTAATGTGTTATATAGGTGTCATGCCCTGACCTTAGAGAGCCTTTTTATGTCTCTATTTGGTTTGGTCAGGGTGTGATTTGGGTGGGCATTCTATGTTCTTTATTTCTTTTTTTTCTGGCCGAGTATGGTTCCCAATCAGAGGCAGCTGTCTATCGTTTGTCTCTGATTGGGGATCATACTTAGGCAGCCCGTTTCCCTCCTTCTGTGTGGGATCTTGTTCTTTGTTTGTGTGCAGGTAGTTTGCACAACGAAGCTGTTCGGTCGTTGTGTTCTTTATTGTTTTCTCTTTTCTAAAGTTTCACTTCGTTAATGAATTATGTGGAACTCAAAGAACGCTGCGTCTTGGTCTCATCCTTCTGACGACACCCGTTACAATAGGCCAGTGAGTGGGCTGGTTTATTTTGGGGTGGAGGAGATAGGGCACCTTCTTTTTTTTGTTTAGGATAATGACTATATGAGAGGTTGACTGGGCTATCCTGGGTTGGTTCTATATGAAAATATATTGGTTAAAAACATTTAAGAAAATGGCTCTGGCGTTATTTTGCCACTTTAATCGAGGGTAATTGCTGTGTTTACATGTCGCTTCGCTGCTGTTCTTGTGCAACAGGCGGTTGCAGAGGCACATATGGGAAACAGCTGCAGACTGAGAGAGGAGAGAAGGAACCAACAGGAGTGGAAGTTCGACAGACCAGATAAATGATTCCCTTCTTCAGTCAGACAGAATCAAATCAGCTTGACGCAATTCAAAGCAATAACTTTCAACTACATTCTTTACTTAAAAATGTACCTTCTTAGAAAAGGAAGATCCCAGGTAACGAATTACAGTATTAATAGGACCTTATATTTTGATGTCACATGACATTAAGATATTATATACTATTATTACCTTAAGCATAGAGTGGGACATTTCAACTGAACAACTGAACATATCTTACACCTAGATAAACTTTACCTACTGTAGGCTAACCCACTTTTATGTTAATTGTCCCAGATAGACTCCAGACAAATCCGGTTTCTCTAGTCACAACCCAACAATCACATAATATACCATAACCCATATCTTGAACCCCCATATATAGCACAGTTGGCTAAGTAAAGCTGAACCCACTTTTTGGTTTGTTTCCCAGACAGAGTCCAGACAGATATGGTTCTCTAGTCTAACCTCCCTCTATAGACAGGAAGTGATGACGATGAGGAACGATGTTGTGATTGCACCGTTGAAGAAAACCACAGTCTTGCGGAGGTATGGCAGCCAGTAGAATGGAGGTGGTGAAGACTCGTCAAAAAATGGCTGTCTATTTTTTTAGCCTACTAAAGGCTCTTAAAAAGTATCTGACAAGCGGAAGCTGTGTTAAATAAATCTTTGATACAGTAATTAACCTACGCTTTCCTTTTATTTCTTCACATTTCTAAATCCTCACACTACAGTGTAAGTACCGAGTCACACAGTGTGTGGTAAACACTTCCTCCTCTTGAAGCTTGTCAGAATGTATATTCCTTTGTGTCATATTTCATAAGTACATTAGTGACATCATGGCTAACTGTTGTTGCTTTTAGCTTTCCCCACCTTAAGCCACACAGTGTTTACATGTATCTTCTCTATCCCTTCTACTGTCGTTATCCGCTAGGTGTGTGAATGAAATTGGGATCCTTGACATTAAGAAACATCACAAACCGAAAAATGATCCACATCGACAGGGCTGTAGTGGAACAGGTCGAGAGTCCACATCACTAAGGAATTAACATGGTCTACACACCAACACAGTTGTGAAGAAGGCACAACAATGCCTCTTCCCAGTCAGCAGGCTGAAAAGATTTGCCATGGGTCCTCAGATCCTCAAAAAGTTCTACAGCTGCACCATTGAAAGCATCTTGACTGGCTGCATTAACCGCTTGGTATTGCAACTGCTTGGCATCTGAGCGCAAGGGGCTTTAGAAGGTAGTGCAGACAGTGTGCCGAGCCTGCCACCCAGGACTTTCCTGTCAGAGGAAGGCCCTAAAAATAATCAAAGACTCCAGCCATCCAAGTCATAGACTCTTCTCTCTGCTACCGCATGGCAAGCGGTACCGATGCACCACGTCTGGAACCAACAGGAACCTGAACAGCTTCTACCCCCAAGCCATAAGACTGCTAAATAATGAACCCGATAGCTACCTGGACTATCTGCGTGGACACTCTTTTGCACTAACTCTTTTGACTCATCACATACGCTGCTGCTACTGCTTATTATCTATCATGTTGCCTAGTCACTTTACCCCTAACAACAACATCACACTTTACCCCTACCCACAACATCACACTTTACCCCTACCCACAACATCACACTTTACCCCTACCCACAACATCACACTTTAACCCTACCCACAACATCACACTTTAACCCTACCCACAACATCACACTTTAACCCTACCCACAACATCACACTTTACCCCTACCCACAACATCACACTTTACCCCTACCCACAACATCACACTTTACCCCTACCCACAACATCACACTTTAACCCTACCCACAACATCACACTTTAACCCTACCCACAACATCACACTTTACCCCTACCCACAACATCACACTTTAACCCTACCCACAACATCACACTTTAACCCTACCCACAACATCACACTTTAACCCTACCCACAGCATCACACTTTAACCCTACCCACAGCATCACACTTTACCCCTACCCACAACATCACACTTTAACCCTACCCATACCTGGGGCGACAGGTAGCATAGTGGTTAGAGCATTGGACTAGTAACCGAAAGGTTGCAAAATCGAATTCCTGAGCTGACAAGGTAAAAATCTGTCGTTCGGCCCCTGAACAAGGCAGTTAACCCACTGTTCCTAGGCCGTCATTGAAAATAAGATTTTGTTCCTAACTGACTTGCCTAGTTAAATAAATGTACATACAGTATCTTCCTCTCCTCGTACCTCTGCACATAGTTAACGCTACTCATTGGCGGTGGGGTTAATGTTCTCTCTGTATTGTTGGGAAGGTTCCATAAGTAAGCATTTCACTGTTAGTCTACACCTGTTGTTTTACGAAACGTGACAAATAAAATGTTATTTGATTCAAAATATCCTAGCCTATTCATTGATTCATTGACCCTACTTTACGGAAGTTGCGAGACATTACAAGCCAAGAAACTGCAACTAATCTGTCTCTTCAGTTCCAAAAATACTGAATCTTAGGAGTCGACACTCAGAAATGGGAGTTTACACCCGGAGTCGACACGCAAGGAGTCGAGGAATCAATTATTTTGGAGTCGACTCTCCACCACTACATCTCCGTCGTTAACAGTTGGGAAAATGACAAAGAAAGGCAAGCGACCGCAGCGAAGTTCTGTATTGCAATACTTTGACAAGTTAAATGACAAGCAAATGCAAACTTTGCGAGGTGCAATTGAGGTACAGTAATGGTAGTACAGCTGCTTAACCAGGGTCGTACCGTGAGACCCAAACTGTTGCTGGCAGCAGCGCAGCTGCACTGTTAATTCACGTGGACTTGAATACATTTTAATGGAAAACCCCCCAAAAATTGCAGTTTAAACTTCAAGAAATGTTTTCCATATGACCCATTCCTACTATCAGTCTCTTCGCCCATCTGCCTCGACTGAGTCAGGCAAGCCTTTCAGTAAACATTGCTCAATTCCGTTAATAATGTTGTGGCTTTGGGGATAAAACTCAAAACAGACCCGGGTCCAACCTAAAATAGCATCAGTATGGAAATCGTCAGGATGGGGATGGTCTCCCCATCATAATGCCCAATAACTTTGGAGACTGCTCCACTCGTCCTAATGCGGGCTGGAGCCCCTCCACCCACTCAACCGGGTTTCCCTGACGTAGGCAGGCTCCACAACGTCACAACGAGTCACGACACAGCAGTGTGGCGGTGAGACTCTCTGTTGACACAGACGACCTGTTGGTTTTCTTCAATGAATGGCACCCTAAGAATAGAGTCGCTGAAAACTGAGGGGGAGGCAAGAATGCGGTGACATTTATTAGTGTGACTCCTCGGTAAAGAATACTGGGATATTTTTCTGAGAGAAAAAACGATACGTTTTATACTGGTTGCATAATACCCAGTTTCCCATAGTTGAGGCTATAATTTGGAGACCCATTCTACGTGAAGTGTATAGGTTATGGTCCTAGTTAGTCATACACACAATCTTATTTCCCTCAAAAATTATGTAAAAAAAACATGTTAGTGAGCATTTCTCCTTTGCCAAGATAATCCATCCACTTGATAGGTGTGGCATATCAAGAAGCTGATTAAACAGCATAATAATTACACAGGTGAACCTTGTGCTGGGGACAATAACTCTGAAATGTGCAGTTTTGTCACAAAACATAATGCCACAGTTTTGATGGAGCGTGCAATTGGCATGCTGACTGGAGGAATGTCCACCAGAGCTGTTGTCAGGGAATTTAATATTAATTTCTCTACCATAAGCCACCTCCGTAATTTTAGAGTATTCGGCAGTACGTCCGACCGGCCTCACAACCGCAGACCACTTGTATGGCATCGTGTGGATGAGCAGTTTGCTAATGCAAACATTGTGAACAGAGTGTCCCATGGTCGCGGTGGGGTAATGGCAGGCATATACTATGGACAACAAACACAATTGCATTTTTTATCGATGGCAGTTTGAATGCACAGAGATGGCATGACGAGATCCTGAGGCCCATTGTCGTGCCATTCATCCGCCGCCATCACCTCATGTTTCATCATGATAATGCATGGTCCCATGTCGCAAGGATCTGAACACAATTCCTTGAAGCTGAAAATGTCCCTGTTTTTCCATTGCCTGCATACTTATCAGACATGTCACCCATTGAGCATGTTTGGGATGCTCTGGATTGACATGTACGCAGTATGTTCCAGTTCCCGCTAATATCCAGAAACTTAGCATAGTCATTGAAGAAGAGTGGGACAACATTTTTCTAAATTATTTTTTTTATTTAACAAGTCAAGTCAGAACAAATTCTAATTTACAATGACGGCCTAGGAACAGTGGGTTAACTGCCTTGTTCAGGGGCAGAAAGGCAGATGTTTACCTTGTCAGCTCAGGAATTCGATCAAGCAACCTTTCAGTTACTGGCCCAAGTCTCTAACCACCATGCTACCTGCCACCCCAAATTCCACAGGCCACAATCAACAGCCTGATCAACTATATGTGAAGGAGATGTGTCACGCTGCATGAGGCAAATTGTGGTCCCACCAGATACTGACTGATTTTCTGATCCACAGTATCTGTATTCCCAGTCATGTGAAATCCATAGATGAGGGCCTAATTAATTAATTTCTATTGAATGATTTCCTTATATGAATTGTAATTCAGTAAAATCTTTGAAATTGATGCGTTTATATTTTTGTTCAGTATATATGGTTATATACATTGGAAGGCTGCCGAGGGGAGGACGGCTCATAATAATGGTTGGAACAGAGCAAATGGAATGGCATTAACCATGTGGTTGATGCATCTGATACCATTCCACCTATTCCGCTTCAGCCATTACCACGAGCCTGTCCTCCCCAATTAAGATGCCACCAACCTCCTGTGGTTATATAGTATCTCACACACACACACACACACACACACACACGTTTATCCAGTCTCTTTGAATAGGCAAAGCTCTATTGCAGGTGCCAGAACAGCAGGGTGGTAAATACTTTTGGAGCATGACACTCACAGTGGCATGTGAGACAGGTCTGGAGTCTGGAGTCTGAGACAGACAGAGGCATCACACACACACACACACACACACACACTCCCCCCTGTCTCATCTTCATGGACCAGCCGACTGCACGCAGAGAGAGGGAAAGGGAGGAAAGGGGGAAGGAGTGAGGCGAGGAAGGGAGGGAGAGATGGAGGGCGAGCAAGCAGCGGAAGACAGAACCCAGTTATAATAGGGTTGCGTAGGCTGACACATCTGAATTTATTTTACAGCCTGCAGCTGGAGTCAAGCCACACATCTTAACACCGCTTATGAAAAAAAAACATTTTTGTTCGCTATGTTTCTTAATCGGTTTCAGCAGCCGAAAGCCAACCCTCCCCTGGTTGATGCTGCTGGTCGGATGCTATATTTATCCCCCTAGCCTAGCACTCCAGCCCCAATGTAAGAGCCCAAAATTACACCATTATTTAGACTAGACTGTTTTCCCTCTGAAGGAGAGGAAGAGGAGGAGGAGCAGAGAGGAGAGGCGGAGGAGAGGCCAGAGGAAGTGTAGGTGACCTGGGTCGGTTAACCACCACTGGCAGGGCTGGCATGGGCACAGTTGGTACCGACACCCTCTCCCCCGCCACCTCCCTCATCATCTCTCGCTTGGCCTCTGCCTCCGACTGCTAGACCATCACAGCTACTATACTCCGTAACTGCAAGTGGACCCAGTCCAGTGACAGCCTCCCATTGGCTCGTCCCGACCTTCAGTCTCTCCCCATTGATGTAAACAGCTGGTTAGTGCTGTTTTCTGTATGGTGTTGTGTTCATATTGTTTACAGACATACACCTTGGGGCTCAGTGGTTGGTTTACACAGTCTGGCATATAACATGAAGATTGTGTACGTGTGTGTGTGTGCAATGTGCACCCTTCACAGGATTGCAACACTTCCAAATTCTGACCTCCTCCACTTTCCTGTCTCTCTCCAGCTGAAACGTCTTGCTATAAGGCCAACTCTACTTACCATAGAGTTTATTCTGGACACAACTGTAACATTAAGCATTCCTCTGGACTCCAATATGCACCTATGATTGGCCGAGGTGAGAGCTAACGTTGTTAACGTTGACCAATGGGCTTTTATAGAGTGCAGTTACAGACAGACAACAGACCAATTTCACATCGCCCGCCTGTGAGACACAAACGGTATATGAGAACCTGTAAAGTGAAGTGGCAGTCAGGTACACATTGAGCTCCATAATGTTGCACAAATCCCCCCGAAAATAGATTCCCCCGATTTGTCCAACGCACCAGACGTTGTTTTGCTACCGTTCAATTACCAGAACATACTCCTTTGTCTGGTCTGGAGTTGATTAGTAAAGACCAACAGGCTTAGCCGCAATTCTTTTTAAAAACGTTTTATTCCCCTGGATGAGTGTGTTTTCAATCACAGACGGGGCCAAACACAGGTTGAGGCCTAACTTCTCCATAAGTATCACTTCTGAGCAATTACCAGAGTGGAGTATAGTGAAATAAACATCAGACAGACGGTGTTATGGTCTCTCTCGAGGCCCCCCTAGTTGTGGTGGTGTGTGCCTTGTTATTGCCATTGGTTGACTCGGACCATGTCCTTCCCAGTAAAAACACTCCACTCAGAACTCCAAGCTCTGGAACTCTGAGACATAACTGAGACAGGTCATTTTTAGTTCTTGTTTGGAACTGGTCTGTCTGGTGGGTGAAACGGCTGGTAGGGTTTAGGGTTGACCTTTAGGGTTGAGCATGTATTTGTCTCTCTTTGCTTGATGGTCCTGTCAGAGATAATGGTATGTTGGCCCTAGTCACACTGATTAAACTACACAATACCCAGATAGCACATTAAACCTTCAAACAACCATATGTGTCTGAGAGCGTGGTGAGAGCGTGGTTGACCTATGGTTATTTCCTGATTATATCCTCAAATTGTTCAGAGAACGTTAATAAAACTTGCCATAAAAAACCACAAGGAAACGTAAGAACGTTCCGAGAATGTTTTTTAAAAAAACACATATACATTCCGTTCTCAGCATCAACAAAACTCTCTCTATCCTCTGTTAAGTGTGTTCAGATGTGTTGGCCGTGCCCACTCATCGGCCACACCTGATCTTAATGATAACTTGTTTCCTTTGAAATGGGATCCGTTGCAACAGACTAAAATGAACAGCTTTGTATGTCTAAAAAAAAACATGGCATGCCTGCTCCCTTCGAGTGGAACAGTGGACTAATTCCATGGATAGAAACCGGAAGATCAGAGGTTCAAATCTCACTGCTGCCGTGTCACAATAAAAACAAAATGTCTTTGCATGATTGATGCCTCAGGAATTTAATTGCCATGTGTCCTATCTGTGCTTGCAGTTAAAAAATAAATACATAAATAGCATTGTTATTAAAAGTTGTAAGGAAGTTATTAAAAGGCCTCCAAATAACCAATAATTTCCATTCTCAGAGTGTTCATAAGATTTTCAAGGAACCAGAGTAAAAGGTTCTCAGAACCTCACTGCAATCTACAAATAAACGTTCCCAGAAACACAGTGTGTGTATATATACAGTTGAAGTCGGAAGTTTACATACACCTTAGCCAAATACATTTAAACTCAGTTTTCACCATTCCTGACATTTAATCCTAGTAAAACTCCCTTGTCTTAGGTCAGTTAGGATCACCACTTTATTTTAAGAACGTGAAATGTCAGAATAATAGTAGAGAATGATTTGTTTCAGCTTTTATTTCTTTCATCACATTCCCAGTGGGTCAGAAGTTTACATACACTCAATTAGTATTTGATAGAGTTGCCTTTAAATTGTTTAACTTGGGTCAAACGTTTCAGGTAGCCTTCCACAAGCTTCCCACAATAAGTTGGGTGAATTTTGTCCCATTCCTCCTGACAGAGCTGGTGTAACTGAGTCAGGTTTGTACGCCTCCTTGCTCACACACGCTCTTTCAGTTCTGCCCACACATTTTCTACAGGATTGAGGTCAGGGATTTGTGATGGCCACTCCAATACCTTGACTTTGTTGTCCTTAAGACATTTTGCCACAACTTTGGAAGTATGCTTGGGGTCATTGTCCATTTGGAAGATCCATTTGCGACCAAGCTTGCTTCAATATATCCACATAATTTTCCTCCTTATGATGCCATCTATTTTGTGAAGTGTACCAGTCCCTCCTGCAGCAAAGCACCCCCACAACATGATGCTGCCACCCCCGTGCTTCACGGTTGGGATGGTGTTCTTCGGCTTGCAAGCGTCCCCCTTTTCCCTCCAAACATAACAATGGTCATTATGGCCAAACAGTTCTATTTTTGTTTCATCAGACCAGAGGACATTTCTCCAAAAAGTACGATCTTTGTCCCGATGTGCAGTTGCAAACTGTAGTCTGTCTTTTTTATTGGCGGTTTTTGAGAAGTGGCCTCTTCCTTGCTGAGCAGCCTTTCAGGTTATGTTGATATAGGACTCATTTTAGTGTGGATATAGATACTTTTGTACCTGTTTCCTCCAGCATCTTCACAAGGTCCTTTGCTGTTGTTCTGGGATTGATTTGCACTTTTCACATCAAAGTACGTTCATCTCTAGGCGACAGAACGCATCACCTTCCTGAGTGGTATGACGGCTGCGTGGTCCCATGGTGTTTATACTTGCGTACTATTGTTTGTACAGATGAACGTGGTACCTTCAGGTGTTTGGAAATTGCTCCCAAGGATGAACCAGATTTGTGGAGGTCTACAATTAATTTTCTAAGGTCTTGGCTGATTTATTTTGATCTTCCCATGATGTCAAGCGAAGAGGCACTGAGTTTGAAGGTAAGCCTTGAAATACATTCACAGGTACACCTCCCATTGACTGATGTCAATTGATGATGACAAATTGATGATGACAATTGATGATGACAAATTATGTAAATTAGCCTATCAGAAGCTTCTAAGCCATGACATCATTTTCTGGAATTTTCCAAGCTGTTTAAAGGCACAGTCAACCTAGTGTATGTAAACTTCTGACCCACTGGAATTGTGATACAGTGAATTATAAGTGAAATAATCTGTCTGTAAACAATAGTTGGAAAAATGACGTGTTATGCACGAAGTAGATGTCCGAACCGTCTTGCAAAAACTATAGTTTGTTAACAAGAAATGTGTGGAGTGGTTGAAAAACTAGTTTTAATGACTCCAACCTAAGTGTATGTAAACTTCTGACTTCAACTGTATATATATATATATATATATATATATATATATATATATATATATATATATATATAAACTCAGCAAAAACACAAGCATGGGAAACTGTGAAGTTATTTGGATTTTTACGAATTATCTTTGAAAGACAGGGTCCTGAAAAAGGGACGTTTCTTTTGTGTGTCACGTACTGACCTTAGAGAGCCTTTTTATTTCTCTATTTGGTTAGGTCGGGGTGTGATTTGGGTGGGCATTCTAGTTTTTCTATTTCTTTGTTGGCTGGGTATGGTTCCCAATCAGAGGCAGCTGTCTATTGTTGTCTCTGATTGGGGATCATACTTAGGCAGCCTTTTTTCCACCTTTAGTTTGTGGGATCTTGTTTTTGTATAGTTGCTGTGTTAGCGCCACAAAAACGTTACGTTCGTTTAATTTTTATAAAATTTGTGTTCATCAAATAAAGAAAGATGTACGCTGCACCTTGGTCCAATCCTTCTTATTATGAACACCGTGACATTTTGGCTGAGTTCATATACACACACACACACACATATATAAAATCAGCAAAAAAAGAAATGGCCCTTTTTCAGAACCCTGTCTTTTGAAAGATAATTCGTAAAAATCCAAATAACTTCACAGATCTTCATTGTAAAGGGTTTAAACACTGTTTCCCATGATTGTTCAATGAACCATAAACAATTAATGAACATGCACCTGTGGAACGGTCGTTAAGACACTAACAGCTTACAGACAGTAGGCAATTAAGGTCACAGTTATGAAAACTTAGGACACTAAAGAGGCCTTTCTACTGACTCTGAAAAACACCAAAAGAAAGATGCCCAGGGTCCCTGCTCATCTGCGTGAACGTGCCTTAGGCATGCTGCAAGGAGGCATGAGGACTGCAGATGTGGCCAGGGCAATACATTGCAATATCCGTACTGTCAGACGCCTAAGACAGCGCTACAGGGAGACAGGACGGACAGCTGAGTGTCCTCGCAGTGGCAGACCACGTGTAACAACACCTGCACAGGATCGGTACATCCGAACATTACACCAGCGGGACAGGTACAGGATGGCAACAATTGCCTGAGTTACACCAGGAACACACAATCCCTCCGTCAGTGCTCAAACTGTCCACAATAGCCTGAGAGAGGCTGGACTGAGGGCTTGTAGGCCTGTTGTAAGGCAGGTCCTCACCAGACATCACCGGCAACAACGTCGCCTATGGGCACAAACCCACCATCGCTGGACCAGACATGACTGACAAAAAGTGCTCTTCACTGACGAGTCGCGGTTTTGTCTCATCAGGGATGATGGTCGGATTCGCCTTTATCGTAAAAGGAATGAGCATTACACCGAGGCCTGTACTCTAGAGCAGGATCGATTTGGAGGTGGAGGGTCCGTCATGGTCTTGGGCGGTGTGTCACAGCATCATCGGACTGAGCTTATCATTGCAGGAAATCACAACGCTGTGCGTTACAGGGAAGACATCCTCCTCCCTCATGTGGTACCCTTCCTGCAGGCTCATCCTGACATGACCCTCCAGCATGACAATGCCACCAGTCATACTGCTCGTTCTGTGCGTGATTTCCTGCAAGACAGGAATGTCAGCGTTCTGTCATGGCAGGCGAAGAGCCCAGATCTCAATCCCATTGAGCACGTCTGGGACCTGTTGGATGGGAGGGTGAGGACTAGGGTAATTCCCCCGAGAAATGTCCGGGAACTGGCAGATGCCTTGGTGGAAGAGTGGGGTAACATCTCACAGCAAGAACTAGCACATCTGGCGCAGTCCATGAGGAGGAGATGCATTGCAGTACTTAATACAGCTGGTGGCCACACCAGATACTGACTGCTACGTTTGATTTTGACCCCCCCCCCCCCCCTTTGTTCAGGGACACATTATTCCATTTCTGTTAGTCATTGTTCAGCTTATATCTCAGTTGTTGAATCTTGTTATAGTCTTACAAATATTTACACAAGTTTGCTGAAAATAAACCCAGTTGACAGTGAGAGGACATTTCTTTTTTTGCTGAGTTTATATACACACACAGTACCATTCAAAAGTCAAATATTTCATAGGGCCCCCCATAGAGTTGTTTATTAATCATTATTTTACCAGGTACAGTACCAGTCAAATGTTTGGACACACTTACTCATTCAAGGGTTTTTCTATATTTTTACTATTTTCTACATTGTAGAATAATAGTGAATACATCAAAACTATGAAATTGACTTTCCTAGTCAAATAAAGGTTAAATAAAATAAATAAGTGGAATCATGTTAAAGCAGTCATCAAGGCAAAGGGTGGCTACTTTGAAGAATCTCAAATATAAAATATATTTTGATTTGTTTAAAAGTGTGTGTCCAAAACGTTTGACTGGTACTATATATACACACACACACACAGGTTAAATATATATATATATATATATATATATATATATTTATATATAGCGGTATGTACTATAAATGCACAATACATAGACATACTGTCTATACAGTATATACAACATCCATAGAGTCATTTGGATGCATCTAACTACTTTGTCATGTTTTAGAGAATTGCAGTGCTACATCCTATTACTTCACCTGTATGGGACAACAGACAGCATATAGCATCCCTGACCATAGACTACGTTACCCATACACACCAAAACATGGATGACCCAGTAATTAGGAAGATGGCCTTTCATGATAAAAGCTAAAACTCACATTTACCGTAGTGGTGCTGGTGGTCAGGGAGATATCGCTCTCCTATAAACCCCTCCCCCTGTCACTATCACCCTGTTGCCTTATCAGCGATGTTACAGAGCAACCCAGAGTAGAACGAGTCACACAGGAGAGGAGGGATATCAAGCACAACGACTATGACACATCTTTGACCTTTGTTAAGGAAGACACTGAAAAAGGGGGACAATGAAGAATATGAGCATTATGTCAGTATCACTCAATACATTTAGTATACAGCTATATATTTTTTATTCTATAGGCTAGAACACATCTTAACACCTAAAGTTACATTTAATAGAATATATCGAACTGAATATTGAAGTGGATATTTAATTGGATTCTACACAGACTCCAAGGGAGAGACTACTGGATTGTGTTACCCCCCCAGGTTTCACACCATGGACAGACAAGTGACCTTGAGAAGAACTGATATGTTTATGACGATGATGATTCACGTTGAAGAAAAATAGAGTAATATTTTCTTTCACGCTCTTTGGACGTGGCTAGACACAGCAGAGGGCATGGTGGGTTGCTTCTACCATGCCATCCCTCCCTCCAGCCCTCCCTTCTTTCCATGTTTCTCTACTGTGGTGTCGGTATTACCAGACACTGTCATACTTTCCCCGTGCACCATCTGAACTTTCCCTTGGGTCTTCACCAGGGTGATGGTCATCAGTTAGTGTGTCTGATGTTAGACTACCGTACCTATAAGCAGACTACAAAGACCCTTAAAGAGCGAGAGACACAGACACTGTTTTTATTGGGTTTCGACAAAAATATTCCATGAGGTTCAGATGGGGATGGATGTCTGTTGGGGTCAGAGTTTGTGGTGAGTTTTTTTAAAGGTTTGGCTGAGGTTCGGAGGAAAGTGAAGTGCTGCAGGGTTACTCATCCTCACATCTGGCACTCTCCTCACACAATAACTGCCCCACACACTGCCCACACACACACACACACACACACACACACACACACACACACACACACACACACACACAAACTCACATACAGACGCACGTGCACGCACACACACACACACACACACACAGAAGCATGCATGAGCAAGCACACATGTACAGTACATACACACAGATGCACATGCACACACACACACACAGACGCATGCATGAACAAGCACACACGCATATACACTCACAAAAGTTCCTCATACACACACACACTCCATAATCGCCTCTCAGAATCCACTCCCAAAAAAACGAATCAGTAAGTTGCTGCATTCCACACAACATCATGGATGGCTATATATCTCAGAAATAACACCCTCTCTCTCTGTGTCAACTCCATGATGCTGGCTGGGGCACTGATAGACTACTGTTGCCTGTATGTGTGTGTGTGTGTGTGTGGTTAGCAAGAGTGGCATGGCACGGCTATGAACTACACTCAAATAAATCATCACTGTGCGTGTGTGTGTGTATACATATATATAGATATATGTGTGTGTGTGTTTGTTCTGCTCTTGCTGAGTGTTTCTCACCTAAATGCTGGTAGGAAATTCATGGCATTCCCATGGTCCTTTGTTTACATAGATGTCAAACAGCTGTACATACATATCTAGGTTATTAGGACAAGCAAGGGGCCAGGAATGAACTTTGAACTCTGAAAATCGCACCTACTTAACTGTGTCAATGCAAAAACAAAACTCATCGTGGTCACAGAGGGAGATAAAGCTGCTACTTTACTACAGGGAGAGGACGGGTGTTGAGGGGAGGAAGGGAGAAGGGAGAGAGGGGGGAGAGGAGTGTTTCTGGGTGTGGAACAGACTGCCATCCTATCAAGGGGGAGTAGCAAGTTGTGGTGTTTTGATCAAGATCCAGCAGACGTTGGAGAAAAAGAGGGGAGAGAGAGAGAGAGAGAGAGCGACAGAGAGAGAGAAATACTTCCACCCACCTAACAGGGAGACACACTCATAAACAGCGGAGACACAGAGAGGGACTCAGAACTGCTGGAGGAGCACAGAGAGAGCACAAGGTGTCAGAGAGAGAGAGAGGAACACTTGACTTGAACACTAGAACACTTGAGTGGCTAACACAGCATTATACTAACACAGACACAGACAGTGTACCTTAACACAGAGACACACACAGTGTACCTTAACACAGAGACACACACAGTGTACCTTAAAACACAGACACACACAATGTGCCTTCATTGAGGAGAAGTCTCACACTGACACACACTGAGTGACTAGCCTACACCTGAGAGCAGGGATATTTTACTTCCGAAAAAGGAGTCTTACACACAGACACTCTCTCTCACTCATACAGTACCTGTGCCCATCCTGAGAAGGGATATTGTACCCCAGAGAGAAGTGAGGAGGAAGGAGAAGGGGAGTGGATGGATGCCTTTTGTGAACTCAGTGGCCTGGATCCTCTATGGGTGAGTGCATGATGGACCTCATGTTCAAAAGTTCACTTGTTTGAGCAAGTACCTGTAGTCAACTGTTTGAAATCTATTTAGAATACAGTGCCTTCAGAAAGTGTTCACACCCCTTTACGTAAATGGATTTAATTGTCATTTTTGGTCAATGATCTACACAAAATACTATGTAATGTGGAAGTGGAAGAAAAATTCTTACATTGATTAAAAATGTATGACAAATAAAACCTTTGGCAGTGAGTCTTTTTGCGTAAGTCTTCAAGCTCTGTCAAGTTGGTTGTTGATCATTGCTAAAAAGCCATTTTCAAGTCTTGCCATAGATTTTCAATCCAATTTAAGTCAAAATTGTAACTAGGCCACTCAGGAACATTCAATGTCATCTTGGTAAGCAACTCCAGTGTAGATTTGGCCTTGTGTTTTAGGTTATTGTCCTGTTGAAAGGTGCATTTGTCTCCCAGTGTCTGTTGGAAAGCAGACCGAACCAGGTTTTCTTCTAGGATGTTTCCTGTGCTTAGCTTTATTCCATTTATTTTTATCCTAACAAAACTCCCGGGTCCTTGACGATGACAAGCATACTCATAACATGATGCAGCAAAACTTGTGGGATGCATTTGCAGTTTGTTTTGGTTATGTTTCAGATTATTTTGTGCCCAATAGATATCAATGGTAAATAATGTACTGTGTCATTTGGTCTCGCTTTTACAGTAAATAACAATGGAAAATGTGGATGCTACCATGATTACGGATAATCCTGAATGAATCATGAATAATGATGAGTGAGAAAGTTACAGAGGCATACATATCATACCCCCCCCCCCCCCCCCCCAAAAAAATGCTAACCTTCCCTATTATTGGTAATGGTAAGAGGTTAGCAATAGAGGTCTTTATGGGTCCAAAACGACTCATTCCAAAATGGACCTGGGGATTTCACACCCATATCCGATATGCATAAATACAGATCCATTCCAAAGTGACCCGAGGAAAACTAAACCCTTTCCGTATAGACCTGGTATAATCCTGAACAGGTCTGATCCAAGTGATGGGAGCAGCAGAAAAGTCCTTTGTTAAGCTAATTTATTAACCAGAGCTGATAAAGTGCGAGAGGAGGGAGAGAGAGGTGCCGCTCTACTAGGCAGGGGAGGGGCCTTACTGTGAGCGAGTGACACAGGGAGCAGGGAGTGAGAGACGAGAGACGGCAACCAACAAGCCGACTCGCACTATAGTAGACTAATAGCTGCCATAGCTAGGTTATTTATCATCCAACATGATGACGTAGTACCTGTCTTGACTGCATCAAACCAGGAGAAGCTATTAAAGCTAACTAACTTTAGCTAGCTAGGCTAATTGAGGCTGCAGTGCACACGCTTTCTCATCCTACAGTTACAAATAACAACAACTCCATTCAGAATACTAAGCAGAAGTCTACATGTTGGCTCTTGGTAGCTGTAGCATGTCCTTCTCCTTTAACTTTAAAATTCCATCATTTTAATTCCATCTTCCATTGATTAGATATCTCCTAACTTTTGCCACACACAGAGGCTCTATGACTGTAGCCTATTGCCGCTTTGCTGACTTATGATTGGCCAACAACAACAAGCTACATGCTCCTCTCTCTCTCTCTCTCTCTCTCTCTCTCTCATCCACCTACCTGAAACCCGTGACAATCATATCAGAGCCGACCCAGACCCGTGACATAATTTAGAATTCTGGATCCGGACCCGCTCGGGTCTCAGGTATTCGGATACAGGTGGATAGCATGTCTTGGGAGTATGATCTTTGTCTTTGGGGTATGATCTAAAGCTTCAAGTTCCTTGGCGTGCACATCACTGACAACCTGAAATGGTCCATACACACAGAGTGGTGAAGAAAGTGGTGAAGAAAGTGCAACAACCTCAGGAGGCTGAAGAAATTCTACAGATGTAACATTGAGAGCTTCCTGTCGGCGGCATTAAAGCTGGGACCAAGAGAATGAAAAACAGCTTCTATCTCCAGGCCATCAGACTGTTAAATAGTCACAACTAGCCGGCTCCCACCCAGTACTCTACTTTGCACCTTATAGACAGTTGCTCTATGTACATAGTGCTGCCATATGTATATAGTCATCGAATCCCATATAACTACTGCTGTACACACCTTTTCTGTTCATATGCTGTCCATACGGTCTATACACACCATTTTGGACGCTGACATTGCTCGTTCTGATATTTTTGGGATTTGTGTGTATTGTTTTGTGCTGTTAGGTATTACTGTACTGTTGGAGCTAGAAACATAAGCATTTCAACACCATCCAACACCTTTGGGATGAATTAGAACGCCGACTGTGAGCCAGGCATAATCGCCCAACATCAGTGCTGACCTCACTAATGCTCTTGTGGTTGAATGGAAGCAAGTCACTGCAGCAATGTTCCAACATCTAGTGGAAAGCCTTCCCAGAAGAGTAATGAATATATAGAATATTGTATGCTGTAGCGTTAAGATTTCCCTTCACTGGAACTAAGGGGCCTAGCCAGAAAAATAAAAATCAGCCCCAGACCATTATTCCTCTTCCACCAAAATTTACAGTTGGCCCTATGCATTGGGGCAGGTAGCGTTCTCCTGGCATCCGCCAAACCCAGATTTGTCCGTTACACTGCCAGATGGTGAAGCGTGATTCATCACTCAAGAGAATGCGTTTCCACTGCTCCAGAGTCCAATGTTGGCTTACTTTACACCACTCCAGCCGACGCTTGGCATTGTGCATGGTGATCTTAGGGTCGTGTGCAGCTGCTCGGCCATGGAAACCCATTTCATGAAGCTCCCGAAGAATAGTCGACGTTGCTTCCAGAGGCAGTTTGGAACTCGGTAGTGAGTGTTGTAACTGAGGACAGACGATTTTTATGCGCTACATGCTGCAGCACACAGCGGTCCAGTTCTGGGAGCTTGTGTGGCCTACCACTTCACGGCTGATGAGCTGTTGTTGCTCCTAGACGTTTCCACTTCACAATAACAGCACTTTCAGTTGGCAGCTTTAGCAGGGCAGAAATGTTATGAACTGACTTGTTGGACGGTGCCAAATGGGACAGTCACTGAGCTCTTCAGTAAGGCCATTCCACTGTCAGTGTTTGTCTATGGAGATTGCATGGCTGTGTGCTTGATTTTATACACCTGTCAACAACGGGTGTGGCTGAAATAGCCAAATCCACTCATTTGAAGCGATGTACACATACTTTTGTACATATAGTGTATCATGCAATTATTGTGGCAGGACTATGTATTGTTCTGCAGGGATAAATGCATCTTGGCAGAGTAGTGTGTACTGTGTAGGATTGTCTTTTTTACTAACGTTCTGCCAATTTTCTATAAGGTGCTCATTGGTGGTTGACTTTATTGTCCTGAAAGAGTTCAGTTCAAACTGTCCCAGCATGCACATATTGACACATTTAAACCTACAGGGCGTAGAGTAAGTTCAGAGTTCAGGCATACGTTTCCGAAAGTTCACTTTCAAAGTTAGGTTACTGAAGACTTTCCAGGTAGACTTCTCTGCTGTACAAGGAAGGTACAGTTGCACAGTATGCATGGACCTTTCTCAAATTACATTAGAGCCATAGACACCTATGGTGCACATAGGGCACATAGGCAGACAGGAATAATCCTGGCCAAGAAACACCTTAGGCTACGAGGTTCCAATATCCACACTAGCATACCACTTAATGAAGAAATCAATGTATTGGACATGCATTCTAATCTAAGTAGAATGATGGCATGGATAGTGACACCACGCTAAGCACGAGAACTGCAGTCTCAAAGAGCGTAAGCATCCTATGTGATGCTACCGTAGGTAATGTAAGGATATCTGGGAATATCAGGTACAGCCAAGCATGTGGATCAATCAGTATGTGGACAGCTGCCGGTAATCCCTAATAGTACGCATAGGAGCAAAGCTCCACATTCTGTATCTGGATTAAAAAAATGTGAGAATGGCCCTGATCCAGCTAGAAAGCCATTAGTCAATCCCCCTGTCCTCTCTCTCTCTCTCTCTAACCGTCCCCCCCTCTTTCTCTATCACTCAGACCTGCTATTCACATGCCAGCCAAATTCAGATACACACTATCGTTGATGTAAGTGTACTTTTATTTGAAAATTGGAGAATGGCATTGATCCAGGAAGAGAGGTATCGGTCAATCGCCTGTCATCACTCGCTCTCTGTCTCTGTACCTCTCTCGCTCTCTCCCTGTGTCATTCTCTCTATTCCCCCTCTCTTTTTATTTCTCTTTCTTTCTCTCTTTCACACACCTGATATTCACATATCAGTCTTGTTCAGGAATAGACATGCAAACACATTGTGATTTCATCGATAGAACAGTCTGCTACTTCTAGAACAATCTGCTACCAAGTAACATGCCATAACCGTTATATTGCCAACAAAGCCAGAAAAAAACATGGCCATTATCAGTCGATGTACCTTCAGAGCTCACCAATCTAACTGTATACAAAGGTGGCTGACCTAATCTTGTGCCAGCAGCCTCTTTAACAAAGTTCCCAACGTGGGACAAGACATAAAACAGAATGTTGTGAATAGGAGAACTCTGGAACATCCAAATGAAACATTTACAGAAGGTGAAACATAGAATAGATAACGGATATGTAGTAATTCTATGGCAACGTATGTCCCTGGGCCCTTCAGAGTTGTGCGGCTACATCAACAACATAAATCTTACTTTGGTAACAGTTCTGGTCAAAGAGCTGAAAGGTGAAAAGATAATTGTTTCATCCCCTACCAATCAAATGTTATTATCTTGCATTGTGGATAAAGACAATTTGACGTAGAGAATCCTGCATTCAGCAAGAGAGGTGTGGTTCAGAGAACACCTACTCTGCAAACTGGAGGGATTGTATTGAAACCCTGCAATTCAACATGTTTTGAAAACATTATTTTAAATCAAAACTACTCTGCAATTTGGGAGACGTGACAAAGGCAGTGAGGAACAGTCCTGTCGAGACAATTACAACATTCTCTAAATGACAATGAACAGATCCAATTTAACTATCACTAATGGTTGAGATCTTTGGACACATTTATGCTTGCAGTGACGTAAAGTATTACAGTGAGGAATTGAATGATATCAAAAAGGAATCAGAATGTATCATTTCTCTCAGATAAATGAAAGGTGCACAACACAGTCCATGCAGGCTCTCTCTCCTCAGTTCACATCACTACGTTTTATAGGTAAAAATAGACCTTCCATTTCCATCCAAACCAAGGTCTGGAAGAAGCTTCTGTTGCCAATTCAGAAAACGCTGAGAAAGGTGACCAAGAAAAAGCTTTTGAGTTTGTTTGACAACTTACGATTCTTATATAAAAGTTGGAAAAGTGTTTGTTCGCAGGCCTAAATTGGAGCCAAGGAGAGACTGTGAAAAAGACTCCCACTCATTGAGTCAATAGCCATCTAGCACTTCAGAAGAATACCTGTTACACTGACAAAATATTCAGTAGGTGGATGAATTTCCTCACACATGATCTGGAGTATTTTATGTAGTCTCATGTGGGATGGATAAACTTAACTGAAATTAATAACACATTTGTTAGTATAGTAACACATTTGGTGTTGCTGTTGCGTAATGAACCAACATGCAGCTGTTATGAATTGTGGTCACTCTCCCTTACGCCCTTTGGAGTCTGCCTTGCCCAGCTGCTATAAGCTGCTGTGTGTGTGTGTGTGTGTGTGTGTGTGTGTGTGTGTGTGTGTGTGTGTGTGTGTGTGTGTGTGTGTGTGTGTGTGTGTGTGTGTTTCACAATGCTGCATTGCCGCCACTCAACAAGTCCAGCCGACCGTAGTAGTTAAACCCACTTCCTCTCGCGACTCTGCAGGCACCTCTAGCTCCTCCAAACTGCAGCCAGACACCCAGCCCCTCGTTAGAGGGCTTAGAGGTGATAAACAGGGAGAGGTGAGAGTACAACAGAGCACTTAGAGGCTAAGAGTATTTTGGTGCTTTTTACAGTCAGACTTCCTTCCTTTTCAGCCCACCGTCGCCGGGGGCTGCAGGCTTGCATGATGCAATCTGGAAATGTGGATTTGGCAACTTCGGCCAACAGTACACACTTCGTTCGGCACAAACAGAATACATCCCACTGTCGTCTAAGTGGGTTTGTATCGTCATCATGTACTGTAATATTTTGACTGACTTCGCCCTTCCAAAGGGGAAAGTTTTTAAACGTGGTGGAGCCGTGGGTTAAAATATTCCAGGACTGACTCAGCTCTGTAGAAAAAAAAGACGAAAAACTCCCAAGCTCCAACCATCCAACCAACGCGCACAGATTATGTTGACTTGCTGTGGTTTCACTCTCCATTGCCTAGATACACAGACCGGGACATTATACTGTAACCAGCGTCCAGTTTCTCTGGACTGGACTCAGCCCTGCTTCAAGCAGGCTAATACCCTGACAGAAGTAAACTGTTAGACTGATATATCAAGTTGACGTTCCTCAAGTTGACAGTACAGTAGGCGAAGCTTGGAGGAAAATTGGTTGAGTTGTATTTATTTGATCACAGCCAATTCAGAGACTGAATGAGAAATTCTGTACCTAAAATGAACAATGAACAATACTCCATTTCATAAATGTAAATCTGTATTGAGTCAAGAAAGAAATGACTTCTACTCAGTGCAGAGAATGGTGCAGAAACCTACTCCTCCGCTCTCTACCATCCTAATTTTACACTGCATATTAACTGGTCTATCATTGTCTTTTCCAGGACTGGAATCGAACGTGGTACACAGACAAACCGGACCTGACAGAGTGCTTCCAGAACACGGTGCTGGTCTGGTTCCCGTGCGTCTACCTCTGGCTGTTGGCGCCCTTCTACGCCCTCAAACTCTACTGCCATGACTGTGGATGCATCCGAATCTCCACTCTCTGCACTGCCAAGACGGTGAGCCAACCCATAGAATCCCAATACGGTCAGCGGTCGGTCCACTGATCACAGAACAGTGACTTGAATTGTCCATTCTAGTCATTCTATCTCTATGAGCCAAGCCAGCCTGAGTTTATAAGCACATCCAGTGACTTGCAGATGCAGGGTACAAAAAGTAAAGTCATGAAAGAAAAATAGATACCCAGTACCCACACACTGCTGGATGCGCCTGTAGTGTTATTCAGTGCAACGCATCAACCCGAAAGTACAACCAGCCTGCACCAATCAGTCCTGAGCCTTAAGACCAGCCTTAAACCAAACCGCAAGAGTAGACATGGCATGGCCATTAACATTATACAAGACCAGGCGAGTGTTCGAGTGCACCAACCATATCTGCCATAAAATAATATGAGTGTGAAGTACTGTGAAAACCAAGCACCACATGGTTAGTGTTTATATAGGGCCGGCCGGGGACAATTTCATGCCTTAGTGAGCAAAAGGAGGGGATATCAGTGGGGAAAAGCCTTGAAGGTTTAGAGAGTACTCAAGAAAGCATGGAGAGTTTACAGGACGAACGTAAGAGTTTACAGGACGAACGTAAGAGTTTACAGGACGAACGTAAGAGTTTATAGGACGAACGTAAGAGTTTACAGGACGAACGTAAGAGTTTACAGGACGAACGTAAGAGTTTACAGGACGAACGAAAGAGTTTACAGGACGAACGTAAGAGTTTACAGGACGAACGTAAGAGTTTACAGGACGAACGTAAGAGTTTACAGGACGAACGTAAGAGTTTACAGGACGAACGTAAGAGTTTACAGGACGAACGTAAGAGTTTATAGGATGGCTTACATGGCACTCCAAGAGGGTTACATGTACATTTAAATGTATTGGTCCCTTCTCACTTTCCACTGTTAAGTTCCATGTACTTCAGTCTGTATAAAGTATATCAAATACTTACAATATGGAGACATGCAACTTGACAATATGGAATGACAGTTCCAGTCTCTTTGGAGTCCAGATTGTCATTTAGGTGCTAAAGATGCATGTTTCTGGTTTCCCCAGTAACCAAAACATTTGAATCAATCACAATGACAGTACTGCAGACCTCACTCTGCTTCCCTCCCTGTGTCTGTCCATCCTCCAGGTGCTGGGGTTCCTCCTGGCCTCATTTGGCTTCGTGGAGTTCTTCTACATTCTTCTGGAGAGGAGTCATGAGATCCAAAACCACATGGTCTTCCTCCTCAGTCCCATCATACGCAGCTTGACTGTGGTAAGTACTGTAACCATCAGCCAATGTCTTTGTCTCAGCTTCTTTCTTCACGATTGCTCTCTCTCTCTATCTACTGTTTATGTCTCAGTATCTGCTGTTGACTTCTCTTCCCTGACAGTAGATCCTGGGAGTTGCTTTCCCCCCTACCTTTATTTAAGCAGGTGAAATACATGATATATATTTTTAATGCACCGCCAGGATCTGCCGTCAAGGAAGAGAAGTCAAGAGGCGATACTGAGACAGAATAGATGGAGAGAGCAATCGTGAACAAAGAGGCTTCCCTGACAGCAGATCCTGGGGGTGCATGCGTATAGCAGCAGTTTGAGTCGTTTACTCCTGATTTACTCTTAGAGAGGGCAGGGGCTAAGTAAAGCACTCCATGACCTCTGTCAATAAACACTGTGACAATTTTTACAATGATTACAAAGACATACTGTACTCTACTCTCAAATCATCCTCCCCACTGATTTACAGTACTGGGATCAGGCTGAGAAGAATGTCGGTGGAGAGCAGTGCAGTGCACTATGGGAGGTCCAGCTAGATAGAATAAAGTCCTGTTTACTACTGTGTGAGGGGGTATAACGTCAGATTTAAGACAAAGGCAGAGGTGCAAGGGGTTGGAATAGAGGGAGGAGCGGAGGAGGCCGGATGTAGGGCAGTGTGCCTCCTGTAGCTGACTCACAGAGCCATGACCCCTCTACCCATAACTCCCCTCTCCCTCAGAGGCCGAACACAAGTGCTGCACAGACTCAGGTCTCCAAATCAGACAGTCTGGCCCACCTGTGGTCACCTCAGACTCTTAGGTCAATATCAGCAACTGTTTGGGTGAAGAAAAACTGAATGCATCTCTTGTACCAGGTACACAAGGCATCCATTTTTAAAAAGGTCACTTTTTTATCACATTAGGGACCCGGATTTAAAATCCAAGACCTTGCTACAGTTAACCAGCCATGATATTTACAGTTGATTGGTTGGTTGCTATATAAATAAAAAGCCAAGGCCAATACTTTTCTGGACACAGAACCATAATGGCAGCCACCACCCTCTGGTTTCCCATACGTAAAGCTAAGGAACACTGTGTCCAAAAGAAACAACGTTATTTTGCTTGTTTCTCGTCCTCATCGACCCATATACAGTCAATGTATGGGAATTACATTTTTTTCACCAGACTCACCCCGGTTCGTGGTCATGGTTACTCTCCCTTCCTACCATGAGAGCTGCTTGCAAGGCACGCCATCTGCTGTAATCAGCGACACCATGACGCAGAGTTATTTTTCCACCCCAATTCCCCAGACTTCCAGTATAATTACTAGGTAGGGAATTGAGTTAGGTTTTAGTAATGGACTTAGTTCTACCCACTGACTTCCATTCAAGGAAATGGGTTCCTCTCAGAAGGGAATGACCATTTCTTGCTTGCAATGTGGTTAGTTAGGCAACAGGCCAAGCAGCATAGAAACTGGGAAATGAACCTGACATCCAACCACACAGCATAGATCTTTTTCTATAGTGTTTCTACCTAGCCTGGTCCCAGATCAGTTTGTGCTGTCTTGCCACACTACAACCTTTAAGGTAGCACAAAACTATCTGGGACCAGGTTAGTTTCTATGGCGTCATTGATCTATCAAGAGTTTATACTGGTAATTATGAGGCTGGAGGCAGTTTCTTTGCCTGCAATGTGGCTAGTCAGACAATAGGCGTAGAAACTGAAATGAACCCAACAATCACCATATTTATCTCTACTCTATAGCATACAAAAAGTGTTTCTATGGTGTTGTTGATCTATCAAACGTTAAATAATCATGGCTGGTTGCTTAAAAACAGGACAGTTTTTTAGATCTCATGGAACCAGTATGGTATCTATTATGCAACTCTATAACCACAACTCTCCTTTTAGTGATGAGCTGGCGAGGCTAGATGACTTCTCAACTTGACCAAACTACAGACAGTCAGAGATAATTACAGCCAAAACACAGTCGGTGGAAAGACGAGGCATTTTTCGGATAGACTGTGGTGCCCCAAAACATGGAATCAGTCCTGTTTTATCTACTTATTTTACTACACATTTATTTAACCAGGCAAGTCAGCTAAGAATGTTATTTTATTTACAATGACAGCCTGTATTAAAACAAATAAAATAAAATAAATATAGTGCAATTCAGGCAAAAGGCAATGCATGGATGGAGGGATGGAAGGAAGGAGGGGTGGAGGGCATAGTACCATACATCTGTTGTTTTATTGAAGGAAGTCAGCATTTTCAAACGTGCACACACGTGGCCACCACCTGTGGTCAGGGAAATCCCAATCTAACCTCTTTCTCCAAAACCAACAAAAGCCAATCCTTACAAATATTTTCTATTTTCTATCAGGGAGACTACTGGGAATGACAGTGAATGCTGATACAAAGGATTTATTGAGTGATTCATTTTCATCTTCAAAGTAATAGTTGTTGAGTTTCAAAGTAGACTCGCTTGCCAGTCCTCAGTCAGGGGTCTCTCGCTTGACTTTCACAATCCGTTGTAATGCAAGTCATACTAATCTCACTCTCACTCACTGTCACACTCTCTCTCCCAGTCTCTCACTCACTCTCCCACTCTCTCCTCAGGTCCTGGCCATATGCATCATCCAGTTGGAGAGGATACGAGGCTGTCGTTCCTCCGTCTTCCTCTTCCTGTTCTGGGTCCTGGCGGTGGTGTGTTCCCTGGTGCCCCTAAGGGCAAAGATCCAGCTGGTTATGTACGAGGTACGGTGGTAGTAGAACATTACTTTATTCTCCATGGTCTATGGGAGAAGTAGCAGGTGTGATGACACAGGCACTAACCTACTCAGTGTCTGCATGACTGATGTTACAAGTAGTCAAGATTATTCTCACAAGCTATGTGAATGTAGGTTAGAGACTCCTGTCAAAACAGTCATGACACACAGTAATTTTGTATCGTAGGAAACAATTTACTTGAATGAATATGCTACGCCTACATCCTGACTGTTATGTCTGCTTAGGTTTGCACTCAGTGACCCCACAGAACCAGTTTGTCTGAAGGGTTGTCTAGGGTCTAGGGTTGTCTACCCATAGTCTAGATTTAGAGACTAGAGAGTGCATTGCTTGATATAGATATGCTGTTGTACCTGCTATGCTTCATTCGTAACTCCACAAAATTAGCCAAGGGTTTTCTAGTCTAGACTTAGCATGACTTGGGTATAAATGCATTGCCTCCCCAAAGTCGACAGAGGAAACCCTGCAGTGTTGGTAGGGCGGATGACAGACACTGCCAACTCTCGTCTCCCTTGTCTCCCTAAAGCCTCTGTAGATTTCTAGACTCTTGTCTCCTCCTCTCATACGGTGGCTCTTCCTTACAGACACTGCAATCATTGTCCTCGTATTTGTCAAAGCGGTAACAGCATTCGTGCTTTTAGAAACACACACATCCATATCACATCCTTATCGCCTCCAGTATGACATTACCACACGTAGTGTTTAGGCCAGCGGTAATGACAGCTCTGAGGTAAAACCGATAGTGATGGTGAGACAACCCAACATGGCAGCCCAGGGTCAGACCAGAGGCACATCAACACCCCTTTTAAAGGCAGGAACAGCCAGCAAACACCTACTGGGACCGACCTACTGGGAAATACAGTATTTGTATTATCCACTCAACACAGTCACATTCACCGGGAGAACAAAACATTAAGAACACCTTCCAAATATTGAGTTGCACCCCCTTGTTCCCTCAGAACAGCCTAAATACATCGGCACAAGGTGTTGAAAGCGTTCCACAGGGATGCTGGCCCATGTTGACTCCAATGCTTCCCACAATTGTGTCAAGTTGGCTGGATGTCCTTTGGGTGGTGGACCATTCTTGATATAGACTAGAAACTGTTGAGCGTGAAAAACCCTGATTGTATTTAACAGGTGACATCAATAAGGGATCATAGCTTTTCACCTGGTTAGTCTGTCACGGAAAGAGCATGTTTTGTACACTAGTGTATAGACGGACACATTTTCAAACGTGCACAGACGTGGCCACCACCAGCCACTGATCATATGGACAAACTCAGAGAAGAACTTTGAGACAGCTCTTCTGGTAGACTAGCAACAACATTAGAAGAGAGTTCCTGTATCTCAACATAAGACATTTCACTGCAACGGTAAAAGCTCTGAGTGTACGGAGTTCATGTTTGGTTTGGTTTTGCAGACCCAATTCCCTCGGCTCGTTGGTCAGACCAACTGACCTATGTTTACAGGCATATATTACCACCCACTCCTAGCTCCATACCATCCTGACCCTGTTTTCACTATGCGGCCGGATCTAGTTTGTTCTCCCCATCTGCACTCTGGGCGCAACATAGTGTGAGGTTGTCATCAACAACTACAGGAAACGGAGGGACAAATATTCCCCCATTCACATGGGCTGTAGTGGAGCGGGTCGAGAGCTTCAAGTTCCTCAGTGTCCACATCACTAAGGACCTATCATGGTCCAAACACAATAACACAGTCGTGAAGAAGGCACGACAATGCCTCTTCCCCGTCAGGAGGCTAAAAAGATTTGGCATGGGCTGTCAGATGATTAAAATGTTCAACAGCTGCACCATTGAGAGCATCTCGACTGGCTGCATCCCCACTTGGTGTGGCAACTGCTCGGCATCTGACCGCAAGATGCTACAGAGGGTAGTGCGTACGGGATTGAACTCCCTGCCATCCAGGACCTATGTAACAGGTGGTGTCAGAGGAAGGGCCTAAAATTTGTCAAAAACTCCAGCCAACCAAGTCATAGACGGGGCGGCAGGGTAGCCTAGTGGTTAGAGTGTTGGACTAGTAACCGGAGCTGACAACGTACAAATCTGTCGTTCTGCCCCTGAACAGGCAGTTAACCCACTGTTCCTAGGCTGTCATTGAAAATATGAATTTGTTCTTAACTGACCTAGTTAAATAAAGGTAATAAAAATAGACTGTTCCCTCTGCTACCGCATGGCAAATGGTACAGGTGTGCTAAGTCTGGGACCAAAAGCTTCCTGTACCTCTTCAACCCCCAAGTCATAAGTGTGCTAAATAGCTAACCGGAATATCTCCATTGACCCTTTTTGCACTATTTCTGACTCTATGCACACACACTGGACTCTACCCACACACTCACACATACTTACACTGACACTCCAACACATACACGCACACATTCGCCACACACACATTCATCACATACAGTAATAGACAATAGCAGCAGTGTATCTATCCTGTTGCCTAGTCACTTTACCCCTACCTTTATGTACATATCTACCTCAATTTCCTTGTACCCCTGCACATCGACTAGGTACTGGTACCCCCTGTACATAGCCAAGCTATCACTGCTCATAAGCCTTTGACTGTAAATCTACACCTGTTGTTTATGAAGCATCTGGCAATTACAATTGTCAGATTGCAATTCGTACCTGTGCGGCAGACAGCCTAGCGGTTAAGAGTGTTGTGCCAGCAACCGAAAGGTCTCTGGTTCAAATCCCTGAGCCAACTAGATGAAAAATCTTTTGCCCTTGAGCAAGGCACTTAACCCTAACTGCTCCTGTAAGGGCATAAGAGTGTCTGCTAAATGACTAAAATGACAAAATCACTCCAACTGCCGTTTACTATGGCTCTAACTTTCACACAAAGGGAAACGGGTCAACATTAGGTTGACATATGGGCCATCAAAAACAGGCCTGCTGGTCTCTTATAAGTTAAGAATAACATGTGAAAACCACATTTCACATAATACGTGGTTAATATCACTGTTTTGGCTGTCTTCCATTGAGAAAGAGGGAGGGAGGGTTGTTGGTTTGTGTCTGCTTCACCCACAATCTCTCTATTTACAGATATGGGTTGTAGCGTGACTGCAGGGAGCTTTTTACTATTGCTTCATTTATATAAAGCGACGTATTAAAGACTTTGGTTTTTCACCATGATTTGGCTTTACGGTTCAAAATAAGCTTTATTGAGTCTCTCTGTGATCGTGGCATATAACCATATCCTGTCCTATATAGTGTTCCTTATGTTGAGTTCAAGCATGGGAAATCTTGAAATCTTTATCTGGGAAGAAAAGCTTGCATTTTTTACAAACTCATGCAAACCCACACTGATTAAATAAAAAGTATCGCAATTAATGATACATTGTTTACGAGTTGGGACAGAGCATTTCAATTGAAACACAATTTCCTTGATGCCACAGTTCCAATACTGTGTGTAACCAACCCATTTCCATGTCTTAAAACTCAAAAGATGCATGTCTCAGTAACCCTCCCCTTATTTAACCTTTATTTACTTCGGCAAATCATGTAATATTCTGTGTTTTCTTTTTTTAACAGGGTATCACTACCGATATTGTGAGATACACAGCGTTTTTCTCCTACTTCTCACTCCAACTGGCCCAGCTCTTCCTGTGTTGTTTCGCTGACCAGCCTCCAGAGGGAAAAACCGTCCTCGTCAAAGTAGGCATTAGATCAGAACGTGGGCTATATTTCACTTCCGCCAAAATGCTCTCTCCTTCCAAAACATGAGAGAATGCTTGGGCAGAGACTGGGATTGAGAATAGAATCCATCTTGTGGTTTTCGACTTTCGTTGTCAACACACTCACTGAGTTTCCCTTTTGGTGGAAGCTCAAGTGATTCACTTCCTCTCTCTGCCCACTTTCCTATGAGGACAGTGTGAATTAATGAATGAATGTGTGTTGACTACTCTGTCCATTCCATACACACGACTCACACACCACATGAACCATGCTACGACCGTTACACCACTACTACACCAACGTTGTTCTGTATTTATGCGGTTTAAGGAATCATACTCTCTCACGGTCGGTCCAATCAAAAAAGACTGATGAATCATGTCCCAACCAAACAACCATAGCGACTATCAACCTGACTTTGGCAGTGGTAGCTACAGTGAAGCCTATATAGTCCATGACATTACATGACATTACATTTCTTGAGAGAAAAACAAGAAAACAAACTATCCCAAAAAACTCCTAAATGTCTCTCAGCATCTATCCTGGTCGGTCAGCGGTAGTGAGGTTCAGAGGACTGGAAGCCACAGCCTGGTGTAAGAGCCACACCCTAGTGTGTTCTCTGCTCCCCCACATCTTGGTCAGAGATTCTCATAGTCAGACAACAACAGAGAAAGCAAGGGATGGAGAGGAAGAGCAAGAGAGATGGAGAGAGAGAGACAGAGTAAGACCTCCGGTGAGGGGGCGGTAGAGGGAAGAGAGGTTGCCAAAGATCGAGCATGAGCACAAATTGCTAGTGTGTAGGTGTGTGTGTTCAGCATGGTGCCACAGTGACGACACGTTACCACCCAGCATGGACCTCAAATTCTCCTCCCAACCCTAGCTCCAATACTAACTCTAACTGTTTACGCGCTTCACTCCTGTCCACAGTCTCCAGCTATTTACACATGCAGTTTCCACTGAGGACCACCTTACTGCATCATGCTGTTTAAACTCATTAGCATCCAGTAAATAGACTCCACAAGTACATCATAGAACCATTAAAGTCAGCCACAGAGGAGTCCTATGTTTTACCAAAACCTTTAAACATTGAGAGATTTACATGGTGGTCAAAGTCAGTGACATTCACCCTCTAATCTGTTTCAGAACCCATGTCCAGTCAAGGATGCCTCTTTCCTGTCGAAGATGCTCTTCTGGTGGTTTACTGGGTAAGATGGTTTAATGAAACTCTCAAACAACATGTTGACTTGTTTGAAAAATCTTTTATACTGTAAATCTTATAATGTACGTGGGTGTTTGTGTATAACTTATACACTGAGTGTACAAAACCTGAAGAACACCTGCTCTTTCCAAGACATAGACTGACCAGGTGAAAGTCAGTATTAGGAAGGTGTTCTTAATTTGCACACTTAGTGTATCATCGCTGTTCCCCTCAGGCTGGTGGTTAAAGGTTATCGTACCCCTCTGGAAGCTGGAGACCTGTGGAACCTGAGGGAAGAGGACACATCGGACAAGATCATCTCTGATCTGGAGGAGGAGTGGACCACAGAATGTGCCAAACTGCAACAGTAAGAACCAATTACAATATGCATACTCTCGCCAAACTAATTCAGTAGCTTCAGAGACTGAGGAATCAATTAACTTAATTTTATGACAATGACATTGTGGTTAAACTTCAGAATAGTGTCTGCCTAGAACTCTAGATGATTGAGGTCCCTTGGGGAGCTTGTGTAGTTGTAATCGGAAAAACAAGCTGTCTCGCTAAGGGACACTTAAGTCCGAAAATAGGTCAAAAGAAGTCCCCTTCAAATAGGTCAAAAGAAGTCCCCTTCTTACAGTAATGTTGAGACACTAGCTTTGAAGACCCATTGTTAAATTCCAAAACCTTGCGTTCAGCGCTCATCAACTCACGTGTGAGCAGGATAATGCCTTTTATGGCTGCTGAAAAGTCTTCTCTTCACATTTTTGCACCGGAGATGTGTCAAATGAACAACAATGACTGTTGTTGAATTTATTTCATCCCTTTGTTTCAGATTTTTAAAAACAGGCAACATGTAGGGCCATCAAACCCAGATGTCGTCTCTGTCTGTTTGTTTTTCCAGGCAGGAGAAGACCATAGCGGCAGGCGTGGCGCTGGGCTCCAGACTGCCTGACCAGGCCCAGATACTTAGGAAGCTGCAGAAGGAGCAGAGCTCCGGCTTCTGTCTGCTGAGGACACTGGCCAGGAACTTGGGACCTTACTTCCTTACTGGGACGATGTGCATCATCTTCCACGACTTCTTTATGTTTGCCATCCCTCAGGTGCTCAGGTAAAAATTGCTAAGGGTTTGACGTTAATTCTACACAGGAGACTAAGCTCCCAAAAATCCATGGCATCACATCGTAAACAAAGCCATCGTAAACTGGGCAGCACGACACAATAATCCCTTGCAAGTCAGACAGATTCCACGTCTATTTCCAATGCCCTTTACATTGATATACATACTAAAATGTCAATTTAGCAACCTTAAAACTGGACCCGCCATGCTTGACCCCATCTCTGGCACCCAATGCCAGTCTAGACAGGAACCTTGTTGTTGTTGTTGCACAGCCATGGCTTGGTGGAAGTGTTAATTACGGTCAAGAGAAAGGAGTCAGAGACCACAGCTTTCTGTCCCAACATGGAGAGTCAAGGACATTAGCTTAGCTTAAGGGAGGGAAGGGAAGAAAAGAAAGAAAGGTAGGAAAGAGAGAGTGAAGAGAAGGCTCTAAACAGCAGAAAGGCTGAGGTTGCTCTGGTGGACCACAATAAGAGAGCCACTAGCCAAGTGTTGAGGCCAGCCCAGCCACAAGAGGAGCACTGTTGTGCAACTAGAGACGGCTTTGTGTCGACCAGCAGGCCCTGCGACCACACTAATGATCATAGTCCACACAGGGCTGCATGGCAAAGCAGTGATAGTGAAGGAACATGACAGGGGTACATAAAGCTGACAGAGAACAGTAACTTGTCTGTGCTTATGACTCCATTAAATGCACTGCATTGGCAGTGGCACAGTGTCCATGTTCAGTGTATAGGCTTATGTTTTATAGTATGAATAAGACTCTGTTGAGTTGAGTATGCTGAAAGTCTCCAGAAACATGAAGCAGAACGTATCCACAGGAAGCACTGTATGATATTACCATGTTCTCTCTTTCACCCTTATCCCCTCTCCAACAGTCTTCTTCTGGGCTTCATGAACGAAGAAGACGCCCCCCTGTGGAAGGGTTACTTCTACGCTACCCTGATGTTCCTGCTGTCCTGTCTCCAGTCCCTGTTCAACCACCAGTACATGTACACCTGCTTCACCGTGGGCATGAGAGTGAAGACAGCCGTGATGGGACTGGTCTACAGAAAGGTACCTCGTCGTGCCAACCCGTAGACAGTGGGTGACTGTGCGTCACGTTGTAAACATTGGCTCTTAATGGCAGGCTTGAAATTCCAACGTAAATAAACTATACCTCGACAATTAACATATTATTTTTCCAAGGACCAAGAAAAAAACATTGAAAAATAAATGTTAATTGTCAAGTTTAGGGTTTATTTAAGTTGGAAAAAGAGGTTCTGGATGTTAAGAAACCTTGAAACCAAGTGTTACATAATACTCATTTACTGGAGGTTTAACTTGAGGTTGTTCTGTTTTTCCTCTAGTCTTTGGTGATCAACAGCGCATCCAGGAGGACGTGCACAGTGGGGGAGATCGTCAACCTGGTATCAGCCGACACTCAGAAGCTCATGGACTTTGTGGTTTACTTCAACGCAGTGTGGCTGGCTCCTATCGAGATCGCCCTCTGCCTCTTCTTCCTCTGGCAGGTATGGATGGCACGGTCACTTCTGTTTTTTGTTGGTACTCATTGATGATGGACATTTGTTTTCTTGGGTACTCATTTATAACAAACATTGCTTTTGATGACTTGTGTAAAACGATGCCATTTTACAGCACCTAGGCCCATCTGCGCTAGCCGGAATTGCCACCGTCATCCTCATCTTCCCACTCAACGGATTCATCGCCAAGAAAAGGAGCAAACTGCAGGTACGGACATGTCCTAAGAGGAGACTCATATGCACTTTGACCTCAGTGCAAAAAGATCTGGGACCAGACAGTCTTTCCAGGCTACTTTGACCCCAGGCAGTAGCCGAATCAGAATGTGATTTTGCATGTTTGGTCAGGGATGCCACAGCTGGTTTACATAGCCGAAGCAGAGCTGTGTGGGAGTGCGGGTTGGATGGATGTCTCCACCTTGTTATGCTTATGAAAAACAACCACAGAAAAAAAGGGGCTATAAAAGGCTATATTTTTCATTTGTTTTTTGGAAAAACAACAGACAGTTTTGGCAATAATGCCTGTTTTAATCTAACTTACAGTCGTAGAATGTCACTGACCGCTTTCCTGGACGCTTTGTTGTTTCCTCGTCGTAAAACTGCTAAGTGTTAAGAACTGTGTTCAATGCTGTAACAGAGTACAATTCTAATTAAATTAAACAAGTACATACTTCTGTAGAGTGCTCAACATTAGCTGTTACTTGACAAGTATTTGCAGCTGTAACTGACAACTCAATGTTTATAAAATCACATTAAATCACATTTTATTTGTCAATGGCTTCGTCAGACAAAAAAACACACAAAATAGCAGAATTGGTCAGGAGCCCGTAAGACAGCTACTATCCACTGCAGCGCCATCCTGAGATGAGTAATAGATACAGGTATGCTGGTGCAACAACACTTCTATTTAACCATGTCTTTGAATGCTTCTCCCTAGGAGGTACAGATGAAGTTTATGGATGGGCGAATCAAGCTGATGAACGAGATCCTGAACGGGATCAAGATCTTGAAGTTCTATGCATGGGAGAAGGCCTTTCTGGAGCAGGTCCTGGGATACAGGGAGAAAGAACTGAAGGCCCTGAAGAAGTCCCAGATCCTCTACTCCATCTCCATCGCCTCCTTCAACTCATCCACTTTCCTGGTATATACAATATAACTAATAGTAATAGTTATTTGGTCTTTCGGAGTATAGCAGTGTCTACTCTTTACTTTTTTATTTAAAACAAAAACTTTATAGACAACAAAAACAGTACAACCCCAACCCCTCATTCTCCCATCCATCCATCCATCCCCTCCCTCCCTGCCTCCAAACCACCCTCCACAACACCCACCCACCAAGGCATCTATAAAAGTAAGTTCAATAGGAAAGAAACAAACAGTAATAGAAACAAAACCAATGGGAAAAAAAGTTAAATAAAAAATGTTATCAGCACAAATGGCCACTAGAACAGACATGGCTGCTTACCAAACTATGCAAGTTACACTAAGTAAAAGACAGGCTCTCCAGGTATTGTATTAATGGAGACCAGGTTAAGTCAAACTTTGTTGGGACCCAAGCACAGTGTACCCAACCTTCTCCAGAGGCAGAGATGACACCACCTCCTTAACCCACTGCATAAAGGAGGGCGGCTTTGCAGACTTCCAGTGAAAGAGGACAAGGTGGCGAGCCTGATGCATTGTAGCATTCTGGTCTAGGGGAAGTAACCCAAAAATGTCAGTGACTGGGTTGGGGTCACTGCCATCTAGGTTGATTAATGGCTTAAGGCTACTAAAGTGATTTGTTTGGTGGAAAGATTGTCACATTTTTGATTGGTGTAGCAGTCTCTCTTTGTAGAGTTCAGGAGTCGGAGAAGAGGCATATCTGTTGTCCACATCTAGAATGAGTTGAGATAGCACCCATAAGAGGCATATCCGTTGTCCACATCTAGAATGAGTTGAGATAGCTCCAATAAGAGGCATATCTGTTGTCCACATCTAGAATGAGTTGAGATAGCTCCAATAAGAGGCATATCTGTTGTCCACATCTAGAATGAGTTGAGATAGCTCAAATAAGCGTTTGGTGCGCTGTTTGTCGTCATACACTGTGAATGAAATAATTTGGCCTCTTAGATATCCTTTTAACGACTCCCACACAGCAGAGTGAGACACATTAGGGGTGCAGTTGATCTGTAAAAATACATCAATGTGAGTTGATGTGTATTTTTTAAATGCACTACATGATAGTAGTAGTGGGTCAAGTCTCCATGCGCTTTGTGACACAGTACTGTCCGGAAAGCGGATATCTAGCTGGACAGGGCTACGGTCTGAGATAGGACAGGGCTATGGTCTGAGATAACGATGCTGCGATATTGGCTATTAGTTACAAAATGAAGAATTCTATTGTCCAGCAGGAAAAAGTCAATCCTAGAGTATGAGCTGTGGACTGGAGAAAAAAAAGGAGTACTGTTTAGCAGTGGGATTGCTCCTCCTCCATGGATCAGACAAATTATAGGATTCTAGAAGTGAGTTGATTACTGCACCTGATTTTGAAATTACATTGTTGGGCTTCGGTCTGGATCTGTCTAGACTGGGATGCATTACACAATTGAAATCTCCGCCCAATATCAAATGATGAGTGTTAAGGTCAGGAAGTGTTGCGATGAGGTCAGAGGAAAATGTTGCGTCATCCCATTTAAGACCATAGAGGTTAGCCAGAATAACCTGTGTGCTAAACCATTTCCGCATTACTATAATATATCTTCCATTAGTATCTGAAATGACTTTGGAGGAGACAAAAGGGGTGCCTTTTCTGATAAGGATGGCTGCCCCTCTGGCCTTAGCACCAAAGTTGGAGTGAAATATTTGGTCTACTTATCCTCTCTTTAGTTCATCATGGTCGCTGGACCGGAGATGGGTCTCTTGGAGAAAAACAATGTCCAGACTTAAGGACATAAGATGAGCATACACTTGGCTACGCTTGACCACCTGGGTAATTCCTTTCACGTCCCAGCTGATAAAGCATGTGGAGCCTAGAGTATGTTAATTAGGCGTAGTCATAGTAATCAGAAATGAATGTTAGTACAATGTAAAATGTAAAGAAAATAAAAAACAGCTAAAACAACAAAATACCCAGAAGACAAACTTGGACCCCTATGCTGGCCTTCCTCCTGTTGGAAGGCTGCATCTACCTCTCCTAGACCAGAGCGAAATGCTACCATGTTCAAATGAACCTCAGTAGAGCTCTGTCCTGGGCCAACATAATAAAGTTACAACTAGGGAAGGGATTCTGGAGGGAACCACCAAAGTTATCTAAGGTATCTTATGCAAAATGCATATTTTAAGGATAGTAAAACAATATATAAAAAAGGAAGTATAGGTTTATGTCCCCCCCCCCCCCCCCCTCAACCACTTAGGATGACTTGAAACACACATATATATATACACACACACAACTCTCAAAACATTTAATTAAATAAGTAAATAGAAGGGAAAAAAGTTAAATTCAACATTTGTATAAATGTAACCCTCTGTTGAACATCCTAACAAGCCAGAACACATACAATTGTCTGGAAAATGCATGGTAAATAATACCCGTGCTGCAGTGTTCGCTCGGCTATACAGGTCTACTCTTTTCTATCCATAGCTTCAAGCCTCACTGTAGAAATGTATCATCGCTGAATTCTGTGTGTGATGGTTACAGTTACAGCTTCAGGTCACCATGTCCCAATCATGCTAATTAGTTTTTCCCCCCAGATTGCCTTTGCCATGTTTGGTGTCTATGTGCTGATTGATGACAAGAACGTCCTAGATGCCCAGAAGGTCTTTGTCTCCATGGCTCTCATCAACATTCTGAAGACCCCACTGAGCCAGCTACCCTTTGCCATGAGCACTACCATGCAGGTGAAATACAATGTCCAGTATTCAACAGACCAAACCAATGTATAATGTTTTGTGCTGCTGTTCAACAAAAAAAATGTCTTTGAATTTTAGGCCATTGTCTCGCTGAAGCGCTTAGGGAAATACCTGTGTTCTGAGGAGCTGAAAGACGACAATGTAGCCAAGGCCCCTTTGAGTACTGGTAAGAACACCTACTGGTGCCATGTATGTTGACATACTTGACCTATAACTTTTAGCTCCAAGTGGAGCAAAGGGCTTTGTATCAGCCTATAGCAATTAATCAACAAAAACACTCATAGCAACTCTTACCCAGTGGGAACTGTGGTCTGCCTCTGCCTGTCATAACCAATAAAAACAAGCCTCTGAAGATTTGTTGTTTACATCCATGGCATTCTATCCAGAACCCGTAATGGTAATGTTATGTTGTCACTTCCTGTGATCGAGGTCGACTGGGGAGACTGAGTAATGATAGGATGTTGCCATCCAGTGGTTGAATGTAAATTACTTCTAGACAGTCAGACGTATGATTCCGGATAAATAAAAGCAGTTTTCTTCGCCTGTAATCCGTCAACACTTCCTTAAGACAGCTCGTAAAAAGAACACACTGTAATTTTAGATTTCTTGTAATTATGTAGACTCTGCAATTTGACATGTCACTTAAAAGGACATTATATTTTTAACGTTGGGTAGTTGTTGGGTGCATAAACGGGTGCATAAACTGTTATGCCTGTATGCAGAGAGGAAATATTAGTGTATTTCTTCAATGGTTCCTCTCTCCTCTCTTTCTATTTTCTTCTCAGATGGGGAAGGTGTGTTGATAGACAACGGAACGTTCAGTTGGACTAAAGAAGGTCCTCCATGCCTTAAAAGGTAAATCATAACAGTATTCCCATTTTCACACGTCCTGAAGTTTAAGTTAAGAGACTCAACTCCACTCCTCTGTTTACAGGATTAATGTGCGTGTACCCCAGGGTTCACTGGTGGCGGTGGTGGGCCATGTGGGTAGCGGTAAGTCCTCCCTGCTGTCTGCCATGCTTGGAGAGACAGAGAAGAGGAGCGGCAGTGTCTCAATTAAGGTAAACAAGTTATCTTAAAATAGGAAGCAACAGAAGTTGAATATATTGAATCTAAGGTTTTCAGTTTCAGTGTTACAATCTGTCTATGAGGGTCTGGTTTACACTCAATGTTCTTCTTCTTCAATGCTAATGTTCCTCTATTTAATGTTCCACAGGGCTCAGTGGCCTATGTACCTCAGCAGGCCTGGATCCAGAATGCCACGGTCCAGGACAATGTTACGTTTGGTCGTGAGAAGCAGAAGACCTGGTACCAGCGGGTGTTGGATGCCTGTGCTCTGCTGCCTGACCTAGAGATCCTGCCTGCTGGAGATTCCACAGAGATTGGGGAGAAGGTGTGAAAATAATATTCTAGAATTCCACCTCATTTTCACTAGATGGTCAATCAAATGGTCTTCTAGAATGTTCTGGAATCTTGAGTCATGTCTTCTTCTTGATTGTTCTCCCTGACAGGGTCTGAACCTCTCGGGTGGTCAGAAGCAGAGGGTGAGCCTGGCAAGGGCTGTGTACAGGAAGGCTGACGTCTATCTGCTGGATGACCCCCTGTCTGCTGTGGATGCTCATGTGGGGCAACACATCTTCGACAAAGTCATCGGACCCAAGGGAGTGCTAAGAAATAAGGTAAAACTACGACCAAAATATGATCTCTATTAACAGTCAGAGTGACACTTGTAGAAATCAATATTAGAAGCTTACACGTAATCGACTGTTCCTTGTGTGGTTTTGAGATGGAAAAGCAGATTCTTCAAATCAAATCCACCATTTGTATTAGGCTAGTTCCGTTGATTGTCTGTTTTGATTAATCCTGCTCCTGTGGTTTGTGCTACCAGACCCGTGTCCTAGTAACCCATGGGATGAGCTTCCTGCCCCAGGCGGACCTCATCCTGGTGCTGGTGGACGGGGAGATCACAGAGAGTGGCTCCTACCAGGAGTTGCTGAGCCGCCATGGGGCCTTTGCAGACTTCATCCATACCTTCGCCAGCAACGACCGTAAAGAGAGTGTCACAGAGACTGCCACACAGAGAGGTAGGACCTCATTGTAATGAAATTTGGGAGAAGTCATTATTGCCATTGATGAACAAACATTTGCTTCTCACCAACAAGCTATTCACCATGTAAATTAAAATGTTGTACCATTGCTGCAGGTGCCAGGAGGGCCAGCTCACGGCTGAGTGTTACAGACTTCATGCCATTCTCAAGAGATCTATCCCAAGAGCAGCTCATTGGGTAAGTGAATTTCCAGCGCACATCACATACTTTTTTCCTGATAACATCATGGTTCTAATTGATTCAGTGGTATAATAAACGTCTATTGGAGAAAGTCACATTGAGCATGCCAAGCATTTTAAAAATAAAAACCTAACTGAAACCCCTCTATGTTCTCTAGGGGAGACACCAACAGTACTAACCTGCAGGGTATGGAGCCCATGTCTGAGATAGACGAGGAGCAGGTTCCTGAGGACTTGGGAAAGCTGATGGAGGTTGACAAGGCACGCACTGGGAGGGTGAGTCTAGAAGAGCTGATTTTTGACTGCACCTCTTATGGTTAAAAATGGTTCAAACTAAATGATAAAGTCTCCATAGCCATACAGGTTGTACCCATTTGAGCGCTCCAGTACATTGTTTCTTTAAAACAAATGGAGCTTCTTTCTCACCTTTTACATATTAAGGTGTTTGTCAATTTCTAGCAACTGATTGCCTGTCTTTTTTACCACAGGTGAGGCTGGAGATGTACATGGAGTACTTCAAGACCATCGGCATGGCCTTCATCATCCCCATCGTCTTCCTGTACGCCTTCCAACAGGGGGCCTCGCTGACCTACAACTACTGGCTGAGCCTGTGGGCCGACGAACCCATCGTCAACGGCACCCAGGTCGACACGGACATGAAGCTGGCCGTCTACGGGGCTCTGGGCTTCGCACAAGGTCAGTGGTGAATGCATTTTACTGAGAAAAGACACCAAAGATAAAAGTAGGTCCTTTTGACTTGGATGAACAGAAACAGCATAGACTAGTTTAGCTAGAATCCTTAATGGTGAAACAGCAAATACTACAGTTTAGTTAGAATCCTTAATGGTGAAACAGCCAGGTACGTTTGGGGCTATTACAACAACAAATGAGTTACTCTGAAGAATGAACACTGTTTTGTTATTGCTTGCACGACTGAACAGCAGAATATGTACTGCATTTTGTTTTAGCATGCTGCTTGACACACCTCAACTCCATTTCATCCACAAAACAAAAACAATAACAACAAAGGTGCTGGGGAGGACAGTGGCGCTATGTCCCCTAATGTGGATTCCATCTTTAATCCCACTAATGTTTGTTTATTTGGACATGTTATAACCCTCCATTGTACTTGTACTCCAAGAGTCCTTCTGAGAGATTGAGAGTTTCAGTATCTGATATAAACCACAGTTGCCAAACAGCAGGGATCCTAACAGCAGTTTATTTTATATTTCAGGAATCGCTATTTTCGGCACCACGGTGGCCATTTCGGTCGGAGGTATCATCGCGTCCCGTCACCTCCACATGGACCTCCTGAAGAACGTTCTCCACTCCCCCATGTCTTTCTTTGAGACCACCCCCAGTGGGAACCTCCTAAATCGTTTTGCCAAGGAGATCGACGCTATCGACTGCATGATCCCCGAAGGCCTCAAGATGATGCTGGGCTACCTCTTCAAGCTGATGGAAGTCTGTATCATCGTCATGCTGGCTACACCTTTTGCGGCGGTCGTCATCCTGCCCCTCGCCATTCTCTACGCCTTCGTTCAGGTATGTTTCTAACCAACTGAGACACCGTTTTGTGGGAGAATAATAGTTTTAGACTCTTGAAAACCAAAATAGCGGATTTTGCAAGTTGTTGGTTTTGCATGGTGATTTATTCCACCTGCTAACATAGTAGTGCTAAGTAATGGCAGGCTAGATACTGTAAATCTACTAGAAATGCTGGAGTGGAAAACCCACTTCCACACATATACACCACCTCTTGGTACTTTCGGTTCATTAAAACGTAATGTTTTATTTTTATACAGAGTTTCTACGTGGCCACATCCTGCCAGCTGCGGAGGCTGGAGTCGGTGAGCCGCTCGCCCATCTACACCCACTTCAACGAGACGGTGCAGGGAGCCAGTGTCATACGGGCCTTCGGAGAACAGCACCGCTTCATTGTGCAGGCTAACAAGAGGGTCGACTTCAACCAGACCTCCTACTTCCCCCGCTTTGTGGCCACCAGGTTAGGTTTGATAGAAACAACACATTCACCTTGCAGTACATGCTCTGGCAAAATAATATATCCAGTTGATGTGGTGACTGGTGTACATTGTTCCGTTTTCAGATGTTTTTTTAATAAAGCCTGGAATAAAAGAAAAAGGGCAACCTATAATTAAATTATACAAATATTTAGCTCCAGACATAGGCCTATAGCAAAGTGCACGTATGCATATTGATTGTGTTGTAGGCCTATATCTCTCACATCTTCTCTCTTCTCTTTGTGACAGACCAGTTTTAAATGCCTTCTGTCAAATGTTTCTATATTTCTTTATCTGCATTTCTTTCTTCACTACTCTAGGGTTATTATTGCTTGGATAACCTTATCTCTATTATGTATTGATTTATTTTTCATTCTTTATGCGGTGCGTACTGCGCAGAACACCTGAAGAATTATCACTGGGAATTATCACTGTGAATCATTGTAATGTTTGTTTATGTGTAAATTAATCCCGTAAGGGATGGGTTGCCAACTGCCTATTTGACACAATCAAAACACCTCCATGATGAATGGTGGAGGCCAAAACTTTCTCCACAACTAATCGGGCTTTCTTCTCTTGATAACCGCAGGTGGTTGGCAGTTAATCTTGAGTTTGTCGGTAACGGTGTGGTCTTAGCCGCAGCTATTCTCTCAGTGATGGGGAAAGACACCCTGAGCCCTGGCATTGTTGGTTTGGCTGTGTCACACTCCCTCCAGGTAAGATATTACACCCTATACCATAGTCATTATAGGTAGACAACTCATTTAGCAACAAAGAAGAATAGTCATTTTAATATTTTGTATCCGGCTACAATCACACAAAACCCATTACAGGCAATCCCTTTTATTGCATCAGAAAGTGCGTGGTTTACCAAACTGAAAAAAAGCAGAAGAATAGCCTACCTACGTGCTGCACAATCCTAACTGCATATTACCTCAAATGAGAGAGCTCTGTTTTCATTTGAACCTCGCAATTGTGTTGTGCAGGTGACTGGCATTCTGAGCTGGATTGTGAGATCATGGACAGACGTAGAGAACAACATTGTGTCTGTTGAGAGGGTGAAGGAGTACGCTGACACTGCAAAAGAGGTAAGCATCTGCATACCTTCTCTGTTAGCTAATACCCCCAATGAAATTAGCTGTTATACAAGTAATATGCATGACATGAGTCATGACATTAACATTGTAAGTTATGTCGGCAGTTACTGTTTTATGAATATTATTCATTCTCTTTTTTAGGTTTACAGTAACTGAAGTGTTGCCAAACTAACCATTGTTTAGCCAGGTTTACAGTATCTGAAGTCTTGCCTAACTAATCATTATCTAGCAAGGTTTACAGTAACTGAAGTGTTGTGCAACTAACCTGTTTAAATCTATAGACATAGAGGGACAAAGAACATAGATATAGAGACACAAAGAACATAGATATAGAGACACAGATCCATTTAATCTTAACTGTTCTCTATACTCACCAGGCTGTGTGGACCGTGGAGGGCAGTTCCCTGCCTCTGACCTGGCCTCAGACTGGCACTATAGAGTTCCAAGACTATGGACTGCAGTACCGCAAGGGCCTGGACTGGGCACTGAAAGGCATCACCCTGAAAATCCAGGAGAAAGAAAAGGTCAGTACAATCTAGAATGAGGTAGCCTTCTACAGTACCCATAATGCTTTGTTTATGATATTCAGTTTTGTCTGAGGCAACATACTCCTTTTACAGTTTTATCATACTTAGGACCAGGGGCATTTTCCCGGCCATGTTACCTGACCAGTAAAAACTATTTGATCCTATCTAACGAAGGGTCTCATTTGTCATTCTTAGGTTGGCATTGTGGGCAGAACCGGAGCTGGAAAGTCTTCCCTTGCCCTGGGGATCTTCAGAATCCTAGAGGCAGCCAAGGGAGCGATCTACATCGATGGAGTCAACATCGCAGAGATCGGACTCCACGACCTCAGATCCCGCATTACCATCATCCCACAGGTACTACAGTTATTGATTGATTGATTTTATTTGATAATCCCCCAAAATGTCTTACTACAGTGATGGTAACTGACTTTTGCTTCTTCCTCCAACAGGACCCTGTATTGTTCTCCGGCTCTCTGCGTATGAACCTTGACCCCTTCGACACGTATACTGACGAGGAAATATGGAGTTCGCTAGAGCTTGCACACCTCAAGAACTTTGTGTCCAACCTGCCTGACAAACTGAATTATGAGTGCTCGGAAGGAGGAGAGAACCTCAGGTACGGACAATTGAGATATTTGACCAAATAACATAATAGTATATATAAATATATGCCATTTAGCAGACGCTTTTATCCAAAGCAACTTACAGTCATGCGTGCCTACACTTTAGGCATGTATATCTGTCACACCTGCTCCCGCTCTGCCCCCCTGGTGCTCGAGGTAATCACTTTGTTGATTACCCCCTGTATATCTGTCTGTTCCTTGGTTGTTTTCCCTGTGTCCGCATTGTGTTATGTGTTCCTGTCCAGGCACTGTTCCTGTTCCCTTTAATATCCGTCAGCTAATAAACCTTCACTCCCCGTACCTGCTTCTCATCTCCTGTGTCGCTCCCGTGACAATATGTGACACATATCAACTGAGCTACAAAGAACCACTAAAGACCAAACACAAAGCATATAGGCTAGGGCTGGTGTCCTGCATCCAGATTAAGCCTATTCCTGAACTACAAATTATATTGAGCATTATTTTTGCTTAATCTGGTCTACTATATCTGGTTCTATCACCTGTAAACCTCTATATTCTGTGCTTTGGTGCTCAAAGGTTTAAGTGTCAATATTCAACCTTCACTTGTCTCCATCTCTAGTCTGGGTCAGCGCCAGCTGGTCTGCCTGGCCCGCGCTCTCCTCCGTAAGACCAAGATCCTGGTTCTGGATGAGGCCACAGCCGCTGTGGACCTGGAGACAGACACCCTGATCCAGTCCACCATCAGACAACAGTTTGAGGACTGCACCGTGCTCACCATCGCCCACCGCCTCAACACCATCATGGACTATACCAGGTAAGGCTCTCTGCTCTACTTTTTGCCCAGCGCCAGTTGTCTCAAGTTTGGGATGTGCATATCAATTCCTTTCCTACACCTAGTAGCTACTACGCCCCAGTCAAATGATGTCGTAACATCTCAAAATCAATGGTTCTGTCACAGAATTTGACACTTCTTCTCTCTCTTCCTTCCACAGAGTGATAGTGATGGACAAAGGCCACATCTCGGAGATGGACTCCCCAACCAACCTCATCTCAAACAGAGGACAGTTCTACCGCATGTGCCGAGAAGCTGGGCTAGTCTAAAAGCTACCCAGCTCCGAGGTGGCTCTGGCCAGGGGAAAATTCTGATGGCTCTGGCTCTTCCAAATTAACACATGTAGAATCGGCCATTCCAAGCTCCACGATCCAGGCAGTTCAAACTCTTCCTGAGAGCAATGCTTTTATAACAACCAGGAACTGAAGTCGATGTAAACCAAAGATGACCCAGAAGCGAAGCTGATGACGATTTAGTGAACAGTATGTGCTCTCTGGTCCCGATAAAGACATGTAACCTACGCACACTTAAACTGGTGCTCGGAAGGGGAAAGAGACATCAAGCCCCGATCTCAAAGACTGTAATTTATGAAGCTATTATTGGACGCAGATGGGTTGTTGCTAGGCAAACATTTTAAATATTGTATATAGGCTGTGCCAATGAAACTTATGGAGATGAAAGTCAGATTGAGTGCAAAATCCAAAGGACTTTGGTTCCGTCTCTGAATGTGAACCAAATTATTTTTGTAGATCTGCTACATTTAATGAAGCATCTTTTTGAAGAACACTTGGGTACATTTGATGTTGAGTTGAAATCTCAGGCAACCAAATCCAACTATTTTGTTCATATCAGTGATGGTAACTGACATTTGGGTCTTAATCCAACAGGACCCCCGTGTTATCATCTCATCAGACAGAAAAAAAGTTTATAATAGATTCAGATCTATTCTCATACCATCCAACCACAGGGCAAGTCTAGAGAAAGTGGAGCAATATTCTCTGACTGACCACTAGCCTTAAAGGGCTGACCCTGTAAAACCCAGAAAACACAAAGCTTTTCACAGTCATCAATCTGAAATTGAACCCTATTCCACAGAATATAGTGCACTTTTTTAGGCTTTGTACTATATAGGGAATAGGGTGCCATTTCAGACGCACAAACACATTCATCAGTCTGATTCCTACCCAGCCATTTCAGTGTTTTATGAGTCTGGTCAAAGAAGAAAACACTGCAGCGAGCCAAGGTGCTTAGCTAGCCTAGCGTCCAACTATTCTGCGGTATTTGTTTATTTCAGTCTAAGTAAACACATAAAACAGTCAATAGAATCTGTATGGTCGGGTATGTAGGACTAAAATACCTGGCCATTCAACTGTTACAGTGGTGACGGGAAACCCAACATGAATGAAGAGAACGCCTTTTCAAAACAATGGACAAAACGTGTAAAAAAAAAAAAAAGGGAAAAAAAGTTTCTCTCCACCTTACATCTGTCAGTCATTCCACCTACACACACACCCTAATTCTCTCAGCTATGGGTGCAACACACATGTGCACACAGACCACCTAATTCTCACAGCTATGGGTGCAACACACATGTGCACACAGACCACCTAATTCTCAAAGCTATGGGTGACATATTGAGGTAACAGACTCTCATCACATACCATTCAATGTCAGTGTTATTGTTGTTATTCCTTTGGTTCCAGTTATGACTGGCTGTAAATAGACATTCCTTCCTGTTTATATCTATAACATGGACTTTTCCAAAAGAAGTCAAAGGATCTTAATATTTTTGTCTTACTGGTTTAGACAATATGCTAAGAAGAAACTATACAATATTTGTGAAATAATGAACATGGAAGTTGCCTTCAAATTCTAAGAGATTGTATTATATTTATACTTTTTGTATTCAATCTGTTAATTTTTTGATTGAACATTTTACTGTGCAATAATTCATGCTGGAAATAATAAAACTGTTTTGAAAATAATGTTTTTGTGAGTCTTGTCTGTGAAACCTTTATGCCTCTATGCCTTATATAAGTATGAGTCAAGCATGACTGCAGGCAGTTGGGTAACATTTTCCAAAGCCTGTCATTGACAGGGTGTGCAGACCACAGGAGGCTGCTGAGGGGAGGACAGCTTGTAACAATGGCCAGAACAGAGCAAATGGAATGTGTTTGATGTATTTGATATCATTCCAACTCCACTCCAGCCTTTACCACGAGCCCGTCCTCCCCAATTAAGTTGCCACCAACCTCCTGCCATGCAGACATTAGGCATAATTTGCTTACAGTAAAGGCACTAGTCACCACAGCCAAAGTCATAAACTCTACTTAAAATGTGATTTTAAACCTAACCTTAATAACACTGCTAACATTGTGCCTATACCTGACCTTACATTAAAAACAAAAAAGCTCATTTTTGTTTTCATAAATGTTTACGACATAGACCACTTTGACTTTGTCGCTGTGGGAACTAGTGGGAAACGATTTGGTCATGCCCAGGCAAGTAACCAATTTAGATCACTAGGTGGGAGCAAAAGTTAACTTGTGAAGCTAACAGTTTATCCTCTGAACTCGGTGAGGGACACGAACGGCATTTGTTTATACCTGTTGCAATGGCGACCATAACGGAACTGAACTGCGGTAAGCATTGTCCTTTCTTTCACTTTAAAGTATATATTACATTTATTAAACGGAAGCGAATTGCAACTGTGCAACTATTTCATAGTTCGTGCAACGCACAGTGTAAGAAGAGGACAGTAGGTAGCGCTAGCTATCAACGTTTGCCTGGCTATCGTACAGAGCAACACACCTTAAATTGTACGTTATTAATATGTCCCCACAAGTTGCAGAGGTTTTTAAGATACCATTTCCAACAACTTATCTTATCTTATTTCCCAGCTCTGAGGGAGAGCCTAGAGTCTCGAGGTGTGTTGGGTCAGCTGAAGGCTCGGATCAGAGCTGAGGTGTTCAGTGCGCTCGACGATCAGAGCGAGCCGCGTCCTGCGCTGTCGCACGACAACCTTCTAATCAACGAGCTCATCCGCGAGTACCTGGAATTCAACAAGTATCGATACACAGCGTCTGTGTTGACAGCAGGTGAATATTATGCATTCAATTCAACCATATGACAATCAATTTCAGAACTGAATATAAGTGCCATTGGTAGGTTCACCGTTATTCAATTACAAGTTGGATCTTATGACCTTATCAAATCAATGTTTTTCAGAATCAGGTCAACCTGAGGTACCACTTGACAGACAGTTCATGGCGAATGAGCTGAAAGTGGTGGAGGACCCCAGTTCCAGATCTGTGTAAGTTTATCTAGAAATTATTCATAAAAGGTCACAGGAAACTGATTCCAGACCTGAAATTCTTATCCTATACTGATTGAAAACTGTAAATACTACTAGTAGGCCTAGTAAAGACGTACATATTGTGTGTTTTCAGGCCTCTACTGTGCGGATTGCTATCCCACTTCCTAAGCAGCAGTGGAGACAGTGGAGGGAAGCTGTTTCTCAGGGGCTCAGCACCTGCTAATATGACCAGAGACCCTAACACACTCCCTGGTCCTGAGTCTTAACACAGGTGTGTCCTGTCTGTCACTCCAGATTTCACTGGGACTGGGGGTGTTGAGCGACTTTTATTTTATTTATTTTTATTTTTATTTTTTTGCAGTTGATGTCAATAAAGCCTTAGTAGTGTGTGTTAATGTTGCCAAAACAGATTAAAATCAACAGGTCTGAATTTGATTTCATTTGGCCAATTGTTTGTTCCCTGAGAGTCTGTAAATGTAGTCTGTTCTTCACTACTGCTATGTCCGCATAGCTGTACATACTGTAGTAAGCGTTTTATGTGCCAATTGCTCATGAAGATGTATTTCAAATAAATAGTTGTTTTAATACATTTTTATTTTAATAAAGCATTTTTAGCATATTTGTAATTATTCGATTTTAGGTATAGGCTACACATGTTGATTTTGTTGATGTGGATCTATAGGTAATAATTTATATTTTGGCATTAGGTCTATTGTTTGTAGTTAATGGGTTTATCACTTTATAATTTTTTGATGTTTCATCACACAGTGGCTGTAGTAGCACAAAATAATTTTGCCCGGAGTATTCAGGCATTTTTACAGTGTATCTTCACTCCCACATTCTCATAAAACTCAGTGATAAACACCTTCCACTGAGGAAGTGCACAGAGGCAATAAACTGTCTCGAATGTCTATTGTGGTCACGACAAACAAAGCCAACATTTATGAAGTCAGTATAGAATGTTTATACAAGTGTTATCTCATGGTCTTAGCATATAGGCATTGTACTGTAGAGCATAATATGCTGTAGCTCACATGTAAAGAAAGACTTAGGCCTGCCTGCTATCACATCTACCCTGTGTGTCCCAAATGGCACCCTATTTCCTTTATAGTGCACTACTTTTGACCAGTGCCTATAGGGATTCTTTATCACTATTATAGGGAATAGGGTTCCGTTTGGGACCCATAGGCCTGCCTGCTATCACGTCTCTCATGTAATCTAACTAGTCTAGAGCTGATTTCTCTCACTTGATAAATGGCTGCTATAAATTCTAAGGCCAGATGACCATACAGATGACCAAAAAAAAGTGCTCTCTTGAACCTAAAACGTTTATACCTGGAACCAAAAAGGGTTCTCCTATGGGAACAGCCGAAGAACCCTCTTGGAACCCTTTTTTTCCACGTTTACAGTCAGAGCACCGTACTGTTGCTGTATAAGGAAAGATTTGAGCAATGCTCTCCCAGTGCTGCCAAAATCTAAAAGGTTGAAGTTGTCTTGGAACAATGTCCCCTGTGGACTTCTGTTGATTTATCTACATAGTCTACCTCTCTGATGTTAGGAAAGTTATGATGGAGATTTCAAACAACTGATAACAGTGTAGTGGGTGCAGATTCAGAGACACTTTAGCCCAGAATCAGCATGGATTCACCCTTTTAGTATTAAATCTCTCGAAATCGATATATTGTTGACAAGCCAAGGAGATATAGCCCTTTACTATGCATCTCCTATCTGCTTTCACATTTCCACAAGCAGAAGGTCTATTAGTAGAATTACCACAGAGATTAACTTTTTTTCAACCCAAATTACCATCTCCTTCATATCAATTTATGAAATACTCACTAATCTTTCCGTTTATAAAATGGGAAACGTCCACTTCTCCCTCTCAACTAAATTATTTCTGAGACCTATCCAAATCAGTTGAACGAAAAACAACATTTCTACTAATCCCTATATTTACCTAAGCCAGGATTCCTCAACTGGCAGTGAATCTATTTGGCCACCCAAGACTGTAAAAACACCAGCAAATCAGCTCCAAGTGACTTTCATTTTGGAAAACTGTTCCAAAGTATTCCCACCCATAATAGAGAGATACACTGAGTATACCAAACATTAAGAATACCTTCCTAATATTGAATTGCAGGCCCCCTTTTGCCCTCAGAACATTCTCAATTCATCGGGGCATGGACTCTACAAGGTGTCGAAAGCATTCCACAGGGATGCTAGCCCATGTTGACTCCAATGCTTCCCACAGTTATGTCAAGTTGGCTGGATGTCCTTTGGGTGGTGGACCATTCTTTAAAAACACGGAAACTGTTGAGCGTGAAAAACACAGCAGTGTTGCAGTTCTTGACACAAACCAGTGCGCCTGGCACCGACTACCATACCCCGTTCAAAGGCACATAAATATTTTGTCTTGTCCATTCACAATCCATGTCTCAATTGTCTCCAGGCTTAAAAATCCTTCTTTAACCTGTCTCCTCCCCTTCATCTACACTGCTTAACATGGATTTATTAAGTGACATCAATAAGGGATCATAGCTTTCACCTGGATTCACCTGGTCAGTCTGTGTCATGGAAAGAGCAGGTGTTCCTAATGTTTTTTATACTCAGTATATGTGATTGTGTACAAATGTAAGTAATGTTTGAAATGGTTATGTTTTAGTCAAATATTGTATATGTTTGGGTGCCTTGTGGTCAATTTGCAGTCTATTATGTATAATTATGTTCCGGCCCCCTGACCATCCATCCGATCAAGACAAAATGGGCCAGCAGCTGAATCTAGTTGATGATCCCTGACCTAAACTGATTATGAAGTGAGAAACGTCCTCCTCCTTCCCTCCCCCCGGTCCCTGCTCCCTCTCTTTTTCTCTCTTCTTGTTCTCTATCTCACCCCCCCCCCCCTCTCCTCTCATCCCTCCCTCCTTCCTTGTGTTCCGTGGGACAGCTCAGAACTTTAGCTGGAGAGCCCTAGTGACGTCCCTGTGTTGCCTAGACTCAGCGCAGGTCACACAAACATCTGCCTGCTGCTGCTGTGGGCCGGGCCTCTATCTTCCCTCTCTCACCCGTCTCCCCCATCCTCATTTCCTCTTTCGCCATAAAAGGGAACACAACATTCTTATCTCACTCTGAGAATGACATTGCTCTGAGCCCTGGAAACTCAAGTCTATACCTAGAGTCAGACATCTTTCTTTACCTTACCTCCTGTTTCCCCAGTCAGATATCTTGTACTGTAGTGTTACAGGTTGTTGTATTGAACTGTAATGTAACAAAGACATTACTTGAATAGCCTGCCATTGCATCGGCAAGTGATCTAAAGAGAAACTAGTTATGAATGTGATGTCTATCCATATTCTATGAGATGAACAGGTGTTCCTGTACCTGTTTGTTTACTGAGTGTTAATTCATGGAGATGTTATTTTTTGCTGCTCCTGTAGACACAGTATCAATGGTGACAGCAAAGATGCTTTACAGAAGCAACCTGCTTTTGGCATCCCTAGGAGTGATGCCATGCACTATTCCTAGAACTCTTTAGCTAATTCTTAGAACTACAGCTCTATCTGCGGATCTCCCTAGCCCTGCCTAGGTTGCACCTCTGCTCAGGCAGTCCAAATATTTTCTCAGACAGATACATAGCTATATATGCAGAGGAAATATAACTATGACTGTTGTTATTCACTGGGCCGATTGCCTGAAAATTGGTAGCATTGTTCCACCATTTATATTGTACATTGGAAGTGTGTGCAACATCTGTATAAATACGATTGAGTACAGTGCTGCTTCACTGCACCAGAGAGCAGCGTTGTTTGTTCTGAGCTTAAATTAGAACGCAATTACATTTCTATGGGGACAAATGTATCTACAAACATATGGCTGTGTCAACTGTTTGTCCATCTATGGCTACAAATGGTAGTCAGGGGGGCCGCTGGGGACATAAAGTGTATGTATGGTAAATTATTTAAAGAACTCAGAAAATATGTATTTGTCTTGGATAGTTTTCAGCTCCCATATAGATTGTGCTGTATAAGGAGAATTTGGTTATGAACTAATACTCGTGTCAATAAATCATAACCTTTTTATGCTGTTTTTGGAGGTGAGGGACAAAGCCGGCGAGATTGATAGGCACTTATGGTTCATGCCCATGTAATCACCAAGTACTGTACTTGTGCATGGCAAAACCCTTCATCTCTCTCTACATCCTTCTAATCAACAGCGTGATCATCAACAACAACAATACCCTTGTCTGGAATGGTGTCCATTTCCTCTTCTACTGTAAGTAACCTTCTCCCAGTCAGAAATGTGGACACCCACCCTCATCACCACCTCCTCCGCATAACCCCAGTCAGACACAGTCTGTCAGAGATGAATTGAGGCTGAATGAGGCAGGCATCTTGGAGAACCAGAGGAGGGGAGTATGTCTTGGCTCGGACCTATCAGAAGAGCTTCTTTCTCAGCTACAGGCCGTGCCTGGACTGCTGCCTCGTCCTGACTTCTGCACTTACCCCGTCAGGGTTTTCCACCTCGTCCGTCCTTCATCTCTCCCCCCGCACCTCCCACTTTTCTTGGGTCATACATAATGTCTACTGCCTGAGATACAGTCTGTTACACTGTCATTAAAGGGCAATGAATAAACCGAGAAACAAACAAAGCGGCAGTGAGAGGAGAGGTGGAGGGATGAGCAGGGCTCAGGGAGCGGAAAGTCTATACAGACTAAATAACTACTAACTGTGGTGTGTGCTGGAGAACTGGCGCTTTGAAAATAGTCAGCGCGAGTACATCATGAAATATAACTTCATGGAATCAACACCCTAGGAATGAGATGACATTTCACCAAAGTGAACTATCCCTTTAAACACACAAATTGAATGCTAATCTGTCGAGGTGATGTCATTAACATCATATGAATGTATATTGATAATAACCAATACTGATCACCAAAACTCTCATAGCAAAGACACTGAGATGTCATCAGAGGGAGATGCTACAAGTAAATAGTGCAGAGTTATCCCCATAGAAACACCCCTTCTTGTTTGAACAATACCATTGCTGCTGGACCATATTTAGTCACTGGGGCCCAGGCCACCACACACTAGACTTTTAAGCTGCCCAGATTCCATCCAGACCCCACAGTCCTTATATGGCACAGTGCGTTGCGTCTCTGCATTTCTCTCTCTTTCTCTCTCTCCTTTCTCCTTCCTTACTACACACCAGCCCCCCTGATCTTGATGTTGACCAGAGACCGAGCCAGCAGGTTCCAACCCCTAGTCATCCCCCTCCATCTTGGTCCCTTGAACTGTCATCGTCGTTTTGCACACATGCCAATGGAGATGTGCTGTTTGGCACCGGAGAGAGGCCCAGTCATGGCATCACAAAGCAAGGTCATTTATTGAGCCAATCAGGAGGTGTCCTTATATAGGACGTTCCATTGGACTAGAGATAGAGGAGCAGGAAAGAGGGAGAAGAGTGGAATGCGATGTGTGTAACAATATGGGGACACACAAACACATGGGACGCATCCCCTTCCTCCACCATCCTCCCCCTTCCTCCCTCGTCCTCCAGTAGTGTGTATCAAGGGGAATCTCTCTCTCTCTTCCCCCTCCTCTAAAGTCCATCAAGACGGATTTTCTCCTCTGGTAACAGCTGGGCTTGATGGGAGTGGGACTGGACCTTTGTATATACAATAGTGCTGTATGTCAATGGGACTGGACCACAGAACCTCTGGGACGAAGTGCCATTAAACATCATCAGAAGTGTCATGGAGATGAATTGCCAATGGAGATGAATTGCCCATATTATTTATTTTGACAGGCCTAAGTACCATCAAGTGAACAGACAGACTGTAGAGACACAGACTGTATATGTATCCATGGGATATACTGAGATTCCCATGATTTAGAGTTCAAAATAGTGAAAAAGGGAGCCAAGTTTGAGTTAAATTGATGTAATTTCCAAAGGTTCTGCATGATATGATGTGTGCCGAGGGCTCTTGGTGTTGATGGAAGTGTGCCATTTGGAAAGAGACAGTGACAGTGTCAATTCTAAACATCATCCTTAAAAACAGACAAATGACACTGATAACCACTGTTTACTATAGATGTTGTTGAGCTCCTCGGGCAATATTCCCACAGTAGGTCCATAGGAGGGTCATATAGTCCTTGGATGACTCATCACCCGCATATTCAACAGTTTCTATGAAGGTATAATATTAGATAATTACCATGAATTTAATTGCACATACAAGTAGGCTATACATATATACTGTACACACACCCCATAACGTTTGCCATTATGCTCACTGAAAGAAAATGAATATGAAGAGATACTAAAGTGTACTATGCATAGCAGATAACTATAAAGTGTGTCCGCGTCAAATTAAAATACGCGCAGCCAAATTGCAATTCGTTCTGCTTTTCAGCGTCAAGCACGCTGTGAACATTACAGTACCACAGAGTCTTCAAACAAGTACCGTCTTGGACAGTACTTCGCGCTCTGCGGTAGAATTGGATGATTTTCTGCTGTCAGATCAGAGAGGGGAGGGTCTGCGCGTGCGACTCCACCCCCCGGGTTTAAATGGTAAAGCGAGGTAATTACCAGGGTAATTTGGACTGTTCGTTTTTGGAGTAGGCCACCCTGTCAACCGCAGGACGCTCCAAACCACAACTTTCCAAATCCCCCTGCTGATTCGAATTCATCAAATTTGTAAGTAATTTATTTTTATGCAAGGCCATTGTTTTACTTTGATACAAGTTGGAGAGAATGAGAGTGCACTTGTTGTTTTGCGCGCACCTTTATTATGCACGCTTAGCGACATGGATTGTGCCTCTAAAACTGACATTTTTGTTTATCACATGTACCCTATATTGTAATTCCTTCATGTGTTTAGGTTTCACACACAGCATTTATCACTGAGCAAAATGACAAGAAAATAGATATCGGATATCAATTATCACTGTTCATCTCTGTTACAATTGCATGCTTTTGACAGCTGTTTTCGCATGACTCTAATGTAAATGCAGAACAAGCCAAATCACCCCAGAAGAAATGACTATCCGTGGTAGCCGATACAATGTAACTGCTGTGCTGACATCTGTATGATGCAGTCATATGATGTGGTTAAAGAGTGTGACCTTTTTTATGTTGGCCATCTTTATCAGCGAATTCTTCCCTTTATCAGTGCTGCACAACATTGCCTAACAATGCCTTTCTTTACCACGTTTTCTATACACTAACCAGTAATTCTATCTATACAGCAGCCATGTTATTTATACTGTAACAGCTTGGAATAACAGCTTGACTGAATTATTTACACCAGTAGTGCCATGTTATAGGAAGTAAGGGGAAGTTGACTTTGTATATCTGAAAGAAGAAACGGGCTGAACGCTAACCAGGGTGTTTCCTGTTCTCCTAATATGGTAGTTTAAAGCTGTCTGTCTTGATGCCGAACTTTGCGGTGTGGTGGCTCAGGGTAGACTTGTCACTTGTGAGACTCGTATCCTCTCCAAAATGTCTGTGACTGAGCAGAAAGACATTGGGGTCGTCATCATAGTAACTGATGTTGAAACACAACCTCGTAGTTTGCTGACAGGAGAAGTGGTTATCATATGATTATGCTGCATGGGAGTTTGAGTAAAGCAAGCATGAGGTTTTCTATCTCAGTCTGAGGACTTTGTTACCTCTCAGCTATCTTGTCTCTGACTTTGGAGATTCATTTTGACGGCCTTTGTCGATCCACCACAGAGAGCCTGCAGCATCATCGAAATGATGTTTTCAACCGACTTTCATCCAAGTTTTTTTTGGTGAAATAAAGCACTGCTCTAAGGCACAAGTGAAAACAACATGGTCAGAAGGTCTATCAGGAGAAAATAAAGGCAGATGCTTTTAGAGGTGGAGAACAGCCAAACTGCCTAATAAGAAGAGAGGTGTTTGGAGTAAGCAACACATGAGACACCATAGCAGTAGAACCCCAGACTGAAATGCATGGTACTCTGACTATCTCTGGGCAGGTAGTTACAACATTAACCTTAATTGCGTTTCAATGACCTAACACAACTGTGAGTTCATAGGCTTCATTCTTCTTCAATGTTACAGGACCTGGCTTTTACATTTTTATTTGGATGTACTGGATTGGAGTGTTGTTTATTCATCATCACATACCTCAGCATGCAAATCTATTTGAATCCGGTATCATTACACCCGGTTTTCGCTCACTAGGATAACTGTGTCTGTATTTACATGTGGGACTATTGCAGTTCATCAGGACTCAGAGCGCAACAAATCAGCTGCCTGGCTACCCAAACTCCTTGCTCTGGCAAAACGCTACGTTTCCTCTCCACAATGAGTCTGGATCTATATAAAATAAAATTTGATTTGATTTGGATCTGAGTACTTCCCTGACGATTTCTAGAACGCAAACACGTTCTAACTGTTCTGAATGGTCTCAGAAACCCGACTGCTTTTAGACTTAATTTTTTGGGGACTTTGATACTCTGATTGGTTAGAAATGATCCTATTGCTGATGACTTTGTTTTGTCCAACACACCTCACTTTGACATCACCACAAACGACTTCAATGATGGCTGTCTCAGACTGAAGTATGTAGTGAACATAGAGCAGAGTTTGAGTCATCAGGCGAGGAAAATCAGGGCCTTAGTGTTAGTTGACACAGAATACCAGCTGATATACCAGAGTAGTGAATGTGTTAGATTCTGTGATAGTTTGGGAGAATTAGGCCTAACTCATTTATTAGGCCTAACTCTTATCCTGGCATAGCTGAGTGCAATCCATTTGAGTCGTCAAGGCTTGATGATGCAGTGTACAGTAACTATTAGGAAATTAGTTTTTGCAATGAAGCCAGGAATCAGGGAAGGGATGGAATGATGAGGGAGAGGGTAAAGCCTTTCACAGGCACCTCCTCCACCTCATCCTCCCTCCTCATGTTCCCTCCCTATCATGCTCTTCAAGTACGGTCTTATAGTCTCTACCCAGGCTGGACTGCTTCCTATCAGCAAACTGCCACCCTGTCAGCCCCCTACTCAGACAGCTGTCGTCAGTGTACGCTGGCTGAGAACAAAGGTGAACACGCGTTGACACAACAAGATGAAGAGCGAGACAGAGAAGGGGGTGAGGAACCACTGACCATGCGTTGACACGACAAGAAGGGAAGGAAAGGGCTGAAATGTTAAGGATTAGGGATGAGAGAGAAAGAAAGATATAAAAATAGTAGAGAGAGAGGTCTAAATTGTTTGAGAGGTGCGGAAAAGTTCAAGGGAGTGAACACACTTGTCTTGCTGCATCTACAGTAACAGTACTGGAGGGGAGTGTCAGGAAAAGTCCACTTATCCTCAGTCAGTAAAGGAAATAGTTCATACTGTATCAGCTGTAATGTCTCCCCTTCATACACAACCTTGGACTACTGTGTTAGAGCTGCATGGGGTTGTGTACTAGTACGGCCCCAATTTATTCTGTGCTGTGCTCTGCAACCATTGCAAATAAGGAACAGGGTAGAGGACAATGTCCTTTTTCCTAAAAAATAGTGTTTCACTCTGGCTAAGTGGATATTTATGCTTTTGTGGGTAGTTTGGCTCTGGCTGGTCCCAGGGGACGCAGTGACAATTTTTCCCAGGAGGACTTGTGACTTGTTCGCATAGTTCCCATTTCTAGTCCTAGAAAGAGCATGCCAATCTGTAACTGTGACTGGGCTGGATAGGAATGATGGGTGCAGGGACTCCATGAGGTAGTGCAATGGATTATAGTCTGAATCTTATCAAGCAAGAGTAGTTTGATTTACCAGCACAAAGGTCAACATTTATCATTAGTTATGTCTTATGTCTGCATAGTCTGATTGTAATTTAAAAGATAGTGTGTCAGAATCCTTTAGACACTGTAGTACTATTGAACTGGATCCATTACAGTGGAGGCTGCTGAGGGGAGGATGGCTCATAGTCAGGCCCGGAATGGAGTCCATGCAATGGTGTCAACCACATGGAAATCACATGTTTGATACCATTCCATTGATTTCATTCCAGTTATAATTATGAGCCGTCCTCCCCTCAGCAGTCTCCACTGACCCGTTGGTGTTTCTATTAGGGTGTTAATCACAGCAAGTTGTTACCAAGATTCCAGTAATGCATTCATAACAGCAGTGAATGATAAAATACTAGCACCGAGTTTGCCATAGAACTGTGCACCTGCTGTGGCTCCAATTCCTACAGGTATGACTCAGAGCCCAGCAGCTAGCTAGCTAGCATCCCTTCCTCCCTCCCACCACCACACGACACTACACAGCCACAGAGGAGAACAGCACAGCAGCGGGACCATGTGAAGCATGAACCATGAACCCCCCCCCCAAACAAGCTCTCCCTCTCTGTCTGTGTTATCATTTTGGCGTAAACTCCAAATTGTGTGGACCAGCTGTAGACATACTCTTCCCTATAAGGGCTTTGTTTGGGAGTTGAACTTGCCTGGCTGTTTAGGTCCATCGAAAGGCCTGCTCCAGAGAAGCAGGCCATATATGGGCATCACAGCACGGGACTGCAATGTAGCGGACGGTGTTGCACAGGAGAGAGAGGGAAAGAAGAAAAATGGACTTTATTGTTGTTGGAGCATTTTTTTCTGATTAGGGTATGGGTAAACCCCTCACTTGTAAAAGTGTATAGTACTTACAGTACACGAGATGAGAAGATTGATGTAAGTCCTTATCGCATATGGTACAGTTACTTAGAACTAGTTTCCCAGAGTCTATCTTCATGTCTAAACTAGGCACTGTAATGGTTGTAGTCTCCCTTGTGGCTCGTGTAGGAGGCTAAGCCCGAAGAGGGGGGTCTGTGAGAATTACTGTATTCTGGGAGTTTCTGGATGGATGAAGAAATGTTAACCCTTTGAGTGTCCATGCCTTCTGTGGACATATGGCTGGCAGTGGTAGGAGAGTGTATATGTAGTGTCTGACTCGTACACCATTTAGTTAATAACCCCTTGAGTATGTTTTTGAAGTGCTGGACTGAAAACAGAGTTTTCTGTGTGAGAACGTATTTACAGAAAGAATCATGCAATTTATGGAGCTATACCACTGACCCCTGACCTTGTGGTTGCTGTGCACGACCCAGACCCATAACCCCCTTCTCTCAGAGTCGATGACTAGCCAAACCATAAACACATAAACCAATCCAACCCAGTCTTTTAACATTTGAATATCTCTTCTCTCTTTCTCCCACCAGCCCCCCTATCTCTATCCCCATCTCCAGCTGCCCCCCCCCCCCCCCCCCCAAAGACAGAAGGTCTTAGAAGATCCAAGATCCTCCACCGACCACCAAGATGGCTAATAAAAAACAGATGACTGAGGACGAGAAGTTCCTCTTCCTGGACAAGGACTTCATCAACAGTCCCATGGCCCAGGCCGACTGGTCAGCCAAGAAGCTGGTGTGGATCCCCTCAGAGAAGAATGGCTTCGAGGCGGCGAGCGTCAAGGAGGAGCACGGGGACGAGTGTCTGGTAGAGCTGGCCGACAACGGGAAGAAGGTGACGGTGAATAAGGATGATATCCAGAAAATGAACCCTCCCAAGTTCAGTAAGGTGGAGGACATGGCCGAGCTCACCTGCCTGAACGAGGCGTCGGTGCTGCACAACATCCGGGAGAGGTACTTCTCCGGGCTCATCTATGTGAGTTGGACTCTCTACTTTCACACATATACACACTTGTACAGTACACACTCTACACAACCTGAGGTAAATGAATTCCGTCCCACTGGGACAGACGTCAATTCAACGTCCATTCCACTTTGGTTCAACTTCATTTCCTTGAAATGACGTGGAGACAACGTTGATTCAACCAGTGTGTGGCCAGTGGGATAGGCCCATCTACATGAGAATATATGGTCGTAGAAGCACACAGACCCATAAATACTCACAGTAATACACAGTCTTCACAATCTGAGAAAGAGGTCCTTGCTACCAGCAAAAAGGACTGTGATACACATGACAGTCAAGGGTAATTTCAAACACAGCAATTTAATAAGTGTAGAATAACCATGTTGGCTTATTATCAATAATCAACAGGGTGGTTCGAGCCCTGAATGCTGATTGGCTGACAGCCGTGGTATATTGACCATATACCACAAACCCCAGAGGTGCCTTATTGCTTAATAATAACCCTGCTCATCCTTGTTTTTTCTCTGCAGACATACTCTGGCCTGTTCTGTGTAGTGGTGAACCCATATAAGATGCTGCCCATCTACTCTGAGAAAATCATTGAGATGTACAAAGGGAAGAAACGCCACGAAGTTCCCCCTCACATCTACTCCATCACTGACAATGCCTACAGAAACATGATGCAGGGTGGGTTCATCGTTCATAGTTACACCTCTTCCTGATACTGTAGCTTCTTTGTCTGGGAAGGCAGGGTTGGCGTCGCTTCAATTCAGTCCATCAATTGACTGAAATGAAATGTTTGGAATGTCAGTTTACCTGCTGAATTGAAATGAATGACATTTGATTTGATCCCAACCCTGCTTGAGGGCCATGGTATCTCAACATAGCTTATCTTCCTATCTAGCTAGCTACTATCTTGGGAGGATTAAAAGTGGTTTGTATAATATCAGCTGCTACAAAACAGTGATTGCAACAGTCTTGTGTCAGCTGTCTTTAGGTCAACAAATGAACAAAACAACATTTTCAATAACTCAACGATAGCTTCAATACTCTTCAAAAGGTACAATATTTTATCAACTCAGCAGCAGCCAAACTGCAGTGCAGAATACTGCAGAGATATAATTCAGCAATAAGGCCCAAGGAGTGGTGATAAATGGCCAATATATCACAAACCCTGAGGTGCCTTATTGCTATTATAAACTGGTTACCAACATAATTAGAGCACTTAAAATACATGTTTTGTTATACCAGTGGTATACGGCTGTGAGCCAATCAGCATTCAGGGCTCGACCCAACCAGTTTATAATGCACATAGGCCATATACCACAAACACCCGAGGTGCCTTATTGCTTAAATATACTATAGCCTTGAATGCTCTATCAATGCCCTCAATGGTCAAAAACCTCTCTTCCTGAAGTACGTGTGCTGTGAAACTGCATTAAAAACAATGTGAAAACAGCTTACTTCAATGAAAGTTAATTTAGAAGTTAGAAGCAGAAAAAGCCTTTTAGTAGCTCATTCAAAGATAAATCTGGACACGAGGTGACGATGGGCTAACTCTGCTTACAGTAAATACCAGTGAAGGGCTCTTGGCTAGCCCCTACAGTGCTAAGACTGAGAGAGGACAAGAGGCTAAAATCGTGATGTGGACAACTCAGCGTTTCCCACAAGGCTTTGTTATGTGATGCCAGAGGTCAGGGGTCATGCGGGACCTAGTTGACCCCAAGGATTTTATAAGAATTCTGGGGGATTTTCAGAGGAGCTTACTGACATCTGGCTTTAGAGATAGAGGACGGGAAGTCGGAAGACACTTCCTGTTGGAATCTTCAATAAAATGTGCTCTCCATTTAGCCTTTTCTGTCTGTTGCTTTAGGATTAAAGATAAACTATGGAAGTTTAAGTTGCTAACTTCTGACAATATTTCTGTCCATTTAAATGACTCATTTTGGCCCAAAAGCAAAAGTTCCCAGAGACAAACATTTCCGTATTTACCCCCTTGATTCAAGCACTTGTATAATTTATTGTAAATTCTAATCAGATTGTAGATATCAGACCCTTTTTTTTATGTTTTAAATTCTACAATTTACATTTTAGCTGTAAGTAAATGTTAACAGTTTATTTAAATTATCATCACTTTTGTGACAGTACATGTCAATTATGCGGCGATAAGTGACACTATACAACATGTTCTCACAAGGGCTTTGTGGTTATATCACACTTCTACGACTGTCTTTTTTACAGCCAGTCACTGTGTTGCTTACCATGCATCAACAAAACTTAGATTTGACTCACTCAAACAAATCAATAACCACACAAAGAGGCTGTTCTTCTGCTAAGTTTGTTGGCATACCACGTTCCTTACCAAGTCACTACTTCAGCATGGTTACTCTTCACCAGTTTTACACCACTGAGCCAAGCTGAGGCAAACGTATCGCACTGGCCTGCTTACTCATCTACGGTAGTTGTGAAAAGAATGTGACACAAATGTATCCGAGTCAGCACCGTATGGTTCAGGTTGACACGATAGTCTAAAAAGAGTATTAGTGAACCTAACATTGCAGTCAAACAGCAGTCCCCTCTTTGGGGAAAAACAACACCATCTCTCCTTTAGACCTCATTTGGACCCTTTTCTGACCAATGGGGTCCTCCCAGAACATGACATTGAAAGCACATTGTAAATGATGTAAGAACCAACCCTCTCCATTGTTCAAAGTGCTGCAGCATGATGAGAGAAGTTAGAATAAGCCCTGTGATGCTGGCCAAGCAGAAACACAATGACCTCACTCCTACTCGAGCTCAAGTTCCCTATTATGTAGTACCCGGTTTAAGTACTGGATACATTTCTAGTCATACATCACAAAGAGGAGAGCAAACACACTGACTTGATTATCCTCTTTTTATCAGTCACTCCAACTTCATAAACTTGAAACTCCATGTTCATATCATTTGGATTTAGGTCTTAGATGGACTTTCTTACACTCGTAAGTCACAGGTTAAGCCTGTGTGTGTGTGTGCGTGCAGGATACCGTGCTTGTGTGTGTGTGTGCGCATTCTTTCAATTTACACACACACACACACACACACACACAACAGATCCCCCTAGAAGCTGCCTGCAGTTCTATGGGTTCTTGTCAGATAGCATTTGACATTCCAGCTTAGGCAGAATTAACACATTAGTTTGTGTGTGTGTGTACGCAGCTCCTAGGGGGATCTGTCAGGTGAACAGGAAACAAGGCAGGTTGAGGTTAAACAAAACCACAACAAGAATGTTAAGCCCTCATTGGATACATTTATGAATTGTGCCACTGACACTTTATACCTACTTTGGAGCAGAATAACAAATAGTTAATCAATGTTTTTAACAGCTATTTTTTATTTTATTTCTTTACTAAGGTTGATCTACGTTGGTCTATGATTGTTACTCGATTTGATCTGTTTTGAGAAATGTGGAGTAATTTAAACAGCATTTTAGAATGTGTCTAGCTGTAAAGATCTTTTAAGCTGCTAGATGTGTAGGTGTGCTTATATGACGAGTTTCTTTCCAAAACACTATATAACCATTTTCAGAAATGTTGGAAAATTTGCTTTTATTGTTTAAAGAACTTATGAAATATAGTTATTTTTCACTGTCTAATCAAGGCATGGGGTTGTTTAATGACAGACATGTATTTGTTTGAAATCTATCACTTGATGGTTTCATTTCGGGGAGACAATCATGTTTTTTGCAAAACTATATATATCTGCCTCGGTCTCAGAAATAAGTAGTACTGCTAGGTTTTACACAGACAAATGTAACAAATAACTACTTTTTAAATAAAAATGATACATTTGTGACATCAATATCTAAAAATGAATCAATACAGTAATGAGTATGTAAAACATTTACATTCGTCATTTAGCAGATGCTCTTATCCAGAACAACTTAGTTCATTCATCTTGGGTGACCACATATCACAGTCAAATATACAGGAAATGAACATGCCATTCCAGCTAGACAATGAAAATACACTGAGTATACCAAATATTAGGAACACCTTGGATTCACCTGATAAGTCTGTCATGGAAAGAGCAGCTGTTCAGTGTATAGTGTTTTCAAAAAAACAAACATTTTAATACACCTAAAATTGATAAATAAAAATCTGAGAACAATAATATTTGAGGGGGCCCTAAGCAAAATGTTGCAAATTTCCTGCAATTCTACTCAATTTGTCATGGCGTGGAGAGAGTTGTTTTTTAATATGATATCTGACTGAGTGACTAACAAAATCAATAGGGGCCCTCCGGTCGGTAATTCTACCATGATAACTACAAGTTTAGATAACACCCCCCAAAAATGTTGCTGACATGGGCTGACTCTCAGTGACTGACATAACAAGAACAAAAAATGCAGATGCACAACAACAATTTGAAATTGCACCTTGTGTGTTCTACTATTCTAACTCCCAACAGTAAGTTAGGAGTTAGAATAGTAGATTATTTTGTATTTATTTTTTATCAGCGGGCCAACAAAAGCTGCCCATCTCAAGTGTAGTGTATGACTCATACTTTCTGTTGATATGTTGTTTGTGTAGGAATCTACCAACTTAATTGCATGTACACACAGGAAATGTCAGTGTGTACATCCTACAGCTATGGTGTGTGCATCCAGGGTCGTGAGTAAACATTATGGCGATGGACGGTCAATAGCTCGCTGTCTACTCTGTCGCTATGTTTAGATTGGAGTGTTGGGAATTTTTATTGTTAACAGACTGATAGGATTTCCCACGACAGAATAGAGGAGATGACTAATGGTACGGTCCAAACAAACCCTTTAGGGGGGTGTCGCTGTGGCAATCTCTCCATGGGTCTACATGTACATTTAAGAGGAGCAAGACTATCAACAACCCTGGCAGTGTCTGATATGGCACCCTATTTTCTACAGTGCATTCGGAAAGTATTCAGACCCCTTGACTTTTTCCAAATTGTTACATTACAGCCTTATTCTAAAATGGATTAAATAAATAACAAATCCTCAGCAATCTACACACAATACCCCATACTGACAAAGCAAAAACAGGTTTAGATTTTTTTTGCAAATGTGTATATAACATTTAAATACAGAAATACCTTATTTACATACGTATTCAGACCCTTTGCTATGAGACTCGTTATTGAGCTCAGGTGCATCCTGTTTCCATTGATCATCCTTGAGCTGTTTCTACAACTTGATTGGACTCCACCTGTGGTAAATTCTATTAATTGGACATGATTTGGAAAGGCACACATCTCTCTATATAAAGTCCCACAGTTGACAGTGGGTGTCAGAGCAAAAAAAAGCCATGAGTTTGTAAGAATTGTCTATAGAGCTCAGAGTTAGGATTGTTTTGAGGCACAGCTCTGGGGAAGCATACCAAAACATTTCTGCAGCATTGAAGGTCCTCAAATACAAAGTGACCTCCGTCGTTCTTAAATGGAAGAAGTTTGGAACCACCAAGACTCTTCCTAGAGCTGGCCGCCTGGCCAAACTGAGCTATGGGGGAGAAAGGCCTTTGTCAGGGAGGTGACCAAGAACCCGATGGTCACTCTGACAGAGCTCCGGAGTTTCTCTGTGGAGATCGGAGAACCTTCCAGAAGGACAACCATCTCTGCAGCACTTCACCAATCTGGCCTTTATGGTAGATTGTCCAGTTGGAAGCCACTCCTTAGTAAAAGGCACATGACAGCCCGCTTGGAGTTTGCCAAAAGGCACCTAAAGGACTCTCGAACCATGAGAAACAAGATTCTACCAAGATTGAACTCTTTGGCCTGAATGCCAAGTGGCAGGGACAGGGAGACTAATCAGGATCGAGGGAAAGATGAACCAAAGTACAGAGAGATCCTTGATGAAAACCTGCTCAGGACCTCAGACTAGGGCGAAGGTTCACTTTCCAACAGGACAACGACCTTAAGTACACAGCCAGGACAATGCAAGAGTGACTGGGACAAATCTCCTGAATGTCCTTGAGTGGCCCAGCCAGAGCCCGGACTTGTTCGCTCGGGTTCATCTCTGGAGAGACTTGAAAATAGCTGTGCAGCGACGCTCCCCATCCAACCTGACAGAGCTTGAGAGGATCTGCATAGGAATGGGAGAGACTCACCAAATACAGGTGTGCTAAGCTTGTAGCATCATACCCAAGAAGACTCGAGGCTGTAATCTCTGCCAAAGGTGCTTCAACAAGCTACTGAGTAAAGAGTCTGCAAAAATGCATACAAAGCAGTTTTTGCTTTGTCATTCTGGGTTATTGTGTGATGAGGGGGGAAAAACAATTTAATCCATTCCGAATGCACTGTATGTAGTGCAGTACTTTTGACCAGCCACAGCCTTGCCTGTCTGCTACATAACAACAGATGAAAGTCTTAGATAATAGTCTTAGTCTATACTTTCTTAAGTGTCTTAACAGGGTTATCTACAATCAGTCTCTGACAAGTCTGTGAAATCTTGGCTCTCATCTCTCCTGGGAAGACTCGCATTCCTTCACAAAGGCTTAGAAATTTGCCCTGCCTGCTCTTTGAAGTTTGAAGGGAATAGAGATGGGAAGTTCTCATGCGATTGGGTTTTGTGTAAAATTTCAGCTGGTGAGGATGATTGAAATGTTGATTTTTTTTTTCCAATGCCATTGTCATAACGGGAATTTATATACATCTCTTATATGAAATGTTCTGTTTTGACGGTGATTTGATGACAGGTTTTGGCTTTATCTCTCTGGTGAACTCGTGATTGGGATGAGACTAGAGTGACCTTGGAATTTTCCCTTTAAACCAATTGTAATTTGGGAGATTCTCTCTCTCTCTCTTTCTCTCTGTCTGTATTTTATTTATCTCGCTTTGCAGTAGGAAATAGGGTGCCATTTCAGATTGGCCCCTACTGTTTGGCATTTCCCCTTCTCCCAATGCCTCCCGTTCCCCCTTGAGGTTCTACTCCCTGGCTCAGAGTTACATTTGGTGTCAGTGTTTGAATCTGTTTTGAGCGTGTTTGGAAATGCTGCACAACCCTGGATTCCCCTCCTCTCCCTCTCTCCCCTCTGTGCCTTAATTAGGAAGAAAGGGGAACAGACAGAATTTTGCTGTGTGTGGAATGGAACCTAACCCACTGCCAAGTCACGTCCAAAATGAGGAACAGCATCCTAGCGCTCAGTTCTTTCCAACCTGAGCAAAGCCACACAGGCTAGCCTGACTAGTGTAGCCTAGCGTAGCACATTCCCAGTAGGACCAGGGATGGGAATGATGGCCAGTAAGGAGAGATTTCAATCTTTGAGGAGTTACGTTAAATGACACAACATACGAGCCATGGGCTTTCTATTAGCAGATAAGGATAATGCACAAGGGGATTAACTAACTCTCTCTGCTGCTCTCTCTCTCTCTTGCTCTCCTTCTGCTTTCTCTCCCTCCAATCCCCCCTCCCACTGTTTCACATAGGTCATGTTTAGATTGCACTGGGCTCCAAATAGTTTAACTTGATAATTTAACTAATAATATCCAAATGGTCTTTCTCTCCTTAACAGCATTCCCCAGACTCCAGACACACACAAGCACATACACACCCTGTCTAGCGTTTTTAAAGGGGGATACTGTTTCGTTATACCCCTACATGGACCTTTAGTATTTTCCTAGGACTTGTGACGTAGTCTATTTTTTTGGGGATCACATATCAGGAATTGATAGTCATCGTATTGCTGAACACATCAGGTGGACACATTTATTTTTCAAAATCAAAGCATTTTTTAAATTTTTATTTATTGTTTTGTTTTCATGTTTTAGGCTTGGGAAAGCCCTACCAATTTCTCACTTGAGCAGATGATTCAACTTGTACAAAGGTTCAACGCATATGGCTGTACAAAGATGTGAACGCTTGGTTGATTTCTCTGGAGTAATAAAATGTATGTTTCATATGACCGGCTGTGATCTGAGGACTGCACTGTACACCGAGACAGGAAACAACAGAACGTCGTCATCGCTCAGTTATTACTCAGGAGCACCACTACCGAATACAGGAAGAGTTATTAAAATGAAATACTGTCCAAATGAACAGGTAGCAGATAAACATACCAATACTGTATATGATTTACACACGTTTAGAAATGATTCAGGTATATCATGCTAAAGCAACTTAAAGTGCAGCGAGTATGTTTTTGAATTTGTGGCTCTAGTGGGAATTTGAACCCACAACCTTGGCGTTGCACGCGCCACGCTCTTACCAGGACCAGAAAAACACGTCGTCTTGATTAACCAATCCAATTGTCTTACTATATGGTGTACTGATGTCAGATGCCTGTCTTCATACTGCATATGTGCATGTATGAGCAACTCTATCCTGACATCAGGATTTTTATTTTTTCTGCAGATCGTGAGGACCAGTCCATTCTTTGCACGTGAGTGAAAAAATAAACATTTGACACTTTACACTATCCACTACACTTCACACTATACAGTACGTTTGATCCTAAAATACACCTTGTTGTTTTTTCTCCCCACATTTTTCCTAGACGTCACATGGTTGGATGGGGGGGTTGAGGAGGGGGATGTTGAAGATGGAACAGTAACAGTTATGTAACCCATGGGTTACATAAACACACACTGTGTCTGAAATGGCATCCTATTCCCTATGGGCCCTACGTGCCCTGGTCAAAAGTAGTGCACTACATAAGGAATAGGGAGCAATTTCAGACACAGGCACAGTTAAACAAATGAGATACCTCTAACATCAACATTACCTTTTTCCAGCCTGCTACTGCACTACCCTAACACACTGGTCTGTCTGGTGGAAATTAACACTTTGGGGGACATCTATGGTGACCATGTCTGATTGGTTTGACAATAAGGATGACAGGAAGTTCCGTGGGTATTTTGGTGAATCTTAGCTGAAATGCTCATGTCATACAGATGAATGATTTTAATTTGAGACAGTTTGCTACAGCTGGAGAATAATCCTGCAGCATCAAGAAATGTGAATTATTATGTGGCTTATAATAATCATTTTTGTAGGGATTGATACATTTTTTTGTTTTGGCAAATAAAGTCTGACATTTCTAAGTGGAAATTACAAACTTTAGAAGCTGTTTGAACTCATTCACTACAAGTTAGAATTTCCTGCTGTGCAAGACAATGCTAAGCAACAAAACAGTGATCAAATTAAGATCCTACATCTGTATGTTGTGGGAACCATTATCCAGGGAGTTGTGGGGTTAGAACACTTCTCTTCTCTCTTTTCTTCTCTCCTTTCTCCTCTCCTCCCCTCTGTCCTCTCAGAGACAGGAAGTGTGCCCTGTCCTGATTATAAAGACAGATTTGTTTTTGTTTGGGCTCCATTTTGTTTGTTTACTCATTGTAGAGCAATTATTGAGAATATCTCTGGGACTCTGGGAGAGAAATGGAATTGCTTGTCTCATTCTAGTTACTATATAGACTAGGCGTTGTCAGGCCACACATTCAGGAACATCTTTGGGCCCTAGTTCTAGGGGTTTTAGCTAGTCGGGTCTACTACACAAAACAAAACCCAATACACTTCAGCACCTCTTGGCATGTTGTTTGACCTCGTGCCTAGTTACAGTAAGCCCTACTCTACAGTAAGTCAGAGCACCTTTCCTGTCGAGCCTCCAGTGTACCCAGTAGAGGAAATGGGAGGGTCCCTGTCTAAAGTAGACTGCCCTGGAGCTCCGGGCTCCTTCTATTCTAAACCGATTGATGCCAGGATGCAGCATTCTCTGATCAAATCGACTCACTTCCTGAAGTTTTGCCTGAACAATTTACCAGAGGAGGCTTATTTGGAGAACTGGGGTTTGATTTTCCTGTTTGTTTGTTGTAGTCGGGGAATGGGAGGCCGGCAATGCAGTAGGGTTGTGGATGGAAGCAGGGAAGTTTGGAGCTATAGAGTTTCAAAATTGTGTTCCTAATGTTTCCCCCATGTTTTTTCAAAATCCCTGTTGAAAGATTCCTGGAATCAGTAGGGAAAAATCAGAGCGGGGGGGGGGGGGGGGGAGATCACCTCTAGTTGGGTCAGCTAGGTATAAGCATGCTCTCTATCCATATATAGGCGAAACATACGCCACGGGGAATGCCATGTATGACATGCTCCCTGAGTGTGTATGAAATGACACTGATGTATTGTTAAAAACATATGAACCAGGGACCGACTGTGTTGTCGCCATAGCAAACAGGGGTTTGACCTGGTGACGATGGCATTACTTTGTATACTTTGTATATTGATAAACATGACATAGCACACGTCATGGCATACATAGTCAACATACAGATGTTGGATCTTAATTTGATCACCCTGGTGTAGGATCACAATGCAGGAAATGTAAAGGTTGTAGTGTTTTTCAGGTTTAAAAATAGTTCTGAAGTTTGTCATTTACACTTTGACATTTCAAACTTGAGTTTCCCATATGAAATTGTATCAACGTCTACAAAAATGTCCATGAATTATATTCCACATAATTCACATTTCCTGCTGCTGGAGTATTTTTCCTGCTGTAGCAAACTGGCTCAAATTAAGATCTCACATCTGTATGGCGTCAAACAATGTAATGTACCATCTTTTGAAGTCTAGAGATTTTAATTGCATTTGTTATGACAATGTAATAGCATTTATATGAGGGTGCTGTTTATAACAGTATTGTGTAGGCTTTGTGACAGACTCCTCTTATAAATGGTTAGTTTTGTAAGATGCAGTTCACATAAAAGTGAACATGAGCTAATGGACTGCTGTCAGGGTGTGGTATGTTGACAATAACATGTTATACACAATCGCACGCTGCAGTTTCCCATTCCATTGCTGAATTTCTCCTCACAATCCTTAGTTACAACCAAGCCATATAGCTCACCAAATCCTTGCTGGGGTCTTGCCATCTCATTTATTTGGGGTCATCTCTTTCTCTTTACAATAATTAGAGTGTGGTAAGAGACCTAGCATCATTTCCAAAAGTGAACCAGACCTGGGTTCAAACTCTTTCAAATACTTTGAGCGGTTGCTCTAGCCTGCCTGGAGTGCCAGATGGGCGGGGGTTTACTGTTTTGGAATTATTCGATTATGTCCAATAAGCCAGGCAAGCTCAATCAAGCACAGGCAAAGTATTTTTAAATGATTTGGAATAGCATTTGAACCCAGGTCTGGAATGAAAAGGGCCAAAGCCCAGGATGCTGACCAGCCATCCAGACCAGTGATCCACGGTGGCCACCCTGACCCTGGGATGGTTTAAGCCGTAAACTGTGTTAGAAGAGGAATCCCCTCACTTCGATATACAGAATGTGAGGTCTCTGTCTCAGTGCTTATAGGACTCGGAGGATATTTTCAAGGATTATGGAGTTCTGTGTTTTTACAATGTGTTGAGGCCTGGGTAGTGTTCTAGACCTGGTGTAAGGAGTGACGCTGTAAGTCGTGTGTGTGTTGATGCAGTGTTGAGTTAGTGTAGTGTGATTTTAGGTTTTTGTTTGACAGTTAATGTTGGGCCTGATGTGAGTCTTGGTCTGTTGTATTTCGGTGAGGTATGAATGTTATGACGGAAATGTATGATAACATTCATCACGAATGAGATGAGCTTTGTGAATTACATAAATTCACTGAAAACCCGCACTTACACACGGTTATATTAACAGTATTGTACTTTTCATGTAGTCTACTTTTGGTCAGCTAATAGCCTAACCACCGATCCAACAACATTATGGACTAAATGTTAAAATGATTATTTTGCTATGACAATATACGTCAAATTAAGAGCTTACATCTTTATGGTGGATACTGGATAGATTCCTGTCGGCCCAGTCGGCCCCATGACAGACAGCCTCTGGTGGGTCTTACAAACACCTCTCCTTTTATGGAGTTGTTGGAGCCAGCTGGACGCTAGGCTGGGATCATTCAGACAGCAGCATTGCGGTTGGCGTCTCCAGCATCTAGAGATCAAAGGCCAATAAACTACTCTCCCTCATCCTTCTGTAGTTTCCGACCTCTGTTAAATATGTCCAATACCCACCCTTGGCCTTCTGGTTTAGAGCTGTAGGATATGTCATACATTTGTACCCTGCCTTTGTCTTCCTTAAGCCTCAAATACACCGGATTAGGGATTATGTTTTACCTGGATCTGCCTTCCGTGTACATGGGTCTTTCCAGGTTAGCAGACCTTTCCTTGGACCCCCTGGTCTGGTAGTGGGTCAGTCTGACCCTTTAGTTTCCTTTCATCATGGTATAAGGCAGTAGGGTAGGGCTAATCGTTTGTTAGAGGCACACAGGGAGAGGTTGGATGGCATTATGTTACTTTGGACAATGACAATAACATTGTGCTTGGGAGTTGATGTTGTTATTTCACTCAGTCACTCACGTGGTTCACGGTTTAATTAAAGTGTGTTATTCAACTGTGAACAGCCTGTCAGTTCTGTTTTCCCTCTCTCTCGCTCACCCTCTGTTTTTCTATCTCAAACTCTTTCTTTCACTCTCTCTCTCTCTCCCCCCTCTCTCTCTCTCTAACCCATCTCTCCTGCTCTCCAGTGGGGAGTCTGGTGCGGGTAAGACAGAGAACACCAAGAAGGTCATTCAGTATCTGGCTCTAGTGGCCTCTTCTCACAAAGGCAAGAAGGACACCAGTGCTGTAAGTATACTGCAAACAACGTTTTTTTTTGTATGGTTTTTGCCATTGTGCCGTCTATGACAAGTGGCTATTGTGTGTCAAAAGTGGGGACCTCCCCAAGCCGGTTTCCATGCTCTAAGGGAGACTTGGCCAATGTGTGAGGAAACTGCCCCGTTGAATGATAATTCTGTACTGCAATTTCCTCCAAATAGACACAGCCAGGAGCATTTGTCCACGTGAGTAAAAAAGGGAATGACCCAAGTGTGTTTTGCGTGTGGTGGTGTATGCGTGTTTTCTCCTAGAAAGAAGGATTGCATGCGAGAGTGGCTCACTGACAGGTTTTTTCTTTGTAGTAACAAAATATATTTCTGACAAGATCCCCCTCCTATCAAGTTCCCCATCTCCTTTGTTGTTGAGCTCAAAATAATACATTTAAAATGTACTATAACATGAGCAATATCATCCCATATCCCCATTGTGTGCTCATAACTTCCTGATATTACCAGTTATGGACCTCACAACTAAAAACTGCATGATAGTGATTTTTTTTTAAATTGCAGCCCTCTCATCCAAATACAAAATGGTAGATAATGTCAGATGATTTACTTTATATTCCCCCTGAGATTGGTTGTTATTGTTATGTCGTCCATCGTTTTCCAAAAACACTTTCACTGCCTGGGGTTGGAGCCCGGCATTGAAACGGTTAACCACCACCACAGATCGTCACAGATCAACAGAGCACAGTGTGAGCATGTCCATCTACCTTTTCCTGTTTATCAAATGACCTCATATCCTGTCACCGAACCCCCCTACCTCATCCCCTAATGCTAACATACACCACCCGCCATTTTGTCCTGTGGGCGTTGTGGCGGCGTCTTGCTCCTCCGTAGCCTTACACAGTAGTTGTTCTACCACTTTTGATGATTTGCACCAGTGTGGAGTTTTTCAGACACCATGTGAGCTACACGTGACCTTGTGATCTCTGACTTTTGACCTTTTCATCACAACAGCCAGGTCTCTCTTCGCCCCTGATTTTTAAAAAAAACGTGCATTTTCGGGCAGCTCTCTACTGTCAGAATAGTCATCATTGTATAGCAATGAAGGGAATAACTTCCAGGTCAAGGGTCAAAATATGTGTTTTTCTTTGCCATTACCCCGCAAGACCTTCAGGAGATGCAGTGAAGCCCAATCATAATTTCATTGTCCAGCCTTCTCTACTACCCACTGGGCACACACTGGTTGAATCAACACTGTTTCCACGTCATTTCAATTAAATTACATTGAACCAATGTGGAATAGACGTTGAATTGACGTCTGTGCCCAGTGGGTACTTAGTATGAAGCAATGTATTGGCCATGCATTCTAAGTAGTATGCTAGTGTGGAGATTAGAATGTAATTAAGTTTTTAGAAGCCTACCACCAGCAGTGGACTTAATACGTCTGCTTTAGAATTAGGATGTGTCGCTCTCTTCTCCTCCCTCCTTCCTCCTTCCTCCTCTCCATTTCAACAGCCTATTAATGACTGATCCTTCCTGTCGTCTGTCATTTCCCCTCGCTGTTTCTTTCCATTTGTTTTTCTGTCTCTTTTCTCTATTTCTCTGTGGCTGTCTGAAGCGAGCAGGGCCTTTTCCCTGCTGAAATGTGAAGGATCTGGTTGCTACTCTCTTTTCACTCAAGTAGCAGTAACTTGTTCTGTTTTAAAATCTAACTTGGGTGAGATTTTATCTTACTGGGAATTTGTCAATAGGAAATTTGGCTGATGTGTTATCATCAAACAGTTTTCTCATAGATCTAGATCTGAAAGGCATGTGACAGACACCTGTGAACTCCAGTTAAATAATTAGCCTAATTTACATTAATTTGCCCTGTGGTTTTGCACAAAAGTGTCCTGGTTTCAACTCTCCAGTCTAAAAACACCCATTAAAACAGGTGTAAGGACCACAACAAGCTAACAAGCTATCATTCTCGGCTAGTCAAGATGGGAGAGGTTAAACCATCCACTGCTTCCAATCTAAGCCAGAGGAGCATTGTTAAGTATGTGTGTGTTTGTGCACATTTCCGTGTGTGTGTGTGTGTGTTTGACAGAGGTATGCTTTCCTCAGAGAAATGCAAAATATTTGATTTCTAAGAAGCACCTTTTCTATAGAAATAATAATCCTGTCATCTCTGCGGACCTGGAACAGACCCACTGCCTACCTACTAGCACACACTCCCATCGCCACCCTCTGCTCTGGCCCCTCTCCAGACCGGCAACACTCTGAATCTACCACCTCCAGCCACTCCCTCTTCACATCCTTCCCCTGGCCCAGCCAGCAAACACTCTACTGGGCCTCATTTGAACAATCAGGCCCTGGTTGTCTCAGTTTGAGGCAGATTGGTAGTGAAATAAGTCATGTTGGTGGGACACGTGTCCTCAGTGCAGAGAGACTAATAGGGGATTAGAAGTTCTGGAGTTGTAGGTGCTGTCCGCTCAGTAATAATGCTATTAGGCCCAGTCACGATGTAGATATACACAGTGTAGAGATGATGATATAGGAGTCCAAACTGTTGAAAACAACTGGGTTTGTTTTTTTAGGATATATTTCTTTCTGTTCTTTCTATCTTTAGAAAATTTTATTTTTTCAATTGACTTTCATAGGGCTTGTGCTGCGCTGTCCCAGCCTTTTATTTGACTATTCAATTTACAAATGAATAATGTCACAGATTTAGTTTAATGTTTGTCGTTACGTTGTTTTGTCCAGGGGGAGCTGGAAAAGCAGCTTCTGCAGGCTAACCCCATCCTGGAGGCCTTCGGGAACGCCAAGACCATCAAAAATGACAACTCTTCACGATTTGTGAGTTCCACTTTCGCAGACGCATAGGCCTAAAGTATTTGAGGCGGGTCACCGAGTAGTGTCCACTTTTACATTCATCAATTCATTCATTCAAGCTATTGATTTGTGTAATTTGCACAATAAACCATATATTTTTATTATTATTATTATTTAAGTCATCTGACAGTTGGATGTATACGGTACCTCGTTGTGTAACACATGACCTACTGTAATCCTGGTGTGCCTGTTCCCTTTAGGGTAAATTCATTCGCATCAACTTTGATGTGACTGGCTACATTGTCGGAGCCAACATTGAAACCTGTATCCTGACAGTGTTACACACTGTAACTCTAAACGGGGGGATCCAGGTTAAGAAAAGCTGTTCTTTGTGTTCACTACCTTGGGAAAACGGCTACAAAAGCTCCTGTGACTCCTGTGTTTGAACAGTAAACATGAACCCAGACCCAAACCTGAGGTATTGGACTGTTGACACATTCCTGTTAGAAGTGTCATAGGTTCTCCTGTGACCGACGGTAAACACTGGGGGAGGTCGTTGGCATCTGCACACTGACAGTCTAAAAAGTGCTGTCACTCCAATAACTTAAGTTCCCATGGAATGGAATGATGAGAAATGTTTAGGTTGGAATTATGTATTTGGGTCATGTTGTTTTAAAGATGTTTTGGCGCAGAGCCCGATTTTGTGAAGGTTCATGCATACTGTAGGTACAGGGTGCTGAACCGTCCATGTTATCACATACAGGTTGCCAAGAACGTGTCAGAAATTGAGATAATGAAGCTCCAGTGTCATATAATGTATATTCTGTGTGTAGTTCACAGCGTATGTTCACTGTAAGATGACAAAGTAGACAAGCTTGTTTGTAAATGTGTTTCTTTAGGCTGTTTTCCTCTCAGGCATAAACTTGAAACTCCATCCAGAGCATTAGAATGTATATCCTTAACAGCTGTTCTCAGACCTGCTGGAGAAGTCTCGTTGTATCAGACAGGCCAAAACCGAGAGAGCCTTCCACATCTTCTACTACATGGTGGCTGGGGTCAAGGACAAGCTACGCGGTAAGATCTGGGTTGTGTTCCCTATTCCCTAGGTAGTGCATTACATTTGACCAGGGTCCATAGGGCTCTGGTCAAAAGTAGTTCACTCTGTAGGGAATAAGGTGCCATTTTGGCTTTAGATCAGGGTTCCTGATCAACCTGATTATTGTCATGGTGGAGGAGAGTAGGATATTTAATTTGTAGTGCAGGACGGGCAGTTGTGGAAGTCCTACTTTTCATCCCATTGACCCCAGAAGCAGAATCATTCTGTACACAATCAAATATTATCATTTCTTGATACTATAGAGCTCGAATTTCTAGAACTCTCCACTTCATCAATGAAAACCCTCAACCGTTGTTGTCCCAGATGCGCTCCTGTACGTGATTGAACTTAGAGCTAGAATTTCTAGAACTGTCAAAATTGAACACACTGAATCATTGTCATTCCAGAGGAGCTTCTGCTGGAGAACTTCAGCGCCTACCGTTTCCTGATTGCGGGCCATGTCTCAATCTCGGGCCAGCAGGACGACGAGATGTACGAGGAGACCATGGAGGCCATGAACATCATGGGTATCACTGAGGAAGAGAGGACCGGTACTGTATCAATCAATAAATTAATCAATTTATCAAACCAACAAATCACCACAAAAAGTCCTGCGTATGTTCATGAACATCATGGGCCTCACTGAGAACAAGAGGATAAGTAGTTCATTAATTGAATCAACAAAAAAATGAATTGGTACATCAATCAATTATTCAATCACCTTAACAAGTCCTGCATGAGACCATGCATAGCATGGGCCTCACTGAGGATGAGGGGATAGGTAGGCTACAGTCCAGGGCCATTCTATTCAATCACCTTAACAAGTCCTGCATAGCATGGGCCTCACTGAGGATGAGGGGATAGGTAGGCTACTGCACAGGGCCATTCTATTCAAACACAACAAACCCTTCATTACTAGGGCAGTTCCACTATAATGTTATATGATATAACTTTCAGGAATAACCAGGCTATGACTTGAGTCTAGGATGTTTTCTTCAAGATCACATGGTCAGGATAACCCGGTGGCCCTACATCAGCATGTCAAATACATTAGATACAGTAAACTAGGTGTGCAGATCTTAGATAGCTAATGGTGACTGACTAGCTAGGCTGACGAGGCATAGAATATGGCATGTCATGGCGGCCATTTTGATTTGTCCCTGTATTTACTGTAATTGACCTGTACTCTCTGTGCTGTCTGTGTCCTCTAGGCATCCTGAAGGTGTGCTCCACGGTGCTGCAGTTGGGAAACATAGAGTTCAAGAAGGAGAGGAACCAGGAGCAGGCCACCATGCCTGACAACACAGGTTAGATAGTGCACTAGTTATGTATATATTATGTTGTTATTTGCCATTGTATGTTATAGTATAGTATATGTTGTGCTATGAATATGGTATGTATTACGCCACTTATATTAAATGTAGTACATGCTGTATGTTATTAATGTGTAGGACAATATCACATCTACTTTCTTTCTGAAATGGGTCTTTGTTTCTTACCTCTCCAGCGGCTCAGAAGGTCTGTCATCTCCAGGGCATCAACGTGGTAGACTTCACCAGAGCCATCCTAACGCCTCGCATCAAAGTGGGCAGAGAGGTGGTGCAGAAGGCCCAGACCAAAGAGCAGGTACATGTTGCTTTGGCAGGCTGAAATTCAGACAGTCCTGTTCGCCTGTTTCCCAGACTCAGATTTTATCTCCTGGGCTAAAAAACATTATTCAAATGAGAATCTCCACTAAAAGTGCTTTTTGGTCCAGGAATAGGTCATACTGCTGGGCTGAATTTGAGACTGTTTTAAACTGTTTAGTTATCTATATTTTATTCTGTTTCCTCCAGGCTGACTTTGCCATCGAGGCCTTGGCCAAGGCTATGTACGAGCGTCTGTTCCGCTGGCTGCTAGCTAGGGTCAACAAGGCTCTGGACAAGACCAAACGCCAGGGAGCATCCTTCTTGGGCATCCTCGACATCGCTGGCTTTGAGATCTTTGAGGTGAGTGAGGGGATTCATATGATTGCATGGAAGGATTCATAGGGTTGTATGTACGATATCTTGGATAAGACTTGGGCTACATGCTATACGTCAAAGTTGAGCTATTAAGTTGTATTAAGATGAAGGAAAATACTTGGGAGGCCTAGCACACAACCCTGCGGCACACCAAACTGTCTTTGGTGGAAACTCAAATTCTTCTTCTCTCCCTTCTCTTGCAGGATAACTCCTTTGAGCAGCTGTGCATCAACTACACAAACGAGAAGCTGCAGCAGCTGTTCAACCACACCATGTTCGTCCTGGAGCAGGAGGAGTACCAGAGGGAGGGCATCGAGTGGAGCTTCATCGACTTCGGCCTGGACCTGCAGCCCTGCATTGAGCTCATTGAGAGGCCGGTGAGTGGGAAGACTGTGGAAAAACACTATTTAGGTGTAAAATGTATGCATTTAAGACATTAAATAGATACAGATTAAGCCTAGTCCAAGACTAAATAGCATTCTCAGGGTAGATTCTACATTGAAAGAGCTTTTTAGTTCAGTGCTAGGCTTAATCTGTGTCCTGGAAACCTTAGCTAGATATATTAGGAAACCAGGAAAATATGTATTTGAATTCTGTTTCTCCACAGAACAATCCTCCTGGTATTCTGGCACTGCTGGATGAGGAGTGCTGGTTCCCCAAAGCCACAGACGTCTCCTTCGTGGAGAAACTCATGAACACCCAGGCCAGCCACATCAAGTTCAGCAAACCCAAACAGCTGAAGAGCAAGACAGTGTTCTCTGTTCACCACTACGCTGGAAAGGTATCTATCATCTTTGTGGTGCTGTGCGGCTCAGTAAGTGGGTAAGAGGGACAAGGTTGTGGGTTCAATCCTCACAGGGATCACATACAAATACAAGAAATGTGTGGTGCTTTGCCTGTAGGTGGACTACAATGCTGATAATTGGTTGACAAAGAACATGGACCCGCTCAACGACAACGTCATAGCACTGCTTAACGGCTCGTCCAACACGTTTATCCAGGAGCTCTGGAAAGATGGTAAGTTCCCCTGGACTCCAGTTGCCTTTTTAACATCGAGATGGATACATATACCCTTTCATTTTGTGTGACTAGCTCTGATTGAAAATATTGCCTCCTAAGCGTGGTAACCAGAACTATTAGCCAACTGGTGTCATGTTTGGCATACAGGCTGCCAGTGTCCTAACCTAACCCAAATCCTAAAACAAACCCCCCTCTCTGTCATGAATGTGACTCAGCGGACCGCGTGGTGGGCCTGGAGACCATGGCCAAGATGTCCGACAGCTCCATGCCCAGCGGCTCCAAGACCAAGAAGGGCATGTTCCGGACCGTGGGTCAGCTCTACAAGGAGTCCCTGGCCAAGCTCATGACCACGCTACACAACACCCAGCCCAACTTCGTCAGATGTATCATCCCTAACCACGAGAAGAGGGTAGGCACTAAGCATAGACATTACTCACAATGTGGCCATTCAATAGAACGTTCAGCTGTGAACAAAGGTCTATTAGGCTGCAAGTCGAGGGCGGTTCCCTTCACCCTGTTGCCAGTGTCTAAGTGGAGTGAAGAAATCCACTTGATTCAATTCAAGCCTACCTCAGTCCACCACTATTGTTCCCCTTGTAGGGGCATTCCTTTTGAACTGTAGTTTGTTGATGCAGAGGAGAGGTGCAAGCAACTCCCTCTATAAAATGGGAAAAAATACCATATTAGATTAGCGGCAAGACGCCCTGTTTGCCTGATAAAGGTAATTTAGGACATTTGAATGGAATAAAGTGTTTCTCCCCCAGTTATGAAGGAGTGTTAAGTATTTTCTTCAACTGCTTTTTCTACTTTTTCACTTTCAACCTTTTAAACTTTTTAGAACAAATCTAAAGAATGACTTTATGTACTTATTTCTATTCTTAAGGTAAGGAGCCGTAAATAATCTCGCCCTTACTTTAGTGTTTGCTATGCTTGGGTATTTGTAACAAATTTATGATGTTTTGTATACAATATGTAAAGCAAATGTGATCATATTCATTAATCCTATATCCTGATCCGTTGTCCTCAGGCGGGGAAACTGGACGCCCATCTGGTCTTGGATCAGCTGAAGTGCAACGGTGTGTTGGAGGGCATCCGTATCTGCCGGCAAGGGTTCCCCAACCGAATCCTCTTCCAGGAGTTCCGTCAGCGGTGAGTAGACTGGAATGGAAGAATCTGTTACCTTAGCCTGGTTAAACCAGCCTGGACACTGTCACTCACCATGGTTTCACCGTTCAGTCTGGTTTAACCAGGCTATACTATTGCCTACTATCCAGTTCATTCAACATTGGCATGTATCAAACACAGCCTGTGGTAAACATTTCTCTTAAATCATCAGACATGTCTCTGTCTCAATATTTTCACTCTACAGTTACGAGATCCTGGCGGCTAGTGCTATCCCCAAGGGATTCATGGATGGCAAACAGGCTTGTGGTCTCATGGTAAGAAAGTGGAGCCATTTCCAAACCTTAGCATCAGGAAATTTATCATATCAAGTCTATAAAAACATATTCTCTTCTCTGGAATTCTACCAAGACACCAAGTACCAAGATAGAAACCAACTGGTACCAACTCTGCCACATACCAAGCTTAATTCCCCTTTTCTCACATTCCTTTTCTGTCCCATTTCCTGGTTCTGTAGATTAAGCACCTGGATCTGGACCCCAACTTGTACCGGATTGGTCAGAGTAAGATTTTCTTCCGTACCGGCGTGTTGGCCCAGCTCGAGGAGGAGAGAGATCTGAAGATTACGGTGGTCATTATCGCCTTCCAGTCCCAGGCTAGAGGTTTCCTGGCCAGAAAGTGAGCAATGGCCTCAGTGTTGACACTGCTTTAATACAATAAAGCCCTCCGTCTATATATATCAATTCTACCCAGCTAACATTTTGTCCTGGGAACGTCCCCTAAATGTTAGGGAAAGTTCAGGGTACGTCGCAATATAACGTTTCCAGGACAGACTTTTTCTGATTCTGGTTCCGAAAGTTCCACTATGTATGCTGTTAGCACAGTCCACAATTGAAACTGAATCAGTGCAAACGGCTTTTATGAGCAAATAAATGCTACATTACAATGGTCAATGTTGGTTCCGCTCCTGTGTTCTAACAGGGCCTTTGCTAAGAGACAGCAGCAACTGATGGCCATGAAGGTGATTCAGAGGAACTGTGCTGCCTACCTCAAACTCAGAAACTGGCAGTGGTGGAGACTCTTCACCAAGGTAGAGTTTCAACATGAACTATTCAACTCACTCCATTAATTGATGTCTGTCCTACTTAGGAAGTAGGATGGATGTCTGTCCTACCAAGGACATCAGATTTAGACTTTGGTGGTGGATGCAGTGTTGACCAAGTCACGTCGTTCTGACCTGCAGGTCAAGCCTCTGTTGCAAGTGACCCGCCAGGAGGAGGAGATGGGCCTGAAGGACGAGGAGCTGCAGAAGGCCAAGGAGTCTGCAGTGAAGTACGAATCAGAGCTGAAGGAGATCACCCTGAAACACACAACAGTATGTATAGGGTTCATTCACCAGGAACAGATATTTGCTTGAATGAAATTACTATTGTAACCCTTTTCACCACTTTCATTGCCTCAAAAAAAGTATTGGCATTTACATAATGTATTTATTTCATAACACTTCTTAACTCAAAAGTTTGGTGTACCACAGGGTTGTGTGTTGGGCCCCCTACACTTTTCTTTCTATTAAGATCTTTGCTTTTTCTCTGGCTCCTCTTCTATCCAGATTATGGAGGAGAGGAACGCACTGCAGGAGCAGCTGCAGGCTGAGACCGAGCTGTATGCAGAGGCGGAGGAGATGAGGGTGCGTCTGGCCGCTAAAAAGCAGGAGCTGGAGGAGATCCTCCATGAAATGGAGGCCAGGTTGGAAGAGGAGGAAGACCGCGCTCAGGCCCTGCAGGTGGACAAGAAAAAGATGCAGCAACAGATGCAGGTTTGTTTGACCTTTTTCTTTCCTTCTGTGTCTTTCACCTTGACTTTGTATTTTAGAGTTCGGGGTGTGTGTTGCTTAGACTTGTGCCAGTCATGTTAAGTCATGGCGGTAGGTTAGAGGGTTGCTGGTTTGAATCCTAAGTCTGGCAGTTCAGTTCTTCTTGGTTTGTGTTTAGGACCTGGAGGAACATCTGGAGGAGGAGGAGGATGCCCGTCAGAAGCTGCAGCTGGAGAAGGTAGCATGTGAAGGCAAGATCAAGAAGTTAGAGGACGATGTCTTAGTGATGGAGGACCACAACACCAAACTGTTAAAGGTCAGTTATAGTACCATGTCTCAGGCGTCATATGAGACGTATTGTCAAGGCTATGGGCCATTAAAGGAACATTTGAGTGTTTTCGTCTATCAAGAGAGACTAGTGTGTCAATTACCATATGTCTCAAGCATCATAAAATAAGCAGTCTCTAGGCCCATGATTCCAATGAAGATTTGATAATGACAGTTGATCCTGTTTTACATTTGTCCACTCAATCGGCATTGGATGAAAGCTGGGGTATGACGTTTAGGATTTACACTGTGTGTTTACCAGTTTGTTTTCCATGTGTACCCTGTTTTTTAGGAGAGGAAACTAATGGAGGAGAGGCTAGCAGATTTCAGCTCCAACCTGGCAGAGGAGGAAGAGAAGTCCAAAAACCTGACCAAGCTCAAGAACAAACACGAGTCGATGATCTCTGAACTTGAGGGTTCGTATCAATCTTTTACCCCATCCAGACATCAAATAAACCACTCTCAATGGATACCACACCTATTCAGTTATCAAGCAACAATGCACATCTTTGTCCTTACAAATAGTGGCTTTGGGGGTTTTCCTGACATGTGACCTGACCAGGAAAAACTAGCCATATCCATAAAGGAGCATCCTATATCGTAAACAATCTGTGGTGTCCTTAAGTTTGTCTGAAGAACATATTGAAGCTATTCAGCCACTACACACATCTTCAGCCATAGAGTAACCTTCCATATATTTCTTTATCTTTTGTCCTCTAGTCCGTCTGAAGAAGGAGGAGAAGGGTCGGCAGGAGCTGGACAAAGCAAAGCGTAAGCTGGAGGCGGAGTCTAACGACCTCCAGGAGCAGATAGCCGACCTGCTGGCCCAGATCGCTGAGCTCAAAGCCCAGCTGGCTAAGAAGGAGGAGGAGCTACAGGCTGCTCTGGCCAGGTGGGCAACAAACACTGGATTTTGCTATTTATTTTTAGTAATTTTGTCACTTTTCATTATTCTTTCCTTTTGAGCCCCCTTCAGTTGTTTTATAGATCCTCACATGATACTATGATAAAGTCCACATTACACTTGTATATGACCTCTAAAACACAGCACCAAATGTAACAGTGCCATCTATTGATATTAGCATCAGCTCAGAATATGCCTTTTATTAGTGATACGTTTTATCTTGAAATCATCCACAAACAACGTATTAACAATGTATAAACAATGTTCCTCAATTTTCATCAATGTTCACCTTTTTCCCCTAGGCTAGAGGACGAGATGGCCCAGAAGAACAATGCCCTAAAGAAGATCCGGGAGCTGGAGGGCCACATCTCAGACCTTCAGGAGGACCTGGACTCAGAGCGCCAGGCCAGGAACAAGACTGAGAAGGCCAGGAGGGACCTGGGAGAGGAGCTGGAGGCCCTCAAGTCTGAGCTGGAGGATACACTTGACAGCACCGCTACCCAGCAGGAGCTTCGGTGAGTACAAATACTAGGCAGTGGCTCTGTTCCAATATCCACACCGGCATACCACTTAGTATGAAGCAATATATTCTTAGTGAATGCTAGTATGGACATTGGAACATAGCCATTTTGGTCATTTGTCTGTATATTCATACAGTTTAAGGTAATACTTGGTCTATTCAATCACTCATGCAATTCATCATCTATCCATCCATTTATTCTTTCACCAACATCCATCCTCTCATCTCTGCAGGGCGAAGAGAGAACAGGAGGTGAACCTGTTGAAGAAGGCCATGGATGATGAAGGTCGGACCCACGAGGCCCAGGTGCAGGAGATGAGACAGAAACACACCCAGGCTGTAGAGGAGCTCACAGAGCAGCTGGAGCAGTCCAAACGGGTAAGGAAATGTAGCTACACTACAAGTGCCCAAAGTTCTGTATCTGATTGTTTAGCATCATCTCACTGGCCAGATTTGATGTGACTAACTGACTACATTCTGAAGCATATGAACTTAATGTGTGCATGAATCCATCTTCCACAGAACAGGATACATTTTACCTTTCTATTATGGAAGCTCTGTGTATAAGCACTCTGGTTTCAAGATACGGAAAAATCCATATGTATTAGATGCTGTGTGGGCCTACCTACATTATACAGTATTTCCATTGACTGGTTGAATCCCCTTCCTCTCTGTGTCCCCCAGGTGAAGTCGAACCTGGACAAGGCCAAGCAGGCCCTGGAGAAGGAGACGTCGGAGCTGACGGTGGAGGTGCGCTCCCTGACCACGGCCAAACAGGACGTGGAGAACAAGAAGAGGAAGGTCGAAGGTCAGCTGAACGAGCTGCAGGCGCGCTTCACCGACAGCGAGAAGCAGAAGGGCGAGCTGGGAGAGCGCTGCTCCAAGATCACTGTGAGTGACGACGATGAGGGGTCGCACAATGATGACATCATCACACAGAGCCCATATGGCCATAATTCATAAAAAATGTGGACCTGCTGGAACACCCATAGACCCACACAGGGACCCTATTCTTTGTAGAATGATATTCGTTATGTATAATGACACACAATGCAATAGATGACTGGATTAAATAGTCCATTACAAATAGAAGACAAGATTCACTAGCTAGATGAGATACTGACTAATATCCCATCTCTTTCTCTACACAGATTGAACTAGAGAGTGTCACCAACCTCCTGAATGAAGCTGAGGGGAAGAACATCAAGCTGAGCAAAGATGTCTCCACCCTCAGTGCCCAAGTCCAAGACACACAAGTACACACACAATTCATCCTGTTTATTCTGTACTGCATATTCATGCAAGCTAACATTTCATTGTAAGTATATTTTAAGTGAGAAATTACCAAAATGACTCACCATAACTGCTCTGTGTGGTTCAATACTGGTTTATGATATCCTGTATGTAGCACTTATTGCTCATTGTTTGGTGTTTGATACTGAACTTTGATTTTGTCTCTGCCCTCCTCAGGAGCTGCTGGCTGAGGAGACCCGTCAGAAGCTGCAGTTCTCCACGAAGCTGCGTCAGATGGAGGACGATCGCAACAGTCTGCAGGAACAGCTGGAGGAGGAGGTGGAGGCCAAGAGGAACGTGGAGAGACACGTGTCCACCCTCAACATACAGGTCAGAGTTCACACACAGGGTCAGAGACCGGAGTCAAACGGTAAAACCTCATTGAGATGGATGCTGCATGTGAAGAGATCCATCTTGTTACCATTTCAAGTGGACATTTCCTGTGCGTTATGTTCCCAAAACAAGAGATTGTAGTGGTCATTCGGAGTTACTGTATTGGGACAGTCAAATACAGCATCCACTTAAAATGAAGACTCGCTGGAAATGAAGGTGTTCTCAGTCAACTAACCTGGTAAAATAACAGTTAAATGAACAAATAATGAAAACGTGAAGAAAGTACATTCATACACTTGTTTACACTATTTTCCTTGTATCATCAGCTGTCAGACTCCAAGAAGAAGCTTGAAGAAATGGCCGGCAACAATGAGCTCCTGGAGGAGAGCAAGAAGCGTCTTCAGAGAGACCTGGAAGCGTCCAACACCCAGTTCGAGGAGAAGGCCTCTGCCTACGACAAGCTGGAGAAGACCAAGAACCGTCTGCAGCAGGAGCTAGAGGACATCCTCATGGACCTGGACAACCAGAGGACCATCGTCTCCAACCTGGAGAAGAAGCAGAAGAAGTTCGACCAGGTCAGTCAACCAACCAACTACAAAACTGGTCGACATAACATTATAGGGGTGGAAATGACACAATACCAACCGGTTTTGCCTGCTGGTACAACAGACATATCCAAATGCTGACACTAATCAAAGGGCAATTGTGATGCATGTTATGTTAAAGATCAACAGGGTGTAGGAGAATGTAAATAAGGAGAAAACATTTACTTAAATCATGCAACAACAAAAAAGACTTCTCTTTAACTACTTTCTCTGCCGTGTAAGTGAATTCAAATTTATGTGGACTTGAAAGCCATCTGAACTTATCTTCTCCACTTCACTCTTTCTTCCAGATGTTGGCCGAGGAGAAGACCATCTCCAGTAAGTACGCTGATGAGAGGGACCGTGCTGAGGCAGAGGCCAGGGAGAAGGAGACCAAGGCCCTGTCTCTGGCCCGTGCTCTGGAGGAGGCCCAGGAGAGCAGGGAGGAGCTGGAGAGAGCCAACAAGTCCCTGAGGACTGAGATGGAAGACCTGGTCAGCTCTAAGGACGACGTGGGCAAGAGTGTGAGTGTGGACAACCAACTTCTCTGGAATCTATGGGCCAGATACCGATAAAGCCTAGTCCTAGATTGAGCCTGATTTTGAATCCAGAACTAGGTTTTTTTTAATGGCAATATTCTTAAACCACCAATAGGTGGCAGGCATGTCCACAACCTTTTCTCACCCACCCACCCCTCCATCCCATCCGTAGGTCCATGAGTTGGAGAAGGGGAAGCGTGGGCTGGAGGCCCAGGTGGAGGAGATGAAGACCCAGCTGGAGGAGCTGGAGGACGAGCTGCAGGCTGCAGAGGACGCCAAGCTGCGTCTGGAGGTCAACATGCAGGCCCTGAAGGCCCAGTTCGACAGGGACCTGGTGGGACGTGACGAGATGGGAGAGGAGAAGAAGAGACAGCTCATAAAGCAGGTAGGGAAAGAAGGAAAAACTAAAGAGGAAAAGCCACCATTTTGTTACACAGAAGAGTAGTAGGTTCATGGGATTAACTCTCCAGGGTGTTCAAGCCACTCTTGAGCTGACACACATACACAGCAACAAATGTTGCTGAATTGAGCTTGTGCTCAACCATTGCTTTCTGTATGTGTGCTCCCCAGGTGCGTGAGTTGGAGACGGAGCTAGAGGACGAGAGGAAGCAGAGAGCCACGGCGGCAGCAGCCAAGAAGAAGCTGGAGGGAGACATGAAGGACCTGGAGGGACAGATTGAGATGTCAAACAAGGGACGCGATGAGGCCATCAAACAGCTGCGCAAGATCCAGGTGAGTTGGAGCGAACAACGATACTGTAACACATTACCTTACAGTGATACTGTTGTGTTTATGTAGCAGTACGACAGCCTATTCCTTATTTAGTCATATGTAGCATGTCTTATGTAGCCTTATGTAACTGACATTCATGGTGTAAAATGAATCCAGCCAGTGTGAGGTTTGGCTATGGCTTTGACATAACACCTGTTAGGTTCTAAATAAACAGAGTAAAACTAATGGACAACTATGAAAAGCTCTAACCAAGTTTATTCACCCAATTGGTTAGACAGCTGAAAGGACAAAGACCTATTTACACAAGCACTGGTATTTAAGCCTTCCTCCTATGCTGAGTCCCCTCCTTTACACATCTGGACAGCCAATACATCTCTGTTGCTAGACGGGACTTTAGTGATGCATGTTCTTTCTCACTTCATCTGACCTGACCTCGGCCCAAATTCCTCACTCCTCCCCAACTCACGGCTGTCCTCTTGACTTGTACCAGACTGTAGCCTTTCTCCTTTCCATAGGATACCTGATGTCTATCAATAACATGTTCTGACAGAATGTAACCGTTCTGCATTCCCCTCTCTCCCTCAGTACCATGAACAAGAATTTTTCATATTTCAAGTTTAGAAGTTGGAACCCATCACACCTTATAAAGCATTATGAAAGCCTTCTGATGCCTCATAATGTAACTATGTCATTCCATCTCCAGGCCCAGATGAAGGACTTCCAGAGGGAACTGGAAGATGCCCGTGCAGCCAGAGAAGAGGTGCTGGGTACGGCCAAGGAGAGCGAGAGGAAGGCCAAGAGTCTGGAGGCTGAGCTCATGCAGATTCAGGAGGTAACGCAGCCTGGCTCACTGTAGATAGTATGGCAAAGTGTGAAATGACACTATTTCCTATATAGTGCACTACTTTTGACCAGAGTGCTATTGTGTGTGTGTGTGTGTAGGAGCTGGCTGCTGCTGAGAGGGCACGGAAACAAGCAGAGGCTGAGCGGGACGAGCTGTCCGACGAACTAGCCAGCAACACCTCTGGAAAGTAAGTAGAACCTTTACTAAATTAATGTGATGTTAACAGCATTATAATGCCTCTTGTATTTCACAATTTTCCACAGTCAAATAAGTGGAATGAATTGGAAACGGTGAATTGAACGCAGCATTAGGTGGTGGTGTAGTGGAGCATTGTGCAACTGAAACATTGTGTGGTAATGTAGGGGAGCATTCATTGTGTGACTGACTGTTTCCTGTGTGCTGTTTCCAGGTCAGCCCTGTCTGATGAAAAGCGTCGGCTGGAGGCTAAGATCTCCCAGCTGGAGGAGGAGCTGGAGGAAGAGAGCAGTAACATGGAGATTCTCAACGACAGATTGAGGAAGAGCACTCAACAGGTTAGACTGGCAGGACCCCTCCTCCTAACGACCTGAAACACACTGTGACCACACCTTAAACACACTAGAACAGGGCTGTCCAACCCTCCTTCCTGGAGATCTACTGTCCTGTAGGTTCAGTCCAACCCTAATTTAACACACCTGATTCAACTAATTAGCTGCTCAACAAGACCTTCAATTGCTGAATCAGATATGCTAAATTAGGGTTGGACTGAACCTACAGGACAGTAGATCTTTCCTTCCAGTTCTTTGCTGCCAATGACTGGAACGAATTGCATAAATCGCTGAAGTTGGAGACTTTATCTCCCTCACTAACTTTAAACATGAGCTATCTTGAGCATCTTACCGATCGCTGCAGCTGTACACAGCCCATCTGTAAATTGCCCATCAAATCTACCTACCTCATCCCCATATTCTTTGTATTTACTTTTTTGATATTTTACACACCAGTATTTCTACTTGCACATCATCTGCACATCTATCACTCCAGTGTTCATTTGCTAAATTGTAATTACTTTGCTACTATGGCCTATTTATTGCCTTACCACCTCACGCCATTTGCAGATACTGTATAAAGACTTTTTTCTATTGTGTTATTGACTGTACATTTGTTTATTCCATATGGAACCCTGTTGTTTGTGTCACACTGCTTTGCTTTATCTTGGCCAGGTCGCAGTTGTAAATGAGAACTTGTTCTCAACCTACCTGGTTAAATAAAGGTGAAATTAAAAAAAAATAAGGAAATCTCCAGGAAGCGGGTTGGGCAGCCCTGCACTAGAACCACAACTTGACCTTTTATCAACCATGCTTTGAACCCTCATTGACTACAATTTCAACCCTCATTGACCACCTCTTAGACACACATTGACCAACTCTTGGACGTACATTGACCATACCTTTAACCCTCAGTGACCAAGTTTTGAACTCCCAGCGTGACCACATCTTGACCACTCTTCATACTCAGGTGGACCAGCTGAACAATGAGCTGCAGACCGAGCGCACCACCTCCCAGAAGAATGAGAGCGCCCGGCAGCAGATGGAGAGGCAGAACAAGGACCTAAAGGCCAAGCTGCAGGAGATGGAGAACCAGGTCAGAGATAGTAGATTTACTAAGGTTGCTCCCCATTGAGAAAATATTAAGTATCCCTACTTTCCGGTCCATCTTAGTGGGCGTGTAGTGTAACGTTAAATTGTGGGGTATCGGTTTCTTTCATCTCTGAACAGGTCAAGTCCAAGTTCAAGTCATCCATCACCGCCCTGGAGGCCAAGGTGGCTCAGTTGGAGGAGCAGGTGGAGCAAGAGAGCAGAGACAAGCAGGCCGTAGCCAAGGGCCTGCGCCAGAAGGACAAAAAGCTGAAAGATCTGATGATCCAGGTGGAGGACGAGAGGAAACAGGCCGAACAGTACAAGGAACAGGTATGCTGTTGTGTCATGCTGACACCAGTCTTATGAACACCCTCTTCTTCCTATCTGCTCATGGCAGTGTTACGACACTCTGGCAGTGTTACGACACTCTTATGAACCCCCCCCCCCACACACACACCTTACTCCTCTCCCCCTCTCGTCCCCAGGCAGAAAAGGGCAACACGCGGATGAAGCAGCTGAAGCGCCAGCTGGAGGAGTCGGAGGAGGAGTCTCAGCGCATCACGGCTGCCCGCAGGAAGCTGCAGAGGGAGCTGGATGAGTCCACCGAGGCTAACGATGCCATGAGCCGCGAGGTCAACTCCCTCAAGAGTAAACTCAGGTACAGTGTGACCCATGACCCCAGAGTCAGGGCGGTGTCTTTGGCAAGAGTCCCTGCTCCTGACTTCTCCTGTGTACTGTAGTTTCACTGTGCTCAAATCACTCGATAGAAAAGGATAACCACCCCAAATCAAGGCAGGTCCAATATATAACACTGAGTAGATTTACAGCAAGCACACTGACATGTCACACAATCAACCATTCGCCAACCACAATTAAATCTTCTCCCAATGGGCAAATGAGCATAAAGTGCCCTTTTGGGGCTTGCAGATAACAATTTGAACACTGTACTACAGTATATCTGTTTCCAACACCATGGTGAGTCCTCTGGAAATCAAAGCCTTTCTCGAATCTTTATTGCAGAGGCAACCCAATCCCAGAACCCAAGGAGTAACGTAGCAGGTACCTCTGCGCTCAAAGTTTATCACCATTTTCATTTTAACTTTCCATAACTTACCCCCATGCACTCTTGTCCAACTGACTGTGCCATTTCTCCGCCTGAAAGAGTGAAATATGGTTTATCGGTCAATATCTTCAATGGAGCTCCTCTGGTCGAGCTCATAGTCTGAAACAGTGCAAGAAAAGTGTATTGCACGTCCGTTGTGGTCTTTCTACTACTGGTGACCATATTTTTCTCCATGCTTGGTTTAGTTGCCCTAAACCAAACTCATTTCTCTGTGTCTGTCTAGCCTGGTTCCAGATCTGTTTGTGCTGTCTTGCCAAATCCTATGGTCTCCGGTGACCATCGGAGTTGACAATACAGCACAAACAGTTTTGGGACCAGACTAGTGTTCGTCTAGACAGGAGTCAAATGAGTTAAAGATATAACCGGCCGGTGTGCAGCGTGCCTACTGTTACTATAACATCTCACTCATTCTGCATTTCAGCGATGCCATTTAATCTTCCTCGTGTTCAACACGAGTGTTTTTTTTTTTTTTTTTTTTTTACTCAAGCCTAACAAAACATAATAGACAAGTTTCATGAAAGGATGCAGTTTGAACTTAATAGACCATTGTGGTTCCACTTTGAACGAAGCACAACTTATAAAGGCTTTATATATAACATGCAAAGGCCTCATAAGAACTACATTAAGGCTTCATAAATCTATAAGCATGTCATACTCTATAAAGGGTGGCGTGACAACCAGAGTAGGGTGAATTGCCAAATATTTATACCACTTATATTATGACATACGCTCACAGATGATTTGTGAAGTATTTATGTAGGCTATATAAAGCCTTTAAGTTGTGCATTGTTTCAAGTGGGACTATTATTGCAATAGGATGTCAATACTTTATTAACAGTGACGATCACAACCTGTCTGGTAGGTATTGTTAGACATCCATTTTACCTTGTTAAAACAGAAAGGTGGATAAAGGCAGAGTGATATACAGACGCAGACCATGGGAGCAAAAAGTCCAACATTTCCCGGTAACCTCAGGACAACCTAGACTGGTCTTGCCCATAGCTCGTCTCATCTGTGTGTCCTGTGTCTGTGTGTCCTGTGTCTGTGTGTCTTGCATCGGTGCTGTCTGTCGGTCTGCGTTTCAGGCGCGGGACCGAGCCCTCTTTCAGCAGCGCACCGCGCCGTGTCGGGGGCAGTGCCCGGAGAGGGGTAATCGATGACGCGTCAGAAGAAGACGGAGATTCACAGGGGGACTACAACGGAACAAAGTCTGTTGAGTAGAAGAGCCCAAAACCATCCAATTTAAATTCAGTATTACAAGCATCCAACCAATCAGACTCTGTATTAGGTGCCAGACAGACCCGCTTTACCAAAGAACACACAAGTGACTTCAACCTTTTTCTTTCATATCACTTCCAAATATGATTCTCTATATCAGTCACATATCGACTGCCTTCTCGTTCAGAGCACATAAGGCTTTTCACAATTCAAAACAGACAAAATGGAGGCATAAGAGACAAAGGCGTAATAATTAATTTTGTTTAATTTTAGTGCCTGGGATGTTAGTGTGATTTGTTCTTTTGCTACACTGTTTTGTACTGCACTGAATTACTTGTCCCTACGATACTTCCTTAGCATAATGTTGTACCCCTCGAAGGTATGTAGGTTACATGTTGTTCCTTATTCTCCTTTCATCTGGAAGGATAAATCCAGGTGTTACTATTCGTCACTTTAAATCCTAATTAATTATAGGCATCACATTGTATTTCTAGATTTATACATCTAGCAGTCATGTAATTCTATTTCTATGACATCATGACTTGTCCCGTCTTCTACACTGCTGTTAACTTTTAAGATCGTTATAGAAGGTCAATGTATACTATGACAAATGGTATACCCACCCAGCTAAAAAAAACTGATGTAGTCCAAATGTATTTTGTTTGTATTCAGAATTGCTGCCCCAATATTGGTGCATGGTTGCAACCATAGCAACTGTTCTGTAGTCTATGGTAAGGACAGTGAATCGACCATATATATTTCATACTTTGAATATTTTTCTGACTGTCAAGTATGGGTAGCAGAACACCTTCCTACTTCTAGAAACCAAAACCAGTCACCCCTTTCACCTACATATTCCTATCAGACTTTTCTTGTTCCTAAAGTCTAATACACACGTAGTATCAACAAGACAGGTACTTTTTCAGTTGTGTACCTTGCCAAGTAGAATATCATCAGCAGGAATCGTGTCATACCATCAGGGCCATTTTGTGTATGTCCAGATGCATATTCACCAAATATGTTATTCCCGCCACTGGTCACCTTTACAACAATGTTCTGTCTTGTTTTTACTCAATTGACGTTTACATGCCACTTCTTCAAATCTATAAAATGTGGAACCACCTGCACAATAAATAAGTGAAAAAGTAACCGTATTCATGTACTATATATCTTTCTCCACATCCTGAATGATATTGTCAAAAGCATGTTTAGAATGTTCATTTTATGTTTTCATTTTGATACAAAAAGGATTGCAAACCAACAGGTCAAAAGGTAGAGCACCTCAGGTGCATACATTTCAATGTAAATCCAGACAGAAGTTAGTAACACCCACAAACGGTTGCATGTACAGTTGTAAAATAAGCTCTACAAACTGTACTTCCTGGTCCTTAGTTCACACACAACAGCAGAGTACTTCCATAAGAACAGCTGCTGTAACAGTTGTTTTGTAGACATTATCCTGGTCTCAAATCTGTGTGTTCTAACCAACTCCATCATGAACATGACAGGGGAATTGGATAAAGCACATGGATGGAACCAATATAAACCAACGATATTTCCACATTGTTAGTAAGTACAAACGTCATTGAGTAGTAACATGCCCTAGTGTCATATGTCCTTGATATTGGACTATCGATCCTCATTGGAAAGACACAAGGCTAAAACATTCTCTTTTAAACAGTGCGTAAAGAATTCACATGTCCAGCATTAACAGTGTAACCAAGGCATCATCCATAATGGTTTTGGAAATATAGTATGAACTGTGCTTTCTCGAAACCCTATTCTGTAAAATCTATTATTGCCATCTTTGATAACTCCCTAATCTGATATAAGATCAGTCTTTTGACAGGAATTCTGGGTCGACTGACCTGCTCAAACTGAACCAAAGCTGTCTTTAGGCCACTTCCTATTGGAAAGATCTAATATAGATTCTATGCAGTGCAGTGGTACCCCCTAAAAAAAAAAAAATGGAGAGAATCTCAAACTTAAACACTGAAGAAATGGCAACAAATGTTTTTGCCAAAGACCTAGACTACATTTGAGATTTTCAGAAGTTTAAACTCAATGTACATTCTCTGTTCCTATATCTTGCCTACCTTATAAAAGATTCTGCAAATGCATGACAGGGTATAGGCTAGCTAGTCTGTGCATTTCTCACATAATACTTCAAGTTACCAGGTAGAAGACCTTTAAAAGAAAGTATCTTCGTACATGAATAAACCATTGCTTTTAACTCAAACATTGACCTGTAAAGTAGTAGTACCCATAAACTTCAGACCATCCTTAGCTTTTAGACTGACAACCCAGCACAAAGAAAGGAATAATACACATTCTCCAAAAGGTAAAGCTAGCCTAACTTACCATCTCCGACACTTTACATGTATAGCCTCTATAAGCACATGTGGCTTAGCTACGAACGGACATATCAGAGTTAGACATACAGAAAGGAATCACGACTAGGCAAAACTTACATGTGGTGGTGATATATTGCTAAAAGGCAGCAATGCTAAAGGCTAACAGCACCAACTATTGACCAACTTCACTCTTCTGCTACAGTTGGCACACCAAGAATCCAAGATGGAGTCCAATCAGAACGTGGGTACAAGGAGGACCAGGTGTGGGATAAGGGGGGGGTTAGTAGCAGGGTTGGTGTTGCCATTGCAGGACTTGGGTTCAGGGGTCAAGGGATCAGCAGGAGGACATGCAGCGGGGTCAAGGAATCCTCACTTCTATTATTAATTAATAAAATAAAACTGAAGCGTAGCATCATGACTCAGTGGTTCTTCTCAGAGTCCATGCAGCAAATAAGTTGATAGAGGGAGCAGCTTCCTGGTTCATAGTCTGACTGAGGGGGGAGGATGTTCAGCTGATAGTGTAGTGAGAGGGGGACACAGTTTAAAGCCCTACTGATGGGTAGTACAGTCTGGTGTGGGGAGGGGGACAGGGGAGGCCCTCGTTTCATAGCAGGATCTTGACTCCCCCTGATGGTGACTGGGTGCCGTGGGAGGAGATCCCCCGAGGAGGCGCAGGTCCAAACTCTAACCGCTTCACCAAACTGAAAGACAGAACGTCTACCATGATGAGTAACATGTAAATCAACAAGTTAATTTTAATGTAGATCAGACAATGTTATGAGCAACAGGAACCAGAACAACAGATCCCACCCAGTTCATGTTCATTAGTTGTCACTACACCACCAGCTGAACATCCTCCCCCCTCTTAGTTGATTTCTAAGACCAGTATAAATCTAAATGGAGAGTAAAGTACTTTTTAGTCCAGATGTCTGGCTATCTTGAGTTGAATGCACTTGCTGTGGGTCACCCTGGATGGGAGCATCTGCTAAATGTTGTGCCATGTACACCGAGTATACAAAACATGAACACCTGTTTCCATGACAGACTGACCAGGTGAAAGCTATGATCCTTTTTGATGTCACTGGCTAAATCCACTTCAATCAGTGTAGATGAAGGGGGAGATGGCTTTTAAAAAAAAAAACTTTAACCTTTGAGACATGGATTGTGTATGTGTGCCATGCCCCAACGAATTGAGGCTGTTCTGAGGGCGGGGGGTACAGAAGGTGTTCCTAATGTTTGGTATACTCAGTGTATATTATGCATTTAATTTGTTGTTTTGATTTCTGTTTGGATCCCAGGAAGTGTCCACTGCCTCGGCAGCAGCTAATTGGGAATCCTAATAAATACTACTACTAAGTAAGCTGAATCTAGATACACACAACGAGACAGAAATAAAAATATATATATCAAAAGAAAATATATACATATATATACACACACACACACACACACACACACAGTGGGGCAAAAAAGTATTTAGTCAGCCACCAATTGTGCAAGATCTCCTACTTAAAAAGATGAGGCCTGTAATTTATCATAGGTACACTTCAACTATGACAGACAAAATTAGAAAACAAAATCCAGAAAATCACATTGTAGGATTTTTTATGAATTTATTTGCAAATTATGGTAGAAAATAAGTATTTGGTCAATAACAAAAGTTTCTCAATACTTTGTTATATACCCTTTGTTGGCAATGACAGAGGTCAAACGTTTTCTGTAAGTCTTCACAAGGTTTTCACACACTGTTGCTGGTATTTTGGCCCATTCCTCCATGCAGATCTCCTCTAGAGCAGTGATGCTTTGGGGCTGTTGCTGGACAACACGGACTTTCAACTCCTTCCAAAGATTTTCTATGGGGTTGAGATCTGGAGACTGGCTAGGCCACTCCAGGACCTTGAAATGCTTTTTACGAAGCCACTCCTTCGTTGCCCGGGCGGTGTGTTTGGGATCATTGTCATGCCGAAAGACCCAGCCACGTTTCATCTTCAATGCCCTTGCTGATGGAAGGAGGTTTTCACTCAAAATCTCACGATACATGGCCCCATTCATTCTTTCCTTTACACGTATCAGTCGTCCTGGTCCCTTTGCAGAAAAACAGCCCCAAAGCATGATGTTTCCACCGCCATGCTTCACAGTAGGTACGGTGTTCTTTGGATGCAACTCAGCATTCTTTGTCCTCCAAACAAGACGAGTTGAGTTTAACAAAAATGTATATTTTGGTTTCATCTGACCATATGACATTCTCCCAATCTTCTTCTGGATCATCCAAATGCTCTCTAGCAAACTTCATGGCACTGCAGGATTTGAGTCCCTGGCAGTGTAGTGTGTTACTGATGGTAGGCTTTGTTACTTTGGTCCCAGCTCTCTGCAGGTCATTCACTAGGTCCCCCCGTGTGGTTCTGGGAATTTTGCTCACCGTTCTTGTCATCATTTTGACCCCACGGGGTGAGATCTTGCGTGGAGCCCCAGATCGAGGGAGATTATCAGTGGTCTTGTATGTCTTCCATTTCCTAATAATTGCTTCCACAGTTGATTTCTTCAAACCAAGCTGCTTACCTATTGCAGATTCAGTCTTCCCAGCCTGGTGCAGGTCTACAATTTTGTTTCTGGTGTCCTTTGACAGCTCTTTGGTCTTGGCCCTAGTGGAGTTTGGAGTGTGACTGTTTGAGGTTGTGGACAGGTGTCTTTTATACTGATAACAAGTTCAAACAGGTGCCATTAATACAGGTAACGAGTGGAGGACAGAGGAGCCTCTTAAAGAAGAAGTTACAGGTCTGTGAGAGCCAGAAATCTTGCTTGTTTATAGGTGACCAAATACTTATTTTCCACCATAATTTGCAATTATTGGTGGCTGACTAAATACTTTTTTTGCCCCACTGTATATGATTTTCAGAAATATGTGATTTTCTCATTGTGACCCATTTACCTGTCGTAGTGTGGAGGGCTCATGCTACAGGCCTGGATCTCTGTGCCTCCCTCTATAGCAGAGGGGGTACCAGGACACGACGGAAGAGACGGTCTTTTCGGTGACGTGTCGTATACGAAGTCTCGACAAGACGCCAACTTGGACTCCAGGTTCTACAGCATCCAAGAGGGGAAATAAGTTCTATTACAGTCTGAGATCATCATAGACACAGAAATGGAGATGTGTTAAAAATGAAAATTCCCAAACAATATTGTTTTTGTATGGAGTTTTCCTTTAAGTCATTAAATTAGAGTTCTATTTTATTCTATACATCATTGAAGGTTCCTGGTGATATGAGGGTGGTATTAAATGCATAGGTCCTACACTGTTTCTTACCCCAACTTTTCTTAGGAGCTCCCCGACGATGTTGAGTGCAGATATGCGAGCCGACGTACTCAGGGGAGTTCCTGTTAGGTTATCCCCTAAACACAAAACACATTACATTTAGCACATATCACAACATCAAACTACAGCTACTAAAGCACAGAGTTTTTAAAGCCAGAGGGCAACATCGCAAAACAAACCAGGCCAGGGTTTGGTGGCAACTTCTTCTTTAGTTGTACTTTTTCTGAATCTAAATGCACAACCATGATTCGAGCCAGTATCTTAAGTAGTTGAACATGTTATTATTCCAACCTGGTGAAAATGTATCGTTTTCATTTTCGTCAAAAATAACTTTATATCGAAGGATTGCCATTGATTTGACGGCCTGCTCACGCGCCGTTAAACCCGATGACGTGTTTCTACGCACGGGCTTAGCTAGTCAACGTCGCCATGGCATCGCCTACAAGTGTGATTGGGGATTTCTATTAGAAAGGCATTTTTTGCCTATATCTTCATACTGTACTGTCTTTGACTAAGGGATTAACTAGCATTCCACCATTAAATTATATTTTAAAATGAGGAAAAAGTCATTATTACAGTTTAACCCACAACACAGCTACCATTGGTCTCACCCACCTCGACGGATGCTTGAGGCTGGGGTTGCTGGGAATGTACCAAGTGGTTTGGAGGGGGTTGTCAGTATGGTGGAGCGTGACGATGATTCGGTCCTGTCTTTCTCTTTAGAGAGGCTACTGGGGGGGCGTCGCTCCTGGACCTGCTGTACAGCTAGCTCCTGTCGTAAATCTGCCCAACACAGAGAGAGAAGAGACAACAGATCAGATCTCAATACTGAGGACATTTGTGACATTGATACTACAGTACAAATATAGAAAAAGTCAATACAAGTAATCACCAATACGCAATGGAAGTCCCACCTACTTCCTGGATCATGTTTTTGAACAGGCATCAAGCTTATATATCAAATTCATGAAAACGTGATCATTTAAGATACTGTACATGTAAAATGATATTCGTATTTGTGGATGAATTTACTTTTAACTGATGTCTTTCATGAATGTTTTTTTATTGCGTTTTTCTCCCGTAATCAAAAACCTTCATAAAAGGCACTGGGTAAAGGTGAATTAATCCACAAATACAATTACAGTATATATCTTAAGATGACCCCCATCATGAATATGATGATATATAAGCTTGAAGACCATTAATAAACAGTACGGGACTTGAGCCAGGACTTTTATTCCTGTAAATTCTACACATAATGCCAAACTCAATCTCACATTTGCTCTGCTTACTTTTTGAGGAATACAATGGGCAAGGCTGGATCATCCTGATATTACAATGTCAGTCAACTATCAAATTGCACATATTTTTGAAACTGGTAACTAAATCTGGCAAAATCAGCTGTTCTTGATTAGAACATGAAATGAAAACCTTTTTGAGTTTCTTGTTCCACTGACTCACCTCTGGCTTCTCTCTCTCACACACAGAGAAACACACTGACCTCTGTACCCCCCCCCCCCTTACACACACAAACCTCTGGCCTCATCCTTTAGTCTCTGGACAGACTCCAGAAGGTTTTCCTTTTCGTCAAGCTCACTCTCCAGGAAGGCGTTCCTTTCGATCACGTGGTTCATCCTCTGCTCAAAGTCCTCCAGGGACATGATGGTCGCCCTGCAAGACAGGACATTGGTCAGTCAGTTACTATGGTTACGTCTTAAATTACATCCTAACCTCCAGGGTGAGTGGAAGGACAGACATGGTTGAATCTGTGAAGGCCTATGAAGTTTGTGACAAAATGGGTACACATTGGCTGGACACATTGGCAAGACACACACCAATCTCATTAGGGTGATTGGATAAAGAAGTGTCAGACAGACACTTCAGAGTTACAATACAATGACAACCCAGCAGAGACAGGCTTTTTTTTACATAGTTATTGAAAGTCCCTCATCAACATAACAACGGTCAGTGTCATTACGCCACAATAATAACAACCAAGTCGAGGTCAAAGTGTCCAGACTGACCTCTTGGCCCTCTCCAGGTCGTCGTTGGACTGCTCCAGCTCTCTGATGTACTTCTGGAGTTGGTCCTTGACCGCTGTGGTCTCTTCCAGGTCTCCCTCCAACAATGAGATCTGCCTAAACGCTTCAGAGTGCTGTGCCTCGTACTTCTCCTGCAAAAACACAGAACACTTCTTTTTGATGCATGTCTGCTGTTCATTTCTGGCCTTAGATTATGTTCCCCCTTCACAGGCTTGTCCTTGACTGTCCCCAGAAATGAAGGCTTTTAGCACAATCAAGTATTCAATGACTTTAACCTTCCCTCTGGACTCAGCAGTATAAATAGTTGCTCAGAAGTCAGATGCTCCGTGGTAATGAACACACAGGGCCTCTGGTGATGGTGGCTATGATCTAGTGTGACCGTGTGTGTACTACTAGACAACTCAAGACACAGAAGGCGCTTTGAAGTCTACCAAAACATACAGAATATGGAGCCCAAACTTTACGTGATGGGATGCAGAGTATACGAGATAATATGACGTGGTGATGCAATGCAAGACTACAGAATATGAGTAGTGTTGGCCTTGACAATACAGGTGTTCTAGGTTCTAACCTGGATGTTCTCCAGTTCCATGCGTAACCGGTTGTTGTTGGACAGTAGTTCTCTGTTCCGTGCTTCACACTGCTTCAGCTCTATCTCCAGCTCCGCCTCATAGTCCCTACTCATTTGCTGGAACTCCTGCAACTCCTCCTGTGCCTCCTCAGCCCTGGACACAAACACGTCTAACCTTCATAGCTAAACTATGTAGAAGGAAATCGCCACTGAATTCTGATCTAGGATTAGATTCAATTTTTTCCTCTGTTACAGGGTGAAGTTAGGATGGTCATGGCTAGAAGGGATCCAGCTTTTGTCAAATTAACATCAGATTTGACTTTTCGTAGCACGTTAGGAGAACTTACACAGCAGGTTAGGAGAAATTGCTTAAAGTAAGGAAAAGGTTTAGAGTTAGCTAAACACACACACAAAAAAACACACTTTTGACGTTAAGCTGGATCCCTTCTAGCCATGACCGTTTAGGATTGATATATGATAAACTTCCTAGATATACACTTACGGACAACTTCAGAGATACATATTCAGATTGTTTCACTTCTATCCATTATCCACACATCTAGGCCAACCAGTTCGGCTGCGAGCTACCAACCATTGGTAGAATTCCTTACCTTTGCTGGTGTTTGTCTGACTGCTCCTTCCAGAAACTCAGTTCTTCTTCTATGGACCCAAATTTGGGCGTCTTGGGCTCCCCCATGTCTAACGTTACAGCGGACTCTATGGTTTCACAAAACCTAGTAAAACATCTAAAGTAAAGAAGGAACATGGCACTGGTCATGTTGAGGCAGGCCCTTGTTTGTCTAGCTAGCTAGCTAGCTATGGAGACCAATTAACCATACAATGGAATGCATGATGCTTGCATGCATGTTGACACAACAGTTAGCCCAGTAGGGTTAGCTACATAACGTTAGACACTTGATAGCTATGTTTTTTTACAGCCCGTTGGCATGTCCAGTTTGATCAGATAATTATTCAGTTACTTTATCTAGCAACATTTTGGCTAGTTAACTAGCTAGTTTAGCGACATCACAACCGTTACGTGAATAACATATAAACTGTTACACGACAGTGAAGATTTCCGACTTTCAGAGAGTAAAATATAAGGCAGAATGCTTACCTGGACGCTGATAGCTAAGAAAATGTAATATTACCTACATAGCAAACAGTAGATCAATAACATAGATAGCAAAACACTATCAGGAAATAAACTGCCCTTCTACCCAAATCCAAACAATTACATCCCCGCGTTTACAGCACACCATTGGTGGATTGAGAGGATGACGCAAAGTATAGGCATTTCAACCAATCAAGTTATATTTCCTGGAAGACTGTGAGCGTAGACAACGGGGTTCACTTTATTCGTCATTCGGTGCACCGTTACAAGTTCTAAGAAATTATAAACGAGTTGTGTAATAAATAAACCTTGTGTACACAAACAAATGTTTCGATTTGCTAAACCAATTTCCCACTAGAAAAGTGGGAACATTACACGATTTAAAATTGACGGACGTTCCAGAATAGAGAGAACATGTGCATTGCCTTCGTTAAGCAAATTATGTATTCCATTACAGGTTATTTTACATTAAAATGGCTACAAATTCGATCAGCATACTGTTGTAATTATGGTAAGTTTCGTTTTGAGGAATTTGATAACCAGCTAGCAGGGATATGACGATAGGCTCAGTGGCAAGGACACTTGAAACCAGTTGGGTGCTTTGTGTGCAATTGCGACAGTGGTGGAATCGTTTATGGCAAATGTATGTTAAAAAAAACGTTTGGTTGCTAGGTAGACGGATAACGCGGAGGGATATGATGAGAAGAAATTAAGTAAAGTAGCTAGCTAGCTCTCAAGTCCGGTAAGAAATAACCAGTTATCTAGATAAATACCCCATTCAAATACGTTGACTGTTAGTTGATATAGCATGACGTTACCCTTGTACCTGCTACTAAGCAGTATGTAGCAGGTGCTGTCTCAACAAACAATCGTCAGTTAGCATTAGCTGGCTACCTAACCAACCTAGGCTAGCTAACTTTAACGGTACTCTTATTGGAGAGAATTCCTGTCATTTGTCAAGGTAATGTTATGAGGAATTGCCAGAATGGTATTTAGAGAGGAAGCTATGTCGTTTGGGTTGTGTCGTTTTTGTAACTACTTTCAAGCGAATCCATGTAACGTTAGCTAACTCACTCTGGTTAGCTGCTAACCAAACACTGAGATTGGTTTACGCAAACAGTCCTGTTAGCTAGGTACACTCCTCGTTTCACCACTAAAATGAACCAGTGAATTATGAGGACAGTTGGTCATTAACATAGCAAACGGGAACACGCATTTAGTTTAATGGCACGGATATAGCTAAACAGTAAATCCACACTAGCATGTCACAACTGCATAGGCAACTCAACTCCACGATTTAAAACGTTGAGTTTAATCGGCTAAACGCTGCAGTTAACAATTTGCTTGTTGCTCTATGCTGACATTTTCCACACGTGCTCCCAAACACACAAATAAACATATGAGGTATTCAAGCGGTAATCCACAGTTCAAACAATAACTAAGCAGGTTTCCCGCTACTGTTTCGGTAAAAGGTTGAGGGATTGGGGTGTGGGAAATGTAACCACACTTAAATTCACAGACCGACCATCATGATATAAAAGTACAGTTGTAACCATGTTTGAGGCTATAGTGTTTTGTTTACATTTACTTTGTTTACAAACATGGGGGAAACATATTTTGGATTCTGATGGGTTATGACAGTTAAACTAAGCTCGCTGGGCAGTTTAAGTTATACTCTTCAGGAATCAATGGGTTTATAATTTATTTATGTCCCAACATTTGTAGTAATTTTTATTTATTTATTTACCTTTATTTAACCAGGTAGGCAAGTTGAGAACAAGTTCTCATTTACAATTGCGACCTGGCCAAGATAAAGCAAAGCAGTTCGACAGATACAACGACACAGAGTTACACATGGAGTAAAACAAACATACAGTCAATAATACAGTATAAACAAGTCTATATACAATGTGAGCAAATGAGGTGAGAAGGGAGGTAAAGGCAAAAAAGGCCATGGTGGCAAGGTAAATACAATATAGCAAGTAAAACACTGGAATGGTAGTTTTGCAATGGAAGAATGTGCAAAGTAGAAATAAAAATAATGGGGTGCAAAGGAGCAAAATAAATAAATGAAATACAGTTGGGAAAGAGGTAGTTGTTTGGGCTAAATTATAGGTGGGCTATGTACAGGTGCAGTAATCTGTGAGCTGCTCTGACAGTTGGTGCTTAAAGCTAGTGAGGGAGATAAGTGTTTCCAGTTTCAGATTTTTGTAGCTCGTTCCAGTCATTGGCAGCAGAGAACTGGAAAGAGAGGCGGCCAAAGAAAGAATTGGTTTTGGGGGTGACTAGAGAGATATACCTGCTGGAGCGTGTGCTACAGGTGGGAGATGCTATGGTGACCAGCGAGCTGAGATAAGGGGGGACTTTACCTAGCAGGGTCTTGTAGATGACATGGAGCCAGTGGGTTTGGCGACGAGTATGAAGCGAGGGCCAGCCAACGAGAGCGTACAGGTCGCAATGGTGGGTAGTATATGGGGCTTTGGTGACAAAACGGATTGCACTGTGATAGACTGCATCCAATTTGTTGAGTAGGGTATTGGAGGCTATTTTGTAAATGACATCGCCAAAGTCGAGGATTGGTAGGATGGTCAGTTTTACAAGGGTATGTTTGGCAGCATGAGTGAAGTAATTGCAGATTGCCCTTTCATTGATAAGACTTGCCAGCAAAAATACAGGGTTTATTGTAATTGAATAAACCTAGAAGATTTTTAAGAGCCTACAGTAGGCATATATAAAGGTGGCAGGTAGCCTAGTGGTTAAGAGTGTTGGGGCAGTAACCGAAAGGTTGCTGGTTCGAATCCCCAAGCTGACTTGGTGAAAAATATGAGCACTTAATGCTAATTGCTCCTATAAGCTGCTCGAGATAAGTGTGCTAAATGACTAAAATAATAAATACATGAATCCTAGCTAGTTTTGAAGCTCATCTCCTGAAGAAGCTACCTTTTCCTTTCTGTGCCACCACATGTTTGCATACTACTGCGGCTGTGGGACAGCGAAGAAATCATGTCAACAATTATTACCTGGATTCTGTTTTTTAGGGGCACTGTGCTCCCAAGTTATAATTTCAGGCAGCACAACTAAATATTTAGGAGCTTATGCCCCTGAAATGGTAGCTCTGTAGAGCCCTTTGGGGGTAGGTTTAAACATTCTGTGGTGGTTGCTAGCTAGATAATGTTAGCTACCCTATTGCAGCCAGTGGAAAGTTATGAAGACCAACTTGGAAACATTTAAAACAAAGGGCTTCCTCTTTTCTCTATCTTAGGGAAGCATGAGAAGGAAGCGAGATGGTGAAAGGCTTTGCTAGGTTGTATGATGGAAGGACTGGGAAAGGAGAGATCCATATGCAGTTCTAGGCCCTTCCCATGGCTCAGTCATCCCGAGAAAGAGGCCTCGTCCCGGCTCTGGAAACTCACAGACTGCTTCTCCACCTCCGAGCAGCAAAACACCCCAAGTTACAACACAGACAAACAAGTATGTAACATCTCAGCCCAAGAGAACATTACATTCTGCTTCAATTAAGTATTGGCATATTGTACCCAGAGACCAATGATAGTTTACGTTCTATGATGGGTATGAAATACAAAACCCCCATCAGTCAATAAATTGACCGAATTGTCACTAACGATACATTGAATGTAGGGTTTTTACATTTATGCGTACCATTTTCTTTTTTAAGGGCCTTAACTGCTTGCGGATTAGTTGGGACGTTAGCGTCCCATTTCTACACCTTCCGGTGAAATTGCAGACACTGAAAACACTACACCCAAAATGGGAGCCACCTACAAAAAATACAATTTCCGGCTATTTTTCCAAGAACCAGCCTGAAACGCTTTCTAAAGTCTGGAAGCCCTAGGAACTGCAATCGGGCACGATTTCGCCCTATTATAAAAGTGGTAGGGGGGGGGGGTGATGGTTTGTCCTCGGGGTTTCGCCTGCCATTTCAGTTATGTTATACTCACAGACATTATTTTAACAGTTTTAGAAACTTTAGAGTGTTTTCTATCCAAATCTACCAATTATATGCATATCCTAGCTTCTGGGCCTGAGTAGCAGGCAGTTTACTTTGGGCACGCTTTTCATCCGGACGTCAAAATACCGCCCCCTATCCCAAATAAGTTAAAGTTACTACTACTTTAAATGGTGTAGCTATCAATTGTCCCATTGACAATCGCCCACATAAGCAAACTTATTTAATAAGTCCCTATCAGGTAATGAACGATATCAGCTAAATGTCCACGATAAGTGGTCGGTGTCAATTTGTGGTTTCTCTTCCCAGCTCTAATCAATCGTATTATTAGGGGTAGACATGGAAGATACTGATTTCAACATGGAGGGACCAATTAATTTGAAGCTTTGAGAGGAAGCAGTGTGTGAATTGTGGAGAGTGAAGTCTGTGTAATAAAAGAGGATTTATAGATCCTGAGTGGCGCAGCAGTCTAAGGCGCTAGAGGCGTCATTAGAGACCCGGGTTCGATCCCGAGCTGTGTCACAACCGGCCGTGATCGGGAGTCCCATAAGGTGGTGCACAATTGGCCCACCGCCGTCAGAGGAGGGTTTGGCCGGGGTAGGCCGTTATTGTAAATAAGAATTTGTTCTTTAAACTACTTGCCTTTTTTTTAAATGAAAGTTAAAAAAGGTTACAAACATAATAGTGAAATGTAGCATTTTAGTCATAACTATGTACATTGCTGCCTCCAGTCATTTTAGATAGGCTTCAAAAGCCAGAGACTGTTTATTCCTGAACTTGGTTGTTCTAGAATGATAGTTCCTCTTATTACATATCGTGAATCCTCCCAAGGCCACTATCTGACGTGTTAGGCACACATCTCTTTACTCTTATCAGTGAACTGGCTTACATTCATCAACCTCGTTTTCTCTACCATCTTACGGCTCTGCTATGCTATAGACATCGGGCATCCAGCATTGCCATCAGCCATTGAGGAAATGCTTCCTTTGACGTCAATGAAAGCTGCTATACTGCCGCGTTGCGCTCGCCTTTGTCTCCCGTCCAACGGCAGCCTCCAAGCTCAAGAATCGCAGAGGTTCAATTCTCGAGTGAAAAAGGTTGATTTTTGGTTGCATATGCCCTCGACTATACACCACTGGTTATTGTACTAAGATTTATGAAGTCAAGAAGCTACTAGCTAGCTACCAAAATCAGCTTGTGTAATTGGAGGATCATTTGGTACAACCACTAGCAATAATTTCATGAGTACCTGCAAAAACCTGGACCAAAGCTATTGTACTTGTGCATAATCTATGAATATGGTACAGTAGGGGAAAATAAGACTCTCCGCTCTCAAAACAATGTTCTGTGTAGCAGGTAGAAAGTCACATTGACATGGCGCTGAAGGCAATGCAACGCCACGTGTGTAGTAGAGCTGAGGT